>NC_057800.1:471186061-471552807 GCF_018294505.1 Triticum aestivum | reverse complement strand
GAGGCCCCTGGCCCTAGGGGCTCATGAGGATCGTCTTCCGCAGCCCACCGAGTCTGCTACACCAACACCCCTTCGTCTTTAGCGTCATCAGGTGACATCTTTCAAGTTTTACTTCTAACAGGGAGTGCCCCCAGGGCTGCATTATTCCCAGGCCGCGTGGGTCCGTCCCTGCGGCGTGTATCCCTTTTATTCCTTGTTGTTAGCTTACCTTGTTGGGGGCGCCCCTCGGGCTGCATCACCCCCAAGTCGCTCGGGCCTGACCCAGTGATCTCCGCATTCCCAGCATCTATTTGAACGAATCCACTCCTTCGCGGCTAATGTGTTTTTACCCAGTTGCCTGCTCAGCTGACGCCAACTAACGAAGCTGCTCCCAAATGGCACGACGCTTGCGCATGGGTCCGTCCCTGCAACGTCGACAAACCTGGATGGCTGAGCTCTGGCCGCGGCAGCCCCGCATAGCGTCACCTCGTCAAGCCTTCAGTGCCTCACTACCCCTCGGAAGCAACCCACGGCTGACCGTCAATTGTCATGGCAACCCTTTGCTTTTTCTATGATGGACCTGCAGGACCTCCCGAAGGAGCTGCGTCAGGCGAGGCCCTTGCGGTGTCTCCTTCGCTCTCGTCCGCGTGAACCGCTTGCACGTTAAAGGGGGGGTGCCTGAGCATCGCGACTCAGGGCTCCTACTAGCTCTCCAGCCCTCACCCTCTGGCCTTGACCACGACATCGCGACCTGGCATACCAGCGACGGCTGAGACTCGCTCGAGGGCCGGGACCCGAGGACATAGAGCAGAAAGGGGAGTAGAAGCGAGAGGGGAGAGACACACGAGGATCTCGCCAAGCAACCTCGCGCCTGCCGATGCACGGACCCGGTGACACACCAGAGAGCGGCCCTGATCCTTGAGATAAGTCATCGCCCGGAAGCGCCAGCTACCGTGGCACCATCCCCGCACCTAATGCTATCCCATGTTAGCGACGCTGCTCTCCTTTCTCACCGAACGACGGCTGCTTGGGCGCCAAAGGGGACCTCCTGAGCATCGCGACTCAGGGGCTCTTACCGGACTCCGGGTCGCTCACCTCCTGGCCTTGACCACGGCATCGCGACCTGGCATACCAGCGACGGCTGAAGACGCCTTGGGACTGGGACCTGTCGGCGCAGAGCACCAAGCCCTCGTGAGGTTCGAAAGGGAGGACTGAGCTAAGATGGAATGAGCAACTCGCGCAATTCTACGACAAGGGTTATATATACAAGACAGGATCACATGCACCTTACAAGCCCCTACGAGACGCGTTTTTGATTCCTCGGAGGGAACGGATCCTAAAGGGACACAAACTACGTGCGTCCCTGCAAAAGACGCCATCACCAACAGTGGGCCGTCAAGCACCGACGCCAACCCCATCCAGATAAGAGTCGACGGTGGCCTGACGAGCCCGCCCTGCTCCAGGAGCGGCGCCGGCTCGGGGGCTCGTAGGTGTCGTCGCTCGTCTCCGGAGTCGCGAAGAACTCGCCGGAGTCGCTGGAACCTCCAGCGTCTCCACCGCCTGAGGAGCCTCCAAGGGAGCGGGTGGCGAGCCCAGTCCTCCTCGCAGCAGGGCCCTGGCCACCTTCCCCGGAGCAGCACTCCAGCCGGCGCCCGCTTGCATCGAAGACCTTGAAGAGCATCACCGAAGCACCGTCGTAGTCCAAGTGGATCGCGAAGACACCCCTTGTCCTGCAAGCTTGGGCGATCTCCCTCCAGCCCCGAGTCATGTAGACCTCGCCCGGGGCGACGACCGCGACCTCTGCCTCGGTCGCGAGGGTGCTGCAGCCGGTGTGCTGCAGCCAGAGCTCCAGGGGCTCCCCCTGCGGGATGATGGAGGCGAAGAAGGGAGGAAGGCGGATCCAAGACTGAAGAGGAATGGCGACACGGAGCACGAACTCTTGGAAGGAGCCCTCCGTGTGGACCCCAGGGGGGACGACCAACACCTTCGTGACCCGGCGGCGCCAACGGCGGCGCCGCCCGTGGCGGTCCACATCAACTCCTTCGGGGCCCTCGACATGGGCATACAATGGAAGCGGGAACCCCGGCGGCGCGCACTCGCCCCAAGGCCTCGGCACCACCTGAAGGGCCCCTTCGTCCGGGCCACGGGGGATGAGCAGTTTCTTCGGCGGGAGTGGGTCTGGCCCCTCTCGGGGAGCCTTTCCCTTCTCTGCCGTCAAGAATCGGCGGATCGGAGCCATCGCGGCAAGATGGAGCAAGGATCGGGAAGAAGGAGAAGCAAGGAGGGATGGACTGGAAGGGCGCGCGCCGTTCTGTACTTATGGCCGGTGAAGGCCAACCGCCGACCTCCACGATCACAGGTAATCATGACCCGTTTTTGCGTGCAGGGACTTGTCCCATCCGTGCAGTTGCTGAGGCATCATGGGGAAGTGGAGGCGCCCACGTCCAGTCAACCACCACGCGGCGCCCAAGGCCGCAGGCTGTTAGGGCCCTCGGCGCTTCGCTCTTGCCCTTCTGCCTCCTTGCACGGCCAAGTCCGAGCGCGCCTTGGGCCCGGGGGATACTGTCGGTGTTATGGGAATGGGGGTCCCCAGACTTGCCTGCCTGCGGCCTGCGGCGTGGCTCAAAGGGGGGCCCAGCACGGCCCATCTTCACCAACACAAACCCAAGACCCTCGCGAGGGGCCAAGCCTCGCGGGGCGGACGATGCGGAGCTTCCTCAAACACGGCCTCGTCAGGCTGGCTCACGAGGAGGCGGAGAGATCAAGGCGGGGTACCTCATGAGGTGCCCGTGATGCAAGCCATGACGACTCAGGGCGCCAGGCGGGTGCCAGCCCGCGCAGCGTCCTCCTTTCCTCTTTGGTGCAAAGGGGGCAAGCGCAGCCGCGGAGTACCGAGGCATCAGGCAAAGGTTGCCATTTCGGTGCAACGAGACCAAGACCAGGAGGACTACGAGATGGAGGTCACCGTGGAGCCCAAGACGGCGTCATCCCCAGAGCTTTGCGCAGGCGAAGACTACTTTTGTCAGGATAGCTGATACTTGCTGTCCCCCTTCAAATTAGCCCGCCAATGTTGGCTCCCTTCCCGCTCGATATTTGGGAAGAGGACCAGGGCCTCTATAAATAGGACCAGCCACCCACATAGCAAGGGGTCGGTTGGCTGGAGGCAGAGAGAGGGAGAAGGTGACTGAACTCCACTGAGCAGTTCATCGCCCCAGCCAAAAACAGACCCTCGCGAGGCTGTTCTTCCTTGTATTGTTCATCATCACCAGCCCAAGAGGCAATCCACCACACCACACACTGGAGTAGGGTACTACACCACAACGGTGGCCCGAACCAGTATAAACCGTGTGTCTCTTGTGTTGTTCTTTCCTTAGTTTTAGATCCTAGCATGGCGGAGGGCTGCAGGTAGGTAGGAGGCGAAATCTCCGCGCGCACCCCAGTGTTCGAACCTCAAGGGTCTGCCAGAACCCGAAATCCGACACCAAGTGCTAAGCTAACGAAATGGGTCATGTCAATCACATCATTCTCCTAATGATGTGATCCCGTTAATCAAATGGCAACTCATGTCTATGGCTAGGAAACTCAACCATCTTTGATCAACGAGCTAGTTAAGTAGAGGCATACTAGTGACACTATGTTTGTCTATGTATTCACACATGTATTATGTTTTCGGTTAATACAATTCTAGCATGAATACTAAACATTTATCATGATATGAGGAAATAAATAATAACTTTCTTATTGCCTCTAGGGCATATTTCCTTCAGTTGTTTCGACGATTATGCTTGTTGTGTCGTGGCTTGCCATTGCCGTCCCTGGTTTCGGAGGTACCAGGGTTGCTGGTGCTATTGCTTTTGTGAGTAAGCCAGTTGTCTTCTCCCACACAAAAAACGGGTCATAAGTGGGGTGAGGGCTGCCATGGACTTCGGCTTTTCTTAGCAGAGGTGTCGGGCGAGCCACTCGTCTCAGACGCTATGTTTGAAGGCCGCGATGGCTTTGCATCCAGACAATCCACAATCTAGTTCTTTTTGATTAGGAACCTTGTCCAGAGCTGTCGGGCCAATTCCCCGGGTTGCTGGATTATGTGGCTAAAGTCATCGGCATCTAGGGGCCAAACATAGGTACCTTGGAAGTTGTCTCTGAATGCATCCTCCAGGCCCTCCCAACTACCAATAGAATTTTTTGGTAGACTGTTCAGCCAGTGCTGTGCTGGTCCCTTAAGTTTGAGGGGAAGGTATTTGATGGCGTGTAGATCATCACCGCGAGCCATGTGAATGTGGAGAAGAAAGTCTTCAATCCATACTACGGGATCTGTTGTGCCGCCGTATGATTCGATGTTCATGGGTTTGAACCCTTCTGGGAACTGGTGCTCCATTACCTCATCGGTGAAGCATAGGGGGGGTGCGGCGCCCCTATATTGGGCCGTGTCACGGCGCAGTTTGGATGAAGTCCGTATGCGGTTTTCGGCCGGGGCATGGTTATACTTTCCGCACCGGGATTGGTAACCGTCCTCTCATGCCGGGGCGTACCCCTGCGATCCATAGATTGATCTGGTTTGACTTTCTCTATATTCCAGGTCTTGTAGTAGGTCATATGTGTACCCCGAGTTGTTGTTTCTTTGCTTTTACGGCAAGGTGGAGCGGGCTGGTGTTTGGCCCGAGTTGCCATTCTGCCTTGGCCATGTGGTGGTCGGTTGAGTCCGCCAGCCGCATTATGTGCGGGTGGTTTGGGCTCCAGCGCCTCGTCGTCAAATTGGGGTAGGAGTTTACGCTTCGGGTAACTCTTTGTTGGGCGTTCGAGGCCATACTCTTCGGCTGCCAAGACATTAGTCCATCTGTCGTTGAGCAGATCTTGGTCAGCTTGGAGTTGTTGTTGTTTCTTTGGTAGGCTTCTAGCCATGGCTATTAGCCGGCGCTTGAAGCGCTCTTGTTCGAGGGGTTCCTCTGGCACAATAAAGTCTTCATCGCCGAGGCTTACATCATCCTCGGAGAGTGGTAGATAGTTGCTGTCCTCCGAGTCGTTGTTCCCTCTTTGTGCGTCAGGGTCAACTTGCCCGTCCTCTCGATCATCCTGTTCAGATGTTGGTTCGATGGGGTTTTCTTGGTCTTCGACGTTCTCCAGAGTATCATTGTCTTTGGTGCCGGTATTGCTTCTTGCCGTGACGTGATTTAGAGTGGCGCCGCTGACGTCGACGTTTCAGCGGTATCTCAGGAGGTTCGTCCTCGACTGGGTTTTTTCTCATCATCACCGTTGTTGTTTTTAGGTGTATCCACCATATATATGTCATACGAGGAGGTTGCGTCCAACTCAGGTGACCGGCGGGTTTTGGGCCTGCTCCTCTCCGGCATCGTCGTCCATACTATCGACGTCTTCGAAGGCGTAATCAAGCATGTTGGTTAGGTCCTCGATGGTTGCTATGAAGTGGGTGGTGGGTGGGAAGGAAAATTCCCTATTTCCAGCCCCTAGTCTGGGCTGGGCGTGATTCAGAAGCGGTTCCTCTGTGATGACGAGGGGTCGCATTAGGTCCAAAGCCTCGTTTAAGAGTGGGGTTTGGACACAGTCGGAAGTTTCTGCGCTGAGCTCGCATGACACGGGCCTCCAGGGTTCGGAAGTAGTATCCGGATAAGAGTCCGACCTTGCAATGATTGCCGGAGACGCTATTCTCTCGGTGTTGAGCTCCAAGGCCACGGAGAGTCCAGCGGGCTCTAGACTCCCGTCTTCGGACCTGATGACATGCTCCAGATCTAAGGCCGGAGCGGTGGTTGAGGCCACGAACCCTTGGAAGATCAAGTCTCCTCGGATATCAGTGACATAGTTGAATTTCCCAAAACTGGTCCGGTGACCAGGGTGTAGCTGTCGATCTACTCCAAGTGGCCAACCGAGTTGGCCTACAGTGCGAAACCACTGAATACAAAGATCTATCCAGGGAGAAAAATCTCCTTTGCGGCAGCATTGTTGTAGATGATTGATGGAGCCATCGAGCCTTTCGACGACGGCACAATGGAACTCTCAATGAAAGCACCAATATCGGTGTCAAAACTGGCAGATCTCGGGTAGGCGGTCCCGAACTGTGCGTCTATGGATCGATGGTAACAGGAGACAGGGACACAATGTTTACCTAGGTTCGGGCCCTATTGATGTTGGTAATACCCTATGTCCTGCTTGATTGACTTTGATGAGCATTGGGGTTACAAGAGTTGATCTACCACGAGATCGTAATGGCTAAACCCTAATTGTCTAGCTTGTATGATTATGATTGCCTCTACGGACTAAACCCTTCGGTTTATATAGACACGGAGGGGGCTAGGGTTGTATAGAGTCGGTTTATAGAGAAAGGATATTCATATGCACACGCCAAGCTTGTCTTCCACGCAAAGGAGAGTCCCCTCCAGACACGGGAGAATGTCTTCTATCTTGTATCTTCACGGCCCATTAGTCCATCCCATGTTGCATAGCCCGGACGCCCGATGACCTCGTAATCCAGGACTCCCTTAGTGGGGGCTACGCCGGCTCGTCCTTCCGCAGCGGAGGCACTGGGGGTGCCGACTCCTGCTTCATGCGGCCACTGATATGGAGGCCAATTTTGCACAACCGAGACATCGACTCGCCCTTCACTTGCCAGAGTGGGGATGCGAGCTCCGGCTTAACGCAAACCCGCTGCGGGGGCGGTGGCTCCTCCTTCATGCACGCCGGCAACGATGGAGCCGGACCCATCTGACAGATGAATTCTTCATCCATTAGAGCCACATCCGAGAGGAGACGGGGCCGCTGTTGCGGCTGGTCCTCCTTGCCGAAGGAGCCCGTTGATACGTCCATTTTGCATCATGTTTTTATTTTCATATTTATTGCATTATGGACTATTATTTCACATTATGGTACAATACTTATACCTTTTCTCTCTTATTTTACAAAATTTACATGAAGAGGGAGAATGTCGGCGGCTGGAATTCCGGACCGGAAAGGAGCAAATCTGAGATACCTGTTCTGCACAACTTCAAATATCATGAAACTTTACAGAGAATTGTTTTGAAATATATAAAAATATTGGGCGAAGAAACAACAAAAGGGGACCCACCAGGTAGCCACAAGCCTGGGGGGCGTACCCTATCCCCTAGGGTGCGCCTCCCTAGCTTGTGCCCCCCCTGGCCAGCCCCCTGTGTCCATCTTCTGCTATATGAAAGGTTTTGACCTAGACAAAATTATAAGGAAGTTTTCGGGACCAAGCGCCGCCGTCTCGAGGCGGAACCTGGGTAGAAGTAATCTAGGGCTCAGGCGGAGCTTTTTTGCTGGGGAAACTTCTCTCCCAGAGGGGGAATTTGAAGCCATATTCATCACCAATGATCCTCTCATCGTGGGAGGGTCAATCTTCATCGATATCTTCACCAGCACCATCTCCTCTCAAACCCTAGTTCATATCTTGTATTCAATCTTTGTCTCAAAGCCTCACATTGGTACCTGTGGTTTGCTAGGAGTGTTGATTGCTCCTTGTAGTTGACGCTAGTTGGTTTATTTGGTGGAAGATCATATGGTCAGATCCTTAATGATATTTATTACCCCTATGATCTTGAACATGAACATGCTTTATGAGTAGTTATGTTTGTTCCTGAGGACATGCGAGAAGTCTTGTTATAAGTAATCATGTGAATTTGGTATTCGTTCGATATTTTGATGAGATGTATGTTGTCTTTCTTCTAGTGGTGTTATGTGAACGTCGACTACATGAAACTTCACCATGATTTGGGCCTAGGGGAAGGAATTGGGAAGTAATAAGTAGATGATGGGTTGCTAGAGTGACAGAAGCTTAAACCCTACTTTATGCGTTGCTTCGTAAGGGGCTGATTTGGATCCACATGTTTCATGCTATGGTTAGATTTCTCTTAATTCTTCTTTTGCAGTTGCAGATGCTTGCGAGAGGGGTTAATCATAAGTGGGAGGCTTGTCCATGTAAGGATAGCACCCAAACAGCGGTCCACCCACATATCAAATTATCAAAGTAATGAATGCGAATCATATGAGCATGATGAAAACTAACTTGACAATAATTCCCATGTGTCCTCGGGAGTGCTTTGCTTTATATAAGAGTTCGTCCAGGTTTATCCTTTGCTATAAAAAGGATTGGGCCACCTTGCTGCACTTTTGTTACTCTTGTTACTTGTTACCCGTTACGAATTATCTTACTACTAAACTATCTGTTACCGATAATTTCAGTGCTTGCAGAAAATACCTTGCTAAAAACTGCTTCTCATTTCCTTCTGCTCCTCGTTGTGTTCGACACTCTTTCTTATTGGAAGGAATACGACTGATCACCTATGCTTGTGGGTCATCACCCACCGTCGTGGATGCAGATGGTCCAAGTGAGCGAGGGCGGCGACGCCATGAACCGCCTGACAATGAACTGCCACTATTGCCGCCTGCCGGCATGGAGAACTAGGACTTTATCATTGCCGTTGGGCTTGAAGTTTGCAAGTCCCGTAGCATGCACGTATGGTGAACGTTATGTAACAAATTTGAAACATGAGGTGTTATTTGATTGTCCTCCTTATGAGTGGCGGTCGAGGACTAGCGGTGGTCTTTTCCTACCAATCTATCCCCCTAGGAGCATGCGCGTAGTACCGAGGTTTTTGATGACATGTAGATTTTTGCAATAAGTATGTGAGTTCTTTATGACTAATGTTGAGTCCATGGATTATACACACTCTCACCCTTCCATCCTTGATAGTCTCTTCGGTACCGTGCATTGCCCTTTCTCACATTGAGAGTTGGCGCAAACTTCGCTGGTGCATCCAAAACCCGTGATATGATACACTCTTTCACACATAAACCTCCTTATATCTTCCTCAAAACAGCCACCATATCTACCTATTATGGCATTTCCATAGCCATTCCGAGATATATTGCCATGCAACTTTCCATCATTCCGTTCATCATGACACATTCATTATTGTCATATTGCTTAGCATGATCATGTAGTTGACATAATATTTGTGGCAAAGCCACCATTCATAATTCTTTCATACATGTCAATCTTGGTCCATTGCATATCCCGGTACACCACCGGAGGCATTCATATAGAGTCATCTTTTGTTCTAGTATCGAGTTGTAATCATTGAGTTGTAAATAAATAGAAGTGTGATGATCATCATTTTATAGAGCATTGTCCCAAGTGAGGAAAAAAAGGAAAAGGCCATAAAAAAGAGAAGGCCCAAAAAAAGAAAAAAAGGAGAAAGGCCATAAAAAAAGAGAAGGCCCAAAAAAATAATGAGAGAAAAATAGAGAAGGGACAATGTTACTATCCTTTGCCACACTTGTGCTTCAAAGTAGCACCTTAATGTTCATGTTAGAGAGTCTCTTGTTTTGTCACTTTCATATACTAGTGGGAATTTTTCATTATAGAACTTTGCTTGTATATTCCAACAACAGGCCTCCTCAAGTGCCCTAGGTCTTCATGAGCAAGCAAGTTGGATGCACACCCACTAGTTTCTTTTGTTGAGCTTTCATACATTTATAGCTCTAGTGCATCCGTTGCATGGCAATCCCTACTCCTTGCATTAACATCAATTGGCGGGCATATCCATAGCACATTGATTAGCCTCATTGATGTGAGACTTTCTCCTTTTTTGTCTTCTCCACATAACCCCCCTCATTATATTCTATTCCACCCTAGTGCTATGTCCATGGCTCGCGCTCATATATTGCGTGAAAGTTTATAGGTTTGAGATTACTAAAGTATGAAACAATTGCTTGGCTTGTCATCGGGGTTGTGCATGATGAGAGCATTCTTGTGTGACGAAAATGAAACATGACTAAACCTTACGATTTTGTAGGGATGAACTTTCTTTGGCCATGTTATTTTGAGAAGACATAATTGCTTAGTTAGTATGCTTGAAGTATTATTATTTTTAATGCAATATGAACTTTTGTCTTGAATCTTTCGGATATGAATATTCATACCACAATTAAGAAGAATTACATTAAAATTATGCCAAGTAGCACTCCACATCAAAAATTCTGTTTTTATCATTTACCTACTCGAGGACGAGTAGGAATTAAGCTTGGGGATGCTTGATACATCTCCAACGTATATATAATTTTTGATTGCTCCATGCTATATTATCTACTGTTTTGGACATTATTGGGCTTTATTATCCACTTTTATATTATTTTTGGGACTAACCTATTAACCGGAGGCCCAGCCTAGAATTGCTGTTTTTTTCCTGTTTTAGGGTTTCAAAGAAAAGGAATATCAAACGGAGTCCAAACAGAATGAAACCTTCGGGAACGTGATTTTCTCAACGAACAAGACCCTAGAGACTTGGTCCCTACATCAAGAAAGAAAAGAGGAGGCCACGAGGTAGGTGGCGCGCCTACCCCCCCCCCCCCAGGCGCGCCCTCCACCCTCGTGGGCCCCCTGTTGCTCCATCGATGTACTCCTTCCTCCTATATATATCCACGTACCCCCAAACGATCAGATAGGGAGCCAAAACCCTAATTCCACCGCCGTAACTTTCTATATCCACGAGATCCCATCTTGGGGCCTATTCCGGAGCTCCGGAGGGGGCATCGATCACGAAGGGCTTCTACATCAACACCATAGCCCCTCCGATGAAGTGTGAGTAGTTTACCTCCGACCTACGGGTCCATATTTAGTAGCTAGATGGCTTCTTCTCTCTTTTTCGATCTCAATACAATGTTCTCCCCCTCTCTTGTGGAGATCTATTCGATGTAATCTTCTTTTTGCAGTGTGTTTGTTGAGACCGATGAATTGTGGGTTTATGATCAAGTCTATCTATGAACAATATTTGAATCTTCTCTGAATTCTTTTATGTATGATTGGTTATCTTTGCAAGTCTCTTTGAATTATCAATTTGGTTTGGCCTACTAGATTGATCTTTCTTGCAATGGGAGAAGTTGTTAGCTTTCGGTTCAATCTTGCGGTGTCCTTTCCCAGTGACAGTAGGGGCAGCAAGGCACGTATTGTATTGTTGCCATCGAGGATAACAAGATGGGGTTTTCATCGTATTGCATGAGTTTATCCCTCTACATCATGTCATCTTGCTTAAGGCGTTACTCTGTTTTTAACTTAATACTCTAGATGCATGCTGGATAGCGGTCGATGAGTGGAGTAATAGTAGTAGATGCAGGCAGGAGTCGGTCTACTTGTCTCGGACATGATGCCTATATACATGATCATGCCTAGATATTCTCATAACTATGCTCAATTCTGTCAATTGCTCAATAGTAATTTGTTCACCCACTGTAGAATACTTATGCTCTCTAGAGAAGCCACTAGTGAAACCTATGGCCCCCGGGTCTATCTTTATCATATTAATCTCGTACTACTTAGTTATTTCCTTTGCTATTTACTTTGCCTTTATTTTACCTTGCATCTTTATCACAAAAATACTAAAAATATTATATTTATCATATCTATCAGATCTCACTCTCGTAAGTGGCCTTATAGGGATTGACAACCCCTATTTGCGTTGGTTGCGAGGATTTATTTGTTTTGTGCAGGTACGAGGGACTCGCGCGTAGCCTCCTACTGGATTGATACCTTGGTTCTCAAAAACTGAGGGAAATACTTACGCTACTTTGCTGCATCATCCCTTCCTCTTCGGGGAAAACCAACGCAGTGCTCAAGAGGTAGCAAGAAGGATTTCTGGCGCCGTTGCTGGGGAGGTCTACGCAAAAGTCAACATACCAAGTACCCATCACATACCCTTATCTCCTGCATTACATTATTTTCCATTTGCCTCTCGTTTTCCTCTCCCCCACTTCACCCTTGCCATTTTATTTGCTCTCTCTCTCTCTATCCTCCCTCTCTTTCTCTATTTGCCTCTTTTTGCCCACTTGCTTTTTGTTTGCTTGTGTGTTAGTTTGTTTGCTTGTCGTTATGTCTAGTCCCTTATCTTCTCCGTTGTCTCCCGAGAATGAAATTCTAAATTTTAAGCAAATGGAGGGAGAAAATCTAAAAGATGCTTGGTATAGAATTTGCAATGCTCAAAATAGATCTACTAGGAAGCAATCTGCTTCCGTTCTCCTTTGCAATTTTTATGTAGGCATTACTCCTTGGCACAGATATGTTCTTGATACTATTACCGGAGGGAACTTCTTGGGTAGCCATACTTTTGATTCTTATAATGCTATGCTAGATTTATTTGGCTCACCCCCTCTCTTGGTTCATGGAGCTGTATTAACTTTGGAGCATGTAATGCAAAGGCTTGAAATTATTGAAAATAAGGTTGCTACCGTAGAGTTAATTGAAAATTTGGATAAAAAGATCCACAACCAAATCTCTCAATAGGTATCTAAAGTAGGAGTTACTTTGAAAAATATTAAAGAAAAGGAACCCATAGTAAATGAGAAAATAAATCACGATTCTACTAGGATCGATAAACTTGAGGATATTATTACCAACTTGGGAACCGCTTTTTCTTCCGTAAAGAATACTCCAAGTCCTTCCACTAAAGTTGCCAAGCTTATGTACGTTCCTAAAAATAAGGGTGAATCATCTAGTAAGGAAAATGCGGATCTCAAATCTATAAGTATTCATCCCAATCTCTTTGCTATCATTAAGGAACCATTTGCTACATGATCTGTTTGTTCCCATGGAACGTCCACAAATGCTCAATTAGATCATTGAGAAGTTGTATATGAGCCTCTCGACTATGAATCATCTAACACAATTAGAGAAAATCCTCAAACTCATCAGCGTCCCACTGTGGGAGGTTGATAGGATCGCCCATGGGATCAAAATTAACATTAGAAACATCATCCGTAGGGGAAAGTGTTATGCAACAAGAAAATTATGCTACAAGATCATAATGAAGATGGCGGGTAACGATCAAACTGAAGGAAATATGCCCTATAGGCAATAATAAAGTTGTTATTTTATATTTCCTTATTCATGATAAAGGTTTATTATTCAAGCTATAATTGTATTGATCGGAAACTTAAATACATGTGTGAATACATAAACAAATACCGTGTCCCTAGTAAGCCTCTACTAGACTAGCTCATTGATCAAAGATGTTTAAGATTTCCCAACCATAGACATGTATTTTCATTTGATAACGGGATCACATCATTAGGAGTATGATGTGATGGACAAGACCCATCCATTAGCTTAGTATAATGATCATTTAGTTGTATTGCTATTACTTCATGTCAAATACATATTCCTTCGACTATAAGATTATGCAACTCCCGGATGCCGGAAGAATGCCTTATGTGCTATCAAACGTCACAACATAACTGGGTGATTATAAAGATGCTCTACAGGTATCTCCGAAGGTGTTTGTTGCATTGACATATATCGAGATTAGGACTTGTCACTTCAAGTATCGGAGAGGTATCTCTGGGCCCTCTGGGTAATACACATCATAATCTTGCAAGCAAACGACTAAGGAGTTATTCACGAGGTGATGTATTATAGAACTTGCAAAGAGACTTGCCGGCAATGAGATTGAACTAGGTATGAAGATACCGACAATCGAACAGGCAAGTAACATACCCATAGACAAAGGAAATTACGTATGTTGTCATAACGGTTCGACCGATAAGATCTTCATAGAATATGTAGGAACCAATATGGGCATCCATGTTCCGCTATTGGTTATTGACCAGAGAGGTGTCTCGGTCATTTCTACATAGTTCTCGAACCCGTAGGGTCCGCACGCTTAACGTTCGATGACGATATAGTATTATATGAGTTATGTGATTTGGTGACCGAATGTTGTTTGGAGTCCCGGATGAGATGCCAGACATGGCGAGGAGTCTCGAAATGGTCGAGAGGTAAAGATTGGTATATAGGATGATGGTATTCGGACACAGGAAGTGTTTCGGTGGGTTCCGAGTACTTATCGGGTGACTGGAAGGGGTTCCGGGCACCCCCGGCAAAAGATATGGGCCTTATGGGCCAAGAGGGGAAATGCACCAGCCACAAGGGGCTGGTGCGCCCCCCATATGGGTCGGCCTAGGAGGAGAAGTAAAGAGGGGAAGGGAAAGGAAAGAGAGGAATCGGATTCCCCCTTCCTTTCCTCTCCCCCCTCTTTCTTTCCCCCTCCGACAAACATGGCAGGGGGGCGCGACCAAGGGAAGGACCCCTAATAGGATTCAGCCTCATTGGGGCGCCTCTTGGCAGCCTCCCCTCTCCCTCCCACCTATATATATATATATATATATATATATATATATATATATGGGGGTGGCACTAGCACACACCATACAATTGCCTAGCCGTGTGGGGCGCCCCCTCCACCGTTTACACCCCCGGTCATATTTCGTAGTGCTTAGGTGAAGCGCCGCGGAGATCACTTCACCATCACCGTCACCATGCTATTGTGCTAATGGAACTCATCTACTACCTCGACTTCTTGCTGGATCAAGAAGGCGAGGGACGTCACCAAGCTGAATGTGTGCAGAACGCGGAGGTGCCGTGCGTTCGGTACTTGATCGGTTGCAGCGCGATGAAGTTCGACTACAGCAACCGCGTTGTGAAACGCTTCCACTTACGGTCTACGAGGGTACATAGACACACTCTCCCCCTAGTTGTTATGCATCTCCATGGATAGATCATTGCGTGTGCATATAATTTTTTTTGTTTCCCATGCGACGATTCCCATCAGCGGCATCCGAGCCAGGTCTATGCGTAGATGATATACACGAGTAGAACACACAGAGTTGTGGGTGGTCATAGTCATATTGCTTACCAGCAACGTCTTATCTTGATTTGGCGGTATTGTGGGATGAAGAGGCTCAGACCAACCTTACATGTCCATGCACATGAGACTGGTTCCACCGACTAACATGCAACAAGTTTTGCATAAAGGTGGTTGGCGGTGTTTGTTTCTCCTACTTTAGTTGAATCGAATTTGACTGCAGCTGGTCCTTGAAGAAGGTTAAAACAACAAACTTGATGAATCACCATTGTGCTTTTATGCGCAGGTAAGAACGGTTCTTGCCAGAAGCCCGTAGCAGCCACGTAAAACTTGCAACAACAAAGTAGAGGACGTCTAACTTGTTTTTGCAGGGCATGTTGTGATGTGATATGGTCAAGATATGATGTGATATATGTTGATGTATGAGATGATCATGTTTTGTAATATCAGCAACCGGTAGGAGCCTTAGGGTTGTCTCTTTACTATATGAAGTGCAAGCGCCATGTAATTTCTTTACTTTATCACTATGCGTTAGTGATAGTTGTAGAAGCAATAGTTGGCGTGACTGTTGGGGAACGTAGCATGCAATTTCAAAAAAAATTCCTACGCTCATGCAAGATCTATCTAGGAGATGCATAGCAACAAGAGGGGGAGAGTGTGTCCATGTACCCTCGTAGACCGAAAGCGGAAGTGTTTGACAACGCGGTTGATGTAGTCGAACTTCTTCTAGCTCCGAACGTACGACACCTCCGAGTTCTGCACACGTTTAGCGCGATGACGTCCCTCGCCTTCTTGATCCAGCAAGGTGTCGAGGAAGTAGATGAGCTTCATCCACATGACGGCATGGTGATGGTGACGGTGAAGTGATTCTCACAGGGCTTCGCCTAAGCACTGCAAAACTATGACCGAGGGTACAAACTATGGTTGGGGGCGCCACACACGGCTAAAAATTGTTGTTGTGTGTTCTAGGAGCCCCCTCCCCACGTATATATAGGTGGGAGGTGGAGGGGAGCAGCCTTGGGGTGCCCCAAGTAGGAGGAATCCTACTTGGGATTCTCTCCCAATTCGCCCCCCCCCCCGTCCTTCTTTTGCTGGAGAGAAAAGGGAAGGGGGAAGGGAGAAAGGAAGGGGGACCGAACCCCCCTTGTTCCTTCTCCAATTCGGCCTCCTGCCTAGGGGGCACCCCTTGTGGGCTGGTGCGCTCCCTTCTTATGGCCCATATCTTCCCCCGGGGGTTTCCGGTAACCCCCCCCCCGGTACTCCGATAAATACCCGATACTACCCGGGGCACTTCTGGTGTCCGAATACTATCATCCTATATATCAATATTTACCTCTTAACCATTTCGAGACTCCTCGTCATGTACATGAAGTCATCTGGGACTCCGAACAACATTCGGTCACCAAATCACATAACTCATATAATACTAAATCGTCATCGAACGTTAAGCGTACGGACCCTACGGGTTCGAGAACTATGTAGACATGACCGAGACACCTCTCTGGTAAATAACCAATAGCGGAACCTGGATGCTCATATTGGCTCCTACATATTTTACAAAGATCTTTATCGGTAGAACCGTTATGACAACATATGTTATTCCCCATGTCATCGGCATGTTACTTGCCCAATATTCGATCATGGGTATCCACATACCTAGTTCAATCTCGTTACCGGCAAGTCTCTTTAATCGTTCCATAATACATCATATTGTAACTAACTCATTAGTTACTTTGCTTGCAAGGCTTCTTATGATGTGCACTACTGAGAGGGTCCAGAGATACCTCTCCGATAATCGGAGTGACAAATCCTAATCTCGATCTATGCCAACCCAACAAACACCTTCGGAGATACCTGTAGAGGATCTTTATAATCACCCAGTTACATTGTGACGTTTGATAGCACACAAGGTATTCCTCCGGTGTCCGGGAGTTGCATAACCTCATAGTCGAAGGAATATGTATTTGACATGAAGAAAGCAATAGCAATAAAACTGAACGATCAATATGCTAAGCTAACGGATGGGTGATGTCCATCACATCATTCTCCTAATGATGTGATCCTGTTATCAAATGACAAATCATGTCCATGGTTTGGAAACCATAACCATCTTTGATCAACGAGCTAGTCAAGTAGAGGCTGTCGGGGAACGTAGCATGCAATTTCAAAAAAAAATCCTATGCTCACGCAAGATTTATCTAGGAGATGCATAGCAACAAGGGGGGAAGAGTGTGTCCATGTACCCTCGTAGACCGAAAGCCGAAGTGTTTGTTAACGCGGTTGATGTAGTCGAACTTCTTCTCGTTCCGACCGATCAAGCACCGAACGTCGGGCACATCCAAGTTCTGCACACGTTCAGCTCGATGACGTCCCTCGAACTCTTGATCCAGCAAAGTGTCGAGGGAGACTTCCGTAAGCACGACGACGTGGTGACGGTGATGGGAAGTGATCTGCGTAGTGCTTCGCCTAAGCACTACGTGAATATGACCGGAGGCGTAAACTGTGGAGGGGGGCGCCGCACATGGCTTGGAGCAATTAATGTGTGTTCTAGCGGTGCCCCCGCACATATATATAGGTGGGAGAGGGAGAGGGGCAGCAAGTGGCGTCCCAAGTAGGAGTAATCCTACTTGGACGCCTCCCACAAGTCGGCCTCCCCCCTTCCATAAGTGTCGGAGGTGGAAGGAAAGAGAGGGGGGAAGAGAAGGGAAGGGGGAGGCCGAATCCTCCCCTTTCCTTTCTCCCTTCCCCTCCTTCCTTCTCCTCCTATTCGGCCTATATGGGGGCGCACCAGCCCACTAGGGGCTGGTCTGTCCCGCCCTTGGCCCAATAAGGCCCATATCTTTGCCGGAGGGTGCCCAGAACCCCTTCCGGTGACCCGATACGTACCTGGTACCCCTAGAACACTTTCTGGTGTCCGAATACTATCGTCATATATGAATCTTTACCTCTCGACCATTTCGAGACTCCTCGTCATGTCCGTGATCTCATTCGGGACTCCGAACAACATTCGGTCACCAAATCACATAACTCATATAATACAAATCGTCATCGAACGTTAAGCGTGCGGACACTACGGGTTCAAGAACTATGTAGACATGACCGAGAGACCTCTCCCGTCAATAACCAATAGCGGAACCTGGATGCTCATATTGGCTCCCACATATTCTATGAAGATCTTTATTGGTCAAACCATTATGACAATATACGTTATTCCCTTTGTCATCGGTATGTTACTTGCCCGAGATTAGATCATCGGTATCTCCATACCTAGTTCAATCTCGTTACCGGCAAGTCTGTTTACTCGTTCCATAATGCATCATCCCGCAACTAACTCGTTAGTTACATTGCTTGCAAGGCTTATTAGGATGTGCATTACCGAGAGGGCCCAGAGATACCTCTCCGATACTCGAAGTGACAAATCTTAATCTCGATCTATGCCAACCCAACAAAGACCTTCGGAGATACCCATAGAGCATCTTTGTAATCACCCAGTTACGTTGTGACATTTGATACCACACAAGGTATTCCTCTGGTATCTGGGAGTTGCATAATCTCATAGTCAAAGGAATATGTATAAATCATGAAGAAAGCAATAACAATAAAACCGAACGATCATAATGCTAAGCTAACGGATGGGTCTTGTCCATGACATCATTATCCTAATGATGTGATCTCGTTCATCAAATGACAACACATGTCTATGGTTAGGAACTTAACCATCTTTGATTAATGAGCTAGTCTAGTAGAAGCTTAGTAGGGACACGGTGTTTTGTCTATGTATCCACACATGTATCAAGTTTCCGGTTAATACAATTCTAGCATGAATAATAAACATTTATGATAATATAAGGAAATATAAAATAACAACTTTATTATTGCCTCTAGGGCATATTTCCTTCAGAGGCTCACTAGGGACTCAGTGTTTGTCTATGTATTCATACATGTGTTAAGGCTTCCGCTCAATACAATTCTAGCATGAATTATAAACATTTTATCATGAATAAGGAAATATAAAATAACAACTTTATTATTGCCTCTAGGGCATATTTCCTTCAGTATCCCACTTGCACTAGATTCAATAATCTAGAATACATTGTAATGATTCTAACACCCGTGGAGTATTGATGCTGATCATGTTTTGTTCGTGGAAGAGGCTTAGTCAACGGGTCTGCCACATTCAAATCTGTATGTATTTTGCAAATCTCTATGTCTCCCTCCTTGACTTGATCACAGATGGAGTTGAAGCATCTCTTGATGTGTTTGGTTCTTTTGTGAAATCATGATTCCTTCGCCAAGGCAATTGCTCCACAATTTTCACAAAAGATTTTCATTGGACCCGATGCACTAGGTATTACACCTAGATCGGATATGAACTCCTTCATCTAGACTCCTTCATTTGCTGTTTTCGAAGCAGCTATGAACTCCGCTTCACACGTAGATCCCGCCATGATGCTTTGCTTGGAACTGCACCAACTAACAGCTCCACCATTCAATATAAATACGTATCCATTTTGTGACTTAGAGTCATCCGGATTAGTGTCAAAGCTAGCATCAACGTAACCATTTACTACGAGCTCTTTGTCACCTCCATAAACGAGAAACATATCCTTAGTCCTTTTTAGCTACTTCAGGATGTTCTTGACCCTGTCCCATGATCCGCTCCTGGATTACTTTGACACCTCCCTGCTAAACTTATAGCAAGGCACACATCAGGTCTGGACACAACATATCATACATGATAGAACCTATGCCTGAGGCATGGGGAATGACTTTCATTTTCTCTCAATCTTCTACAGTGGTAGGACATTGAGTCTGTCTCAACTTCACACCTTGTAACACAGGCAAGAACCCTTTCTTTGACTGATCCATTTTGAACTTCTATATCTCTATAGATCTTGATGCCTAATATATAAGCAGCTTCAATGAGGTCTTTCATTGAAAAACTTTTATTCAAGTATCCTTTCATGCTATCTAGAAATTCTATATCATTTCCAATCTGCAATATGTCATCCACATGTAATATTAGAAATGCTACAGAGCTCCCACTCACTTACTTGTAAATACAGGCTTATCTTGAAGTCTGTATAAAACAATATGCTTTGATCACCTCATCAAAGCGTATATTCCAACGCCGAGATGCTTGCACCAGTCCATAGATTGATCACTGGAGCTTGCACACTTTGTTAGCACCTTTAGAATCGACAAAACCTTCTGGTTGCATACTATACAACTCTTCTTTAAGAAATCCATTGAGGAATGTAGTGTTGACGTCCATTTGCCAGATTTCAGTATCAGAAAATACGGCAATTGCTAACATGATTCAGACAGACTTAACCATCGCTACGGGTGAGAAAGTGTCATCGTAGTCAACTCCTTGAACTTGTCGAAAACCTTTCGTGACAAGTCGAGCTTTGTAGACAGTAACATTACCATCAGCGTCAGTCTTCTTCTTGAAGATCCATTTATTCTCTATGGCTTGCCGATCATCGGGCAAGTCAACCAAAGTCCACACTTTGTTTTCATACATGGATCCTATCTCAGATTTCATGGCCTCAAGCCATTTATCGGAATCTGGGCTCATCATCGCTTCTTCATAGTTCGTAAGTTCGTCATGGTCTAGTAACATGACTTCCAGAACAGGGTTACCATACCACTCTGGTGCGGAACGTGCTCTGTTCGACCTACGAGGTCCTGTAGTAACTTGATCTGAAGTTTCATGATCATCATCATTAGCTTCCTCTCTAGTTGGTGTAGGGATCTCGGGAATGGATTTCTCTGATGAGCTACTTTCCAAGGTACAATTACCTCATCAAGTTCTACTTTCCTCCCACTCACTTCTTTTGAGAGAAACTCCTTCTCTAGAAAGTTTCCATTCTTGGCAACAAATATCTTGCCTTCGGATTTGTGGTAGAAGGTGTACCCAATTGTTTCCTTAGGGTATCCTATGAAGACGCACTTCTCCTATTTGGGTTCGAGCTTGTCAGGCTGAAGCCTTTTGACATAAGCGTCGCAACCCCAAACTTTAAGAAACGACAATTTAGGTTTATTGTCAAACTATAGTTCATACGGTGTTGTCTCAACGGATTTAGACGGTGCCCTATTTAACGTGAATGCCACTGTCTCTAATGCATAATCCCAAAACGATACTGGTAAATTGGTAAGAGACATCATAGAGCGCACCATATCCAATAAAGTACAATTACGACATTCGGACACACCATTACGCTGTGTTGTTCTAGGTGGCATGAGTTGTGAAACTATTCAACATTGTTTTCAATGAAGGCCAAACTCGTAACGCAAATATTCGCCTCCGCGATCAGATCGTAGAAACTTTATTTTCTTGTTACGACGATTTTCCACTTCACTCTCATTTTTTTGAACTTTTCAAATGTTTTCAGACTTGTGTTTCATTAAGTAGATATACCCAATCTGCTCAAATCGTCTGTGAAGGTCATAAAATAACGATACCCGCCGCAAGCCTCAACACTCATTGGACCGCATACATCGGTATGTATTATTTCCAATAAGTCATTAGCTCGCTCCATTGTTCCGGAGAACGGAGTTTTAGTCATTTTACACCAATATGACCTAAACGACAATGCGACAAATATGTTGCACTATCATTATCAACTTTGCATCTTTTGGCATCAATATTATGAATATGTGTATCACCACAATCGAGATTCAACAAAAATAGACCACTCTTCAAGGGTGCATCACCATAAAAGATATTACTCATATAAATAGAACAACCATTATTCTTTGATTTAAATGAATAACCATCTCGCACTAAACAAGATCCAGATGTAATGTTCATGCTCAACGTTGGCACCAAATAACAATTATTTAGGCCTAAAACTAATCTCGAAGGTAGATGTGGAGGTAGCGTGCCGACGGTGATTACATCGATCTTGGAACCATTCCCGACGCGCATCGTCACCTCGTCCCTAGCCAATCTTTGTTTAATCTGTAGCCCCTGTTTCAAGTTACAAATATGAGCAACTGAACCAGTATCAAATACCCAGGCGCTACTATGAGCATTAGTAAGGTACACATCAATAACATGTATATCAAATATACCTTTGTTCACTTTGCCATCCTTCTTATCCACCAAATACTTGGGGCAGTTCCGCTTCCAGTGACCAGTCCCTTTGTAGTAGAAGCACTCAGTTTCAGGCTTGGGTCCAGATTTGGGCTTCTTCCTGGGAGTGGCAATTTGCTTGCCATTCTTCTTGAAGTTCCCCTTCTTTCCCTTGCCCTTTTTCTTGAAACTAGTGGTCTTGATAACCATCAACACTTGATGCTCCTTTTTGATTTCTACCTCCACAGCTTTGATCATAGCGAAGAGCTCGGGAATTATCTTATCCATCCCCTGCATATTATAGTTCACCACAAAGCCTTTGTAGCTTGGTGGCAGTGATTGAAGAACTCTGTCAATAACATTATCATCTGGAAGATTAACTCCCAGCTGAGTCAAGTGATTATGATACCCAGACATTTTGAGTATGTGTTCACTGGCAGAATTGTTCTCCTCCATCTTGCAGCTATAGAACTTGTTGGAGACTTCATATCTCTCAACTCGTGCATTTGCGTGAAATATTAACTTCAATTCCTGGAACATCTCATATGGTCCATGACGAACAAAACGTCTTTGAAGTCCCAATTCTAAGCCGTAAAGCACGACACACACTACTGCAAGATACTGCTAACGCAACACTACGACCAGAGACCCTTTGCTGAAACTGTGTGTGATGCAATGATCACAAACAATGGTGTAAAAAATCGTCAAAAAGGTGCAAAACGTCTGCGATGGTGGAGCCATCAAACACAGTTCAGATTTTAGTTGCGTGTGCGATGCAGGGCACACGGTTAATCCATTCAAACTATTTGCGATGAGGCAGAACAACATAAACGGGCAGCCATATCAATGTGTGTGCCATGCAGGACACACGGTTAATCCAATCGAACAGTTTGCGATGAGGTAGAACAACAGAAATGGGCAGGCATATGAATGTGTGTGTGATATTCGGCATACAGCTCACTCAGAAGAATTGTTTTCGATTAGGGAACACAACAAAAACGGTTCAACGTAACAAGATGTGTGTGATATGCGGCATATAGTTCACATGGATGAACTGTTTGCGATGAGCCAAAAGAACACAAACGAGTCGTGTAAACAAGATGTGTGTGATACGTGGCAAACAACCGACTCAGATGAACTGTTTGCGATGAGAAATTACAACACAGACGGTCAATATAGTTAGTTCGTGTGTGATTCTGTGTGTACAAAAAACTTTGAAAAATGCAAACTAGTTGCTTGCGGTGGCTAGGAGTATCGCACACGATGCATCTGCGAGTACTCGTGTACAATGATTAGTATGTTACACATACGTTTCCTTATGTTAACATGTGTGTGAAGTTGCAATATGGACAGTTAATATGCAAATGCCTTCTGGACATCGGGCACACGCTTAAACTCAATGAACTGTGTACGATACTAATACTTTCCATGAAAATTTATGAACTTGGGTAACAACATTTGACTAACATATATATAGTGGTACACTTTTCGCCAAAAGGAGGATCTTCATAACACAGTTTTGACAACCATATAGTCCATATCTACATACTTAACATAGTAATAACTATCACATTTTAAGAGGCTAAGGGCCAACAACCATATGGTCCATATCTACATACTTAACATATATAGTAACAGCTAGCACATTTTAAGAGGCTGAGGGCCAACAACCACAACTATCCACTGGAAGCAGCTTGATCACGGCGACTCGGCATCTCGTCAATGAAAAGGAAGAGCCCTCCTGTGCCTTGGTAGAGCATGAGTAGAACAGTGTCTCCAATTTTCCAATATGGATGCATTGCCACGAGAAGCGAGAACTTGTTAATTTGAATGGTTCCATTTCTGCGAGAAATGCAGTACCTTGCAATCACTTTGGCGTTATTAGCAGGCACAAGTGTAATTCGACCACGCCGGGAAATCGATCCAGGAACTGCTACAGGGGGCAATTTCTGTTGACATGTAGAATAAAAACCAATTGTAACATATCGTTGAAGATATATATAGTTTATGAGCATCAACATTAAAATAAGACTTTTTACCAGCGTTTTATACACACAATTGGTCTTGTTCAGTGTGTGCATCATAGGTCTAATTAATCCCATCCAAAATCCAGCGTTCATACGTTGTGCTATCTCTGTCAGATTATCAACAAAGTTTATGACATGCTTCAAGTCCTTCCAGTGAAATTTGGTACGCTTAGTAACATACAGATCATTCACTATGCATCCAACATATCCTGCTTAAAAGGTGGAAAGGTATTATTTATTCAGAACATGGCAGAAGAATATATAGTGCGCATAAATTGGTAAATAGAATTTGTTACTGCCTAGGAACGAGTCAGAATATGAAATCACAGTTGGTTGCTTAAATAGCGACCAATTAGTCAAAACAAATACCCCGATTTTGCTAAGTAATATGACAGCATGGAGAAAGTTGAAAGGACACTAACCTCGATCAGACTTTGATCGGCTGATGACGTTGGGGAATTAAACATCCATGTTAATTAGACCAGGCTGTGGTGCACACACTAGAATTTTATTGCAAGCTTTCAGTTCGTAACACTTAGACATTTTTCTCCAAAGGTCTGCACTAAAATAGGAGTGACCATCTTTACCAAGTTTTACGCGAACTGACATTATAAATCCATGCTGCATTGTCAATATGACATCCTGGGAGTCATCAACAAAGTAAAGCCCAAGATTTCCTTCTACTCATGTTCTTGCATAGCAAGGGATGTACTGCTTGAAATGAAAATTAAGATCGTAAATTAGATATATTGAAATAACAGAGCAAGATGCAAATATGGGAGTAACTGATAGAACAGATCAATATATAGATGAAAGAAAAGTACAAAAATATAGAATTAAAAATAGATAATGTAACAAAGATTTGATGCAAATATGTAGATAATGTAGCAACATGCGGTATATGTTCACAAATTTAGGCCATGCCGACCGTGGTTGGTTGAGATTGAACATACCGAGCGTTCCCTGAAGTCATCTGGAATGGTGAGATAGAACTTCATTTCTGACTGGCCATGACCACTGTTGCCCGATTTGTGCTCGCACTGTGGACACATGAATGAATACCCATGAATTAGCTAGAACAAAAATGATTCCACAACGATTTCCGTCGGTTGATTAACACTGACGGACAGACTGTGTAAGAGATGAGTGAATATTTCGCTAAGTTGATTACCTTCTCCATGAGAAAAATCCCCGGCCGAATCCCGCAGAAAACCCTAATCGGCCAAAGTCTAGAATGTCAGTGCAGATAGGCGGCGAAAAGTGGTAGGGGCGAAATCCGTGCCGTTTGGAGCGTGACCTACGCCCGCCGCCAACAGCCATCGAGCTTAGGGTGCAGAGTTGCGGAAGAGTCTGAGGCGAGTGAGTGGGGACGAAGTGGGTGAGGGTTTTCTTTTTTTACTTTTGCATGTGTCAGTGAACACACACGGTTCGCAGAGGCGACTGAGATGAATCGTGTGCGATAGTAAATCACCGAGATTGAATGGAAATCCAAATTTCATTTGTCCTTCATCCATGAATTTTTTTTCCTACGAAGAACATAAACCCTGCTAATCACCGTGTTCAAATTTGACACTTTTCCGTGTTCATTTACAATATTTAGGGGATTATGTGCATTATGTAGGCATTAATGCACATAATTCAAATTCAAACAATTGGTGCTTGAAAAGGTGCACAAGAATGGTCTGGAAAAACCATACTCGTGGTATTTAGTAATTTATCAAGCCTTTTACAATGAACGGGCAGAGATTTCAATGGAATGTGTGGCAATAGTCAACCACAAACGTATCATTTACTGGGTTATCAACTATAGAACAATGAAATACGTGCTTGGAAAACATGTCGCCTGGCGTGGTGCCATGGTATGGCCTCACCGTGCCCTGGTTAAAAGCTGAGAAGGTTTGATTTATGTCGTCATGCACGCCCTTCATAAATCGAACCATCACCGAGGAAGTTGAATGCTTTAGAGAGGGAAATCACCAAGATTGAAGGGAATCCAAATTTCCGTCCTAGTTTGTCATTCAGTTTTTTTCCAATGATCAACATACCGCTTCAAATGCAACGTGTTCCAATTTGACATTTTTCTGAACTCATTTACCTTCCGTACATTTTCTAGTCATTAATTATGCACATAATTCAAATTCGAACAATCGGTGCATGAAAAGGTGTGCAAGAACGGTCTGGAAATCCATGCTCGTGCTATTTGGTACATTCTCATGCATTTTACAAGGAATGGGCAGATATTTCAAGGAAATGTGCGGCAATAGTCAACCATAAACGCGTCATTTACTTGGTTAATAACTATACAAAAATGAAATACATTTTTGGAAAACGTGATGCCTGGTGTGGTGCCATGATATGGCCTCACCGTGCCCTGGTAAAACTGTTATCATGCACGCCTTTCAAAAATCGAACCATCACCGAGGAAGTTTCATGGTTTCGAGGGGGAAATCATCAAGATTGAAGGGGGATCTAAATTTCCGTTGTCCTTTGTCCACGAGTTTTTTTCTATGATAAAGATACAACCTGCAAATCATCATGTTCAAATTTGGCACTTTTCCGGGTTCATTTGCCATTTTCGGGGATTATGTGCATTTCCTAGGCATTAATGCACATAATTCAAGTTCAAATAATCGATGCAAGAAAGGATGCACAAGAACGGCCTGGAAAACCATGCTCGTGCCATTTAGTAAATTCTCATGCCTTTTACAAGGAATGGGTAGATATTTCGATGAAATGTGTGGCAATAGTCAACCACAAATGTTTGTTTGTTTGGTTTTCAACTATAGAAAAAGATGAAATAAATGGTTGAAAAACATGAGCCTGGCATGGTGCCATGGTATGACCTCACCATGGCCTGCTAAAAATTTGAGAAGGTTTGGCTTATGTCGTCATGCACACCCTTAATAAATTGAACCATCACCGAGGAAGTTCCATGCTTTCGAGAGGGAAATACCCAAGATCCAAGGGGAATCCAATTTCCGTCCTAGTTTCTCATTCAGTTTTTTCCAACGATCAACATACCGCCTCAAATGCAACGTGTTCAAATTTGACATTTTTTCCGGGCTCATTTACCATATTTATGGGATTATGTGCATTTTCTAGGCATTAATGGACATAATTCAAATTCAAACAATCGGTGCATGAAAAGGTGCACAAGAACGGTCTGGAAAACCATGCCCGTGTTATTTAGTACATTCTCATGCCTTTTATAAGGAATGGGAAGATATTTCAAGGAAATGCGTGGCAATAGTCAACCATAAACGCGTCGTTTACTAGGTTACCAACTATACAAAAAATGAAAAACATGGTGGGAAAACACGACGCCTGGCGTGGTGCCATGGTATGGCCTCACCATGCCCTGGTAAAAATTGGGGAATGTCTTCCTTATGTCGTGATGAACGCCTTTCATAAATCGAACCATCACCAATGAAGTTTCATGGTTTCAAGGGGGAAATCACCAAGATTGAAGGGGGATCAAAATTTCCTTTGTCCTTTGTCCATGAATTTTTTTCTATGATGAACATACAACCGGCAAATCACCATGTTCAAATTTGGCACTTTTCCTGGTTCATTTGCCATATTTAGGGGATTATGTGCATTTCCTAGGCATTAATGCACATAATTCAAGTTCAAACAATCAGTGCAGGAAAGGGTGCACAAGAACGGCCTAGAAAACCATGCTCGTGCCATTTAGTAAATCCGCATACCTTTTACAAGGAAGGGACAGATATTTTGATGAAATGTGTGGGAATAGTCAACCACAAACGTTTGTTTATTGGGTTTTCAACTATCGAAAAAATGAAATAAATGCTTGAAAAACATGACGCCTGGCATGGTGTGCCATGGTATGACCTCACCGTGCCCTGGTAAAAATTTGAGAAGGTTTAACTTATGTCGTCATGCAGGCCCTTCATAAATCGAACAATCACCAAAGAAGTTCATGCTTTCGAGAGGGAAATCACCAAGATTGAAGGGAATCCAAATTTTCTTCGTTCTTTGCCCTGGAGTTTTTTTCTATGACGAACATACACCCTGCAAATCACCGTGTTCAAATTCGGCATTTTTTCGGGCTCATTTACCATATTTAGGGGATTATGTGCATTTTCTAGGCATTTAGCGCATATAAATCCAATCCAACTACAGGTGCACGGGTGTGATGTGAGGGACGTGGATTGCCGTTCGATCGCAGCGCATCCTACGGTGCACATGCGCGATCCGCATGGCTGGGGTTCCGGCCAATCATAACGCAACACACAATAGGCTCAGCGCACACTGTTTCCGAAAGCGACGGAGATGAACCGTGTGCGATAATGAACAAGCAAAATATTAAGGGAAGCCAATTTTTTTGTCGTTTGTCGTTGAGCTCTTGAATACCACTACACTTTACGGCTGCCCGGTGCCTCCATCCCAGATCTCTCTCTAGGCGTCATCCTTGGCACCACGGTGCATAGTAACTAGTAAGGAAGCGATGGCATCTCGTCGCGCCATGTTCCTCGCCGCCCGTGACCGCACCCATGGTAAGGTAGCGATGGCATCTCGCCGCGCCGAGTTCATCGCTGCTGGGGGCCAAACAGTTACATGGGCGGCCTTTGAGGCTGCCATGGCCGAATGGGTGGTGGATCTAGAGGCGGCCAAAGCCGCATAGAAGGAGTGGAAAAGGCAGAAAGCAGTCAAGAAAAGAGAGTCCCGCCGCTGCAAGAAAAAAAGAGTTCGCACGCCGTGGTAAGAAGAGCTTGGCGGAGATCGAAGCACGGTGGGCTGCTACCTACAAGGCCGGGAAGGAGAACGCCGGCGTCTAGCCAGCATGCCCCGATGGCAACATGTGAGAAGTGAAGGAAATATGCCCTAGAGGCAATAATAAACTTGTTATTTATATTTCCTTATATCATGATAAACATTTATTATTCATGCTAGAATTTTATTAACCGGAAACTTAGTACATGTGTGAATACATAGACAAAACAGAGTGTCCCTAGTATGCCTCTACTTGACTAGCTTGTTAATCCAAGATGGTTAAGTTTCCTGACCATAGACATGTGTTGTCATTTGATGAACGGGATCACATTTTTACAGAATGATGTGATGGACAAGACCCATCCATTAGCTTAGCATAAATGATCCTTTAGTTTTATTCCTATTGCTTTCATCAGGACTTATACATGTTCCTCTGACTATGAGATTATGCAACTCCCGAATACCGGAGGAACACCTTGTGTGCTATCAAATGTCACAACATAATTGGGTGATTATAAAGATGTTCTACAGGTGTCTCCGATGGTGTTTGTTGAGTTGGCATAGATCCAAATTAGGATTTGTCACTCTGATTGTCGGAGAGGTATCTCTGGGCCCTCTCGGTAATGCACATCACTATAAGCCTTGCAAGAAATGTAACTAATGAGTTAGTTGCGGGATGTTGCATTACGGAACGAGTAAAGAGACTTGCCAGTAACAAGATTGAACTAGGTATGATGATACCAACGATCGAATCTCGGGCAAGTAACATATCGATGACAAAGGGAACAACGTATGTTGTTATGCGGTTTGACCAATAAAGATCTTCGTAGAATATGTAGAAGCCAATATGAGCATCCAGGTTCCGCTATTGGTTATTGATCAGAGATATGTCTCGGTCATGTCTATGTAGTTCTCGAACTCGTAGGGTACGCACGCTTAACGTTCGATGAAGATTTGTATTATGAGTTATGTAATTTGATGACCGAAGTTTGTTCGGAGTCCCAGATGAGATCACGGACATGACGAGGAGTCTCGAAATGGTCGAGACGTAAAGATTTATATATTGGAAGGCTATATTCAGACATCGGAAAGGTTCTGAGTGGTTCGGGTATTTTTCGGAGTACCGGAGAGTTACGGGAATTCGTCGAGAGAAGTATTGGGCCTTAATGGGCCATAAGGGAAAGGAGAGAAGGGCATCAAGGGTTGGCCGTGCGCCCCCCATGGCAAGTCCAAATTGGACTAGGGAGGGGGCGGCGCCCCCCTCTCTTTCCTTCTCCCTCTCTTACTTCTTCCCTCGCTCCCCTCTTGGAAAAAGAAGGGGACTCCAACTAGGATTGGGATTCCTAGTTGGACTCCCCCTATAGGCGCCCCCCTCATAGGCCAGCCTCCTCCTCTTCCCTCCTTTATATACGTGGGCAGGGGACACCCCAAAGGCACTCCAATATTTGTCTTAGCCGTGTGCGGTGCCCCCCTCCATAGTTACACACCTCGGTCATATCGTCATAGTGCTTAGGCGAAGCCCTGCGCCGGTAACTTCATCATCACCGTTGCCACGCCGTCGTGCTGACCGAACTCTCCTTCGGTCTCAACTAGATCAAGAGCCCGAGGGATTTCATCGAGCTGAACGTGTGCTGAATGCGGAGGTGTCATACGTTCGGTACTTGGATCGATTAGATCGCAAAGACGTTCGACTACATCAACCGCGTTACTAAACACTTCCGCTTTCGGTCTACGAGGGTACGTGGACACACTGTACCCGCTTGTTTCTATGCTTCTCCTAGATAGATCTTGCATGATCGTAGGCAAATTTTGAAATACTACGTTCACCAACAGTGGTATCAGAGTCAGGTCTATGCATAGATGTTTTATGCACGAGTAGAACACAAAGGAGTTGTGGGCATGGGTATATACATATTGCTTGCCGTCTAGTTGTTTCTTTATTCGGCGGTATTGTTGGATGAAGCGGCCCGGACCGACATTACATGACCGCATTCATGAGACTGGTTCTACCGACGTGCTTTGCACATAGGTGGCTGGCGAGTGTTTGTTTCTCCAACTTTAGTTGAATAGGATTCAATGAACAAGGTTCTTTCTGAAGATCAAAAAGCAATCACTATACCACATTGTGGTTTTATGCTGTAGGTAAGAATGGTTCTTGCTGGAAGCCCGTAGCAGCCACGTAAAACTTGCAACAACAAAGTAGAGGACATCTAACTTGTTTTTGCAGGGCATGTTGTGATGTGATATGGTCAAGGCGTGATTATATAAATTATTGTATGCGATGATCATGTTTTGTAACACAGTTATCGGCAACTGGCAGGACCCACATGGTTGTCGCTTTATTGTATGAAATGCAATCGCCATGTAATTGCTTTACTTTATCACTAAGCGGTAGCGATAGTCATGGAAGCAATAGTTGGCGAGACAACAACGATGCTACGATGGAGATCAAGGTGTCAAGCTGGTGATGATGGTAATCAAGACGGTGCTTTGGAGATGGAGATCAAAGGCACAAGATGATGATGGCCATATCATATCACTTATATTGATTGCATGTGATGTTTATCCTTTATGCATCTTATTTTTGCTTAGTACGACGTTAGCATTATGAGATGATCTCTTACTAAAATTTCAAGGTATAAGTGTTCTCCCTGAGTATGCACCGTTGCGACAGTTCTTCGTGCTGAGACACCACATGATGATCGGGTGTGACAAGCTCTACATTCACATACAATGGGTGCAAGGCAGTTTTGCACAAGCAGAATACTCTGATTAAACTTGACGAGCCTAGCATATGCAGATATGGCCTCTGAACACTAAGACCGAAAGGTCGACCGTGAATCATATAGTAGATATGATCAACATAGTGATGTTCACCATTGAAAACTACTCCATCTCACGTGATGATCAGACATAGTTTAGTTGATATGGATCACATGATCATTTAGATGACTAGAGGGATGTCTATCTAAGTGGGAGTTCTTAAGTAATATGATTAATTGAACTTAAATTTATCATGAACTTAGTCCTGATAGTATTCGCATATCTATGTTGTAGATCAATTGCTCGTGTATAGCTTCCCCATTTTATTTATGATATGTTCCTAGAGAAAACTATGTTGAAAGGTGTTAGTAGCAATGATGCAGACTAGCTCCGTGATCTGAGGATTATCCTCATTGATGCACAGAAAAATTATGTTCTTGATGCACCGCTAGGTGACGGACCTATTGCAGGAGCAGAGGCAGACATTATGAATGTTTGGCAAGCTCGGTATGATGACTACTTGATAGTTTAGTGCGCCATGATTTACGGCTTAGAACCGGGACTTCAAAAATGTTTTGAACGCCACAGAGCATACAAGATGTTCCAAGAGTTGAAATTAGTATTTCAGACTCATGCCCGTGCCGAGAGGTATGAGACCTCTGACAGTACTTTGCCTACAAGATGGAGGAGAATAGCTCAAGTAGTGAGCATGTGCTCAGATTGTCTGGGTACTACAATTGCTTGAATCAAGTGGGAGTTAATCTTCCAGATAAGATAGTGATTGACAGAGTTCTCTAGTCACTATCACCAAGTTACTCGAACTTAGTGATGAACTATAATAAGCAAGGGATGACGTAAAACAATTCCCGAGCTCTTCGCGATGCTGAAATCGGTGAAGGTAGAAATCAAGAATAGCATCAAGTGTTGATGGTTAACAAGACCACTAGTTTCAAGTAAAAGGGCAAGGGAAAGAAAGGGAACTTCAAGAAGAATGACAAGTGAGTTGCCACTCCCATGAAGAAGCCCAAAGCTAGACCCAAGCCTGAAACCGAGTGCTTCTACTGCAAAGGAAATGGTCACTTGAGGCGGAACTGCCCTAAATACTTGGCGGATTAGAAGGATGGAAAAGTGAACAAAAGTATATATGATATACATGTTAGTGATGTGTACTTTACTAGTGTTCATAGTAGCCCCTGGGTATTTGATACAGGTTCAGTTGCTATGATTAGTAACTTGAAACAGGAGTTACAAAATGAACAGAGACTACTTGAGGGCAAGTTGACGATGTGTGTTGGAAGTAATTCCAAGGTTGATAAGATCACCATCGCACACTCCCTTTACCCTCGGGATTAGTATTGAACCTAAAATAAATGTTATTTGGTGTTTGCGTTGAGCATAATATGATTGGATCTTGTTTATTGCAATACGGTTATTCATTTAAGTCAAAGAATAATTGTTATTCTGTTTACATGAATAAAACCTTCTGTGGTCATACACCCAAGGTGAATGGTTTATTGAATCTCGATCATAGTAATACACATATTCATAATATTGATGCCAAAAGATGCAAAGTTGTTAATGATAGTGCAACATACTATTGGCACTACCGTTTAGGTCATATTGGTGTAAAGCGCATGAAGAAACTCCATGCAGATGGACTTCTGGAATCACTTAATTATGAATCATTTGATGCTTGCGAACCATGCCTCATGGGCAAGATGACTAAGACTCTGTTCTCCGAAACAATGGAGCGAACCACTGACTTATTGGAAATAATACATACTGATGTATGCGATCTGATGAGTGTTGAGGCTCATGGCGGGTGTCATTATTTTCTGACCTTCACAGATGATTTAAGTAGATATAGGTATATCTACTTAATGAAACACTAGTCTGAAACATTTGAAAAGTTCAAAGAAATTTAGAGTGAAGTTAAGAATCATCGTAACAAGAAATAAAGTTTCTACGACCTGATCGTGGAGGCAAATATTTGAGTTACGAGTTTGGCCTTCATTTAAAAACAATGTGGAATAAATTTCACAACTCATCCCACCTGGAACAACACGGAGTAATGGTGTGTCCGAACGTCGTAACCGTACTTTATTAGATATGGTGCGATCTATGATGTCTCTTACCGATTTACCACTGTCATTTTGGGGTTATGCATTAGAGACAGCTGCATTCACATTCAATAGGGTACCGTCTAAAAATCCGTTGAGACGACACCATATGAACTGTGGTTTAGCAAGAAACCTAAGGTGTCATTTCCTAAAGTTTGGGGCTATGATGCTTATGTGAAAAAGCTTCAACCTGATAAGCTCGAACCCAAATCGGAGAAATGCGTCTTCATAGGATACCCAAAGGAAACTGTTGGGTACACCTTCTATCACAGTTCTGAAGGCAAGATTTTCATTGCTAAGAATGGATCCTTTCTAGAGAATGAGTTTCTCTCAAAAGAAGTGAGTGGGAGGAAATTAAAACTTGATGAGGTAATTGTACCTTCTCTTGAATTGGAAAGTAGTTAATCAGATAAATATGTTCATGTGATGCCTACACCAACTAGAGAGTAAGTTAATGATGATGATCATGAAACTTCGTATCAAGTTACTACAAAACTTCGTAGGTTAACCAGAGCTTGATCCACACCAGAGTGGTACAGTAATCCTGTACTTGAAGTCATGTTACTAGACCATGATGAACTTATGAACTATGATGAAGCGATGATGAGCCCAGATTCCACGAAATGGCTTAAGGCCATGAAATCTAAGATGGGATCCATGTATGAGAACAAAGTATGGAGTTTGATTGACTTGCTCGATGATTGGCAAGCCATTGAGAATAAATGGATCTTCAAGAGGAAGACGGACGCTGATAGTAGTGTTACTATCTACAAAGCTCGAATTGTCGCAAAAAGGTTTTGACAAGTTCAAGGTGTTGACTACGATGAGATTTTCTCACTCGTAGCGATGCTTAAGTCTGTCCGAATCATGTTAGCAATTGCCACATTTTATGAAATCTGGCAAATGGATGTCAAAACTGCATTCCTTAATGAATTTCTTAAAGAAGAGTTGTATATGATACAACAAGAAAGTTTTGTCAATCCTAAAGGTGCTAACAAAGTGTACAAGCTCCAGCGATCCATCTATGGACTGGTGCAAACATATCGGAGTTAGAATATACGCTTTGATGAGTTGATCAAAGCATATAGTTTTATACAAACTTGCGGTGAAGCCTATATTTACAAGAAAGTGAGTGGGAGCACTACAGCATTTCTAAGTATATGTGAATGACATATTGTTGATAGGAAATAATGTAGAATTTTCTGGAAAGCATAAAGGAGTGTTTGAAAGGAGTTTTTCAAAGAAACACCTTGGTGAAGATGCTTAGATATTGAGCATCAAGATCTATAGAGATAGATCAAGATGCTTGATAAATTTTTTCAATGAGTACATACCTTGACAAGTTTTGAAAGTAGTTCAAAATGGAACAGCCAAAGAAGGAGTTCTTGCCTGTGTTGCAAGGTGTGAAGTTGAGTAATGACTCAAAACCCGACCACGGCAAAAAATAGGAAAAGAATGAAAAGTCATTCCCTATGCCTGAGTCATAGGTTCTATAAAGTATGCTATGTTGTGTACCCGACCTATTGTGTACCTCACCATGAGTTTGGCAAGAGGGTACAATAGTGATCCAGGAGTGGATCACTGAACAGCGGTCATAATTTCCTTAGTGGAATAAGGAAATGTTTCTCGGTTATGTATGTGACAAGGAGTTCGTCGTAAGGAGTTACGCCGATGCAAGCTTTGACGCCGATCTAGATGACTCTAAGTCTCAATCTAGATACATATTGAAAGTGGGAGCAATTAGCTAGAGTAGCTCCGTGCAGAGCATTGTAGACATAGAAAATTTTCAAAATACATACGGCTCTGAATGTGGCAGACCTGTTGACTAAACTTCTCTCACAAGCAAAACATGATCACTCTTTGGGTGTTAATCACATAGCAATGTGAACTAGATTATTCTCTCTAGTAAACCCTTTGGGTATTAGTCACATGGAGATGTGAACTAATAACATAAAAATATGAACTATTGGTGTTAAATCACAAGGCGATGTGAAGTAGATTATTGACTTTAGTGCAAGTGGGAGACTGAAGGAAATATGCCCTAGAGGCCATAATAAAGTTGTTATTTATATTTCCTTATACCATGATAAATGTTTATTATTCATGCTAGAATTGTATTAACCGGAAACTTAGTACATGTGTGAATACATAGATAAAACAGAGTGTCCCTAGTATGCCCCTACTTGACTAGCTCGTTAATCAAAGATGGTTAAGTTTCCTGACCATAGACATGTGTTGTCATTTGATGAACGAGATCACATCATTAGAGAATGATGTGATGGACAAGACCCATCTGTTAGCTTAGCATAAATGATTGTTTACTTTTATTGCTATTGCTTTCATCATGACTTATACATGTTCCTTTGACTATGAGATTATGCAACTCCCGAATACCGGAGGAACACCTTGTGTGATATCAAACATCACAACATAATTCGGTGATTATAAAGATGCTCTACAGGTGTCTCTGATGGTGTTTGTTGAGTTGGCATAGATCAAGATTAGGATTTGTCACTCCGATTGTCGCAGAGGTATCTCTGGGCCCTCTCGGTAATGCACATCACTATAAGCCTAGCAAGCAATGTGACTAATGAGTTAGTTGTGGGATGTTGCTTTACGGACGAGTATAGTGACTTGCCAGTAACAAGATTGAACTATGTATGATGATACCGACGATCGAATTTTGGGCAAGTAACATACCGATGACAAAGGGAAGAACGTATATTGTTATGCGGTTTGACCGATAAAGATCTTCGTAGAATATGTAGGAGCCAATATGAGCATCGAGGTTCTGCTACTGGTTATTCATCGGAGATGTGTCTCGATCATGTCTACATAGTTCTCGAACCCATAGGATCCGCACGCTTAACGTTCGATGACGATGTCTATTATGAGTTATGTGATTTGATGACTGAAGTTTGTTCGGAGTCCCGGATGAGATCACGGACATGACAAGGAGTCTCAAAATGGTTGAGATGTGAAGATCGATATATTGGAAGGCTATATTCGGACATCGGAAGGGTTCTGTGTGGTTCGGGTATTTTTTGGAGTACCGGAGAGTTACGAGAATTCGTCGGGGGAAGTATTGGGCCTTAATGGGCCATACGGGAAAGGAGAGAAGGGCCTCAACGGTTCCCCCCCCCATGGCAAGTCTGAATTGGACTAGGGAGGGGGCAGCGCCCCCCTCTCTTACCTTCTCCCTCTCCTACTCCTTCCCACTCTCCCCTCTTGGAAAAGGAAGGGGACTCCAACTAGGATTGGGAATCCTAGTTGGACTCCCCCTATAGGTGCGCCCCTCATCACTACAAAAAAATACACTTCCATGATGATACGTGTTTTTCACAGTAGGTCACGTTTTCTGTCATGCATGTACATCCATGAAAATTTTATGACAGAATCAAGATAGTCATACCTGTGTTGTCGTAGAAGTGTTACATGACATTACCAAAATTATCATCATGGAAGTGTCCACTTCCATGACGATAAATTGCACGTCACAGAAGTGCTTTCGTCAAGGGTGACCGACATGTGGCATCCACCGTAACGAAACGCCATTAAGCTATCGGGTCCAGTTTTGGATCCGATAACCCTCTAACAGCCCCAACTAATGGGGATTTTCCACGTGTAAAATCATCATTCGCTGGAGGAAACACGTGTCGGCTCACCGTTGGGACAGATGTGATCCACTCATTGGACCGAAGGCGCCTATGATACGTCAAAACGTGGCACAGCCGAACAGAGGCCCATTCCTGTGAAAAGGCCGGCCCGTTTGACTTGGTCAAAAGGTGGTGGGCCAGCCCATGGAAAGCCTATTAATGGCATGTTCGCATATAGCCCATTTATAGCCCGCTAACCCAGGGCCCGTTATGACCTATCCGAATTACGCCCAGTCGCGTCATCTGGGCCGTCCAATATGATTCCATCCCATTTTAAGTTTCGGCCCATGTATGGCCCATGACGTCTTTCGGCCCATAAGAGGCCCTTTGTAACTCTTGGCCCATTAACGGCCCATGGTGGAACTGGCCCGTACTGAACAGTGTATCACTTTATACCCATTAACGTCCCATTAATCCATTGGGCCGTTTGTAGCCCATGTTATCTTTCGGCCTTCTCAGGGCCCATTTATTCTTGGGCTCATTTCCAGCATTCGGTTACTTACGGCCCGTTACTACCATTTTCTGCTTGTGGGCCAAATTCAGCCTGTGGTTATAGTCGGCCTGTTTGTGGCCCGTTAATACGTTGGGCCGTTTTCATAGCATCATCAACTACGGCCCGTTATGGTCGGCCCATGAATGGACGACTCCAACTCTAGCCCGTTTACGGCCATAATGCGGTCTATTTTTGGCCCATGTTTGGCTAATCGATCATCGGCCCGTCTAAGGCCCATTGATGGTATGGCCCGTAGAAGGCCCATTGTTTCTATGGACCGTAGAAGGCCCATTGTTTCTATGGCCCGTAGAAAGCCCAGTGTCACTGCAGTAAATATGTAGCCCATGGCCTGTTAAAGGCGGGAAACTACTATAGGTTTAGTCCTGCTAATGGCCCAAGATGATTATAGGTCCACGTTTTGGCCCATATGAGTAACGGGACAACCTGAAGACCGACAACACTGAGATCCACTGAACCTTCTGGCCTAAATTATAGCATACCAACCAAAGAATAAACCTAGACTATACAACAAAGAAATTACGGCATATTACATCCACTGGGAATCAAAGTTCGCTACCGGTGATAATAAAGCGCAACATGACCGCGGATTACATACACTGGGCATCAAAGGTCGCCACCAGTGCATATAAACGCGCTGACAAAAGAATATACAAAACTGAGAGCACTTCAGAAGGCACTAGACCTGGGAAGCTCGGGCCCCGCAAGCAGCCGAACAAGCTAATGAGACCTCATTGTGTCAACGATAGATGCTTCATCCCTAGCTGTATGGCACCATAGTGCGCAAGGCAGTCCCTTGACATCTTCATTACATCTTTGACTTCAAGTCTGAGCTGAGCTGAAGCAAGCCTTTCCGCTTTAAGTTGAGACTGAATAAGTCGAACTGATTGAGGCAACGACTGCACAGAGGTTGTCTCACACCTACTGGTGAGTAGCTTCAACTCACTGTCTTCATCAAGACAGGACCTTGGGGTCATCTCCCTATCCTCAAGATGGTTTGGCTCACTATCTTTCCTAAAGTTCTGCCTGGCATAAGAGATATGACTCTGAGAGAGAAACAAGGAGACACGTAACAGGTTTCACAATTATATAAGCAAATAAATGGATCTGTTCTGCATAAGGAACATGTTTTAACAACTACAATTTAAAACTGGTAGTTGTTGCAAACATCCAATCAGATGTAAACAGCAATGGAGGAAATGATGCCTATCCAAATCTATACTAGAACAAAGTTTGAAGGCTTGAGAGGGATGAACTTACATTACATGTTAACACGGGCGGGACAAAGCCCTTCTCCATGTTGATGGAAAGATAATTCAATAAATTCCCCAAAGAAAATTCTTTATAAGCGTTGCCATTATTCTACATTTTGCAAAGAGTAAATATAGATCAAATAATATTGGAAGAAATAGAGGATAATGAAGCTCAGGTGCAGACTGATGATACATAATCAAATAGCAATTAATTAAGTACAACGTTACAAGGCAAAAGGTACTGACAAGAGGAATGCACACATCAACGTGTGTAGTGGCATTGGCTTTATTCAACATTTGGTAAGAGTAAATGTAGATATGATAATTTGGAGAAAGTGGAGGGCAGGGCAGATAAGATGCAGAGTAATGCTAGACAATCAACTATCTCGTGATGCATGTACAGTAATACCACCATTGTCGGTTATTAGTTGTCGCTCAAATGGATGTATCTAGCACTATTAAGTTCTAAATACATCCAATTGATCAACAATTAATTCGATACAGAGGGAGTACATGACAACATGTACTTACATGAGCAATCCAAAACTTCATAACCATTGTGTTAATTCTACATTTATCTAAGAGTAAATATAGATCTTATAATTTCAAGCAAAGGGAGGATAAAGAAGCGAACATTTACAGTGATGCTACATAATCAAACAGCAATGAGTGTAAGTATGCTGACAAAGGGCAAGAGGTACTGACAAGAGCAATGCAGAGTCCAGTATTGTCGTGAGATCCTATGATCCTTTGAGCAAGGAGATTCATCTGAAATTAGTTTTCATACAAGAGAGAAGGTAAGGCACATGCAGAAATTTAGGAGTTCAAATTTCGAATTGATATCATAGACAGTACCTGACGCTGGGCTGTCAGCAGTTCTAATAGGGGTTTGGCCACCAGAGTAGGGGTAAAGTCTGTTACAATTGGACCTGTGTTTTCTATGGCTGCTGATCTATCTGATTTAACAGGTATCACTACCTTTTCCAAATACCTAGTTTGTACTCCTTGAGGATCTGCAATCACCCTCTTCCTTTTGGACATCTATTACGAAAGAACAACATTTGACTGGAAAACATAGTATGACGACACATGGAATAGGTACACAAAATGGATAGGTATGGCATATACTTATATATGATGCTTAGACTAAGCAGATGGTGTAACAAAGTAGGAGTAATGCAAGAGGTCAGATGCAAAATATGTGCAACCAATACAACCTTGCCACGTTAGAACATGCACCTTCATGGGTGAATAATGTTCAATACCTGACATGCATGAAAACGTAAAGACAAGTGAGATTATCTTTGTAATGCAGAAGTGATTCTAATCCAATACTTCCTCCTTGTAAACCCCTTTGTGCTATCTCTGCAATTCTTCTAAGAGGTGCCATGCATGCTATAATTTGGTGTGTGCATTAATATAATGTGGCCTACTACTCAAAATATGAGAGCTCCAGAAGTGATGATACTTCGCAGATGACAGCTTCAACATATAGTAAAGAAGAACAAGTCGACCTGACTTGACAGATTCAAAATATACTAAGGGAGAATAACTCGACCTGACCAGTCGACCGCAAGAGAAGAGGATCATCTTAAAGAAGAGCAGCAGAGCAAGCAGATTGAAGATATTACAAGTCTTTCTATACAATGTCGGTTGGCCACCCATGATGAACCAGAGTGCACAGAGAAATACTATTCCTTCTGGTCTCTCCATATGTGGCTCACATGCATTTCGAAACTAAAGTAGGAACATTTAGCTGACTAATTAAGCATCTCTCAGTTTTACTAATATCAGCATAATATCATATTTGAATTTGTACAACTAAGCTTGTTTAGCTCGATGGGTGGAGCAGTCCTATTACGACACGAACCACGTAGGCTGATCGTGGTCATCATAAAATGGGGAAACCGTAAGCATGATGAGTATAGTGTTGACCATGGCAGTGGGATGGCAGATCTGAAGCTGCAAACCGCGCAAAGGGTAGTTAGCAACCGATATTTGCTTTGAAATAACAACTAAGATTTGGTATGGACTAGAAAGTACAGTCAACAAGTGACAAAGAAATGCAATTCTGCTGTCTCTCTATATGTCGCGACATGCAATTGGAAACTCAAGTGGGACCTTTAGCTAACCAACTAAATGTGTCTGTTAACTAATATCAGTATCATATCACAATCATATTTGAACAACTAAGCTTTGGAATTTTGAGTGTTGTGTTGTTTAGCTTGAAGGGTGGAGTAATGCTTGTATGACAAAAAGCACCTACGTAGATCATAGTAGAGTAGATAAAAGGGGAAAACCCTAAGCATCAAGAGTAAACTCAGGAAAGTGGAACTAGCTAGACTAGTGGGTGGCGCACATGCTTTTCAAAACGAATGTAGGAACATTACGTGACCAATTAAACATTCTCTGTTTTAGTAATATGAGCATCATATCAGATTCGTATTTAAACACGTAAGAATTATGAGTGGCATGTTGTTTCGCTTGATGGGTTGAGGTCTTGAGGAGCAGTGCTAGGACGACACGAAGCAGTGAAGCACCTACGATGATGGTAGTGAATATAAAGGAGGGAAACCATAAGCTTTACGAGTATAGTGACCATGACATGGCGGATCTGAAGGTGCAAATCGGACAAAGCTACTTCGCAACCAATGTTTGCATTCAACTAGCCACTACGATTTGGTACAGACAAGAAAAGTACAGTAAACAATTTAAGATCTATTTTCCGGGTGAGATCAATAACTTAAGCACATATGGAAGAGTACCACCTCTCTTGCGATGCCGTGTAGGCCCCTGCTGATACGTTGAGGGTGTTGTGGGTGCGATGGCTGTCGGCGGTGGGGAAGAAGATTTTAGATGGCAGATGGCCGGGTTGGGGATAAATCATGTTGCCGTGGACGAGGCGGTCGTAGGAGCGGCAATGACAAAGTGGACGACGGCGCCGATGAAGCGAGATGACGTGATGAAAGGATCCTAGTCTGGCGCCGTCGATGAGAGACGTCCATCTCTTGTAGTGGACGACGGGGTAGGGGTAGCGGCTCCGGCAAGGTGGAGGATGGGGTGGCGGACGGAGGAGGTTGGCCGCAGTGGGGAGGTTGTCGTGGCGCCGACGATGTATGAATGGGAAATGGAGGGGAGGGGGATCTCAAACTTTGGGACGCGCTTGTCTGAAATGTGGGAAAGTTACGAACTTACCCCCCGTTTAAAATTTCGACATCATGTCGGATGGGGATAGGACGGTAATCTTGCATCTCCCAAATATTTGTCAGTAACGATTTCGGGCGAGGAGAGGGTGTTTTGCCGCCCACGGTTGGCGCCCACGGTGTATGAACATGGCTGACAGGTAGGGCGGTTGTGTCACGTCTGAGGGAAGTTACACATCTGCCCCTATTTAAAATATTAGCCTACATTGATTTCAGACGAGGAGAGTTTGTTTTGCCGCCCACCATGGATGAATGGGGAAATGGAGGGAGAGACACATGTCTTTCGGACGAGCTTGAATCAAATGTGTTTTGCCGCCCACGTTTGGCGCCCACCGTGTCTGAATGGGCTCAAAGGCCGTCGTATCACGTCTGATTGAAGTTACTAGTCTACCCCTATCGACAGCAGTGTAAATCCGGTCGATAAGGATGTCAAGTGTCAGGGGTAGATAGTTATTTCCATCTCGCAAACCCTTGCTTCGGGCAGCCCACAGATGATAGTGGGTGTTTAGCCACTTCATTCAAAACTTGGGAGAATTAGCATTCATGTTTGCCCTGGGCCCTGGCAACTAAATCCAAATCCAATTTTTATCCGATTACGAATATCCACAGATAATTCTACATTTTGTTATTTATTTCTTCAAAACCACAACAAAGACGTATTCCACCTTTATATATGATTATGATTTAGAAATGTCGTGATCTTCGAATTCAGTAGGTTGGATACACTTTGAGTCAAATAGTTATTTCATCCAATACAATATGCTCACACGAAAAATAGTTCACCTTATGTCAATCATACAAGTACTGAGGATTACCTCGCGTAAAAAAATCGGATCATTACAACACATGGACAACATAGGGGTCTTACAACATAATCCATTCAGAGACATGACACAACATGCAAGTACAATAATCTAATGACAATTTCAACTGCTATCTAAAGAAGAACTGGGATTACCCTGGGCTTCGGATAGCAGAAGCAGCAGGACCTCCTCCGTCTTCAAATGCAACATTCTTACTTCCTCCAATTCTTGGGTTGCTTGCATAATGCGTGCAGCTAATTGCATAATTTCCATCTTCAATATCGAGATTACCTCATTCATGGCAGCCACACCATCTCTTTCTTCCTCTAGTAGAGCCTCAAGAACTATAATATCTGTGCTCAGAATGCTCTCCGGCGGTGTTGCCCCTGAACTGCTACCATCTGGTAACATGGATGGCGCACTGCTTCCACAAATAGATTCTGGGGTTGTACATTGTGTCCTAGTGTGAACGGCATCCTGAAAGGTTTCGGCTGGACATAAGTAAGAGATAGTTATCGCCATGATCCAGGCAGTAAGCTTACATGGTAAACGACATACGAATTATTGCCGAGCATGGCAAGCTATATTTAAATGGTTTGAAGCAGCATCAGCCGAAAATAAATTAAAATGGTAAGCTGAAACTAGGGATGTAAGTGGCAAATAAACGACATCCACCAGTCCCATCTAGTTAGTTTTTGCTAGCTCCCTGGTTCATTTTCCTCAAAAAACAAAAACTCTTTTGAACTATCATACCACTAGTGGACTTTAATCGGGATTAAACGGGACCTAGTTGACATCCCTAGTTGAAAGGGAGTGTACCACCGCTATATTTAAGTTGCCAAGGCATCTAAGCAGTTGAAATAATCTGAGAAAAAATAGTGTGGCCTCATATAAACTACGAAGACAGTCTTGTGATGAAGTTTAGAGGAAAAGGTAAGGACTCAAATGAACTAGGCATGCATTTCTTTACGATAGTACAACAGGCACTGCTGACATATTGGCCAACTCAAGTATAGTGTAACAAGTAACAAACAAGCATTCGAATCAAGCAATACAACAAAGCAGACAACTGAACTATTTGCTATTCTGTAGGATTACAGGTTGAGGGCACAAGCCAAGAAAGCAGCCCACATGCATTACATTTCACATGTACTAAAACACACTGGCTTACCATATGTTGCTGTGAAGCCTTGCTGCTGTTGCAATGTTCTTTCAAGATATCGTCAGCATCCCGTGGTTGCAAATCTACTTGTTGTAGTTTATTCTGCACCCTCTATTTAGGTAAAAATTAATTTTAATCGCATGCACTGGTTCGAATTGATCATCAATGGTTCATCTAAACTAATGAAAGAAGGGCGTGTGCATACACGACAATATATCTGCTTCCCTCTATTTTTATGCTTGTTCGAGGTGCCAGCCCCAAAAGAACAAATATTTTGCTTGATGGGGTTGGCAGCTCCATAATTAATAGAAGCATCAAATTAGTCATGCAACTTGGGAAGATCAAGAACACACACAAAATTAATGAACAGAGGCTCATAGCAGTGATGTAATAGCTAGCATCAGAAAATGTAGGGTAAAACGAACAAAAACCAGCGAAACCACATGCTAGTTTGCTGATGTGTAATTAAGCATAGAGAACATGAAGCAGGCTGATGGAACCAACAGGTGGCATCAGAACAACACCACTATCATAAATATAGCATGCAAGAAGTGAAATAGTAGGCAGTGATATCTAGGAAGTACAGTAATACTTAGGACAAAACTAAAGCATATTAACTATATGTGCATTGTTATGTAATTTAGCACATGTAACATGTTCACTGCCAGAAGTATGGCCCTACAGGTGCAAACAGAATAACGTGTCTCATGAAAAACTGATTGATGCCCTGAAGAAAATCAAAGATGCGGTGCTTATGCTAAGAAACTGAACGTAGGCGCCGGCCGTTGGATAATAGTACCTGATTCTCGGTGGCGTATGGGTATCGTTGGCATACTTGATAGCTAAGGATCGTCAATGGTGCTCGTGTTGCTGTTGAGTTTGGGCCAGCTGTCGCCGTCACTGAAGCGGCTCCGGTGCTACGGTTGCGGCGCCTGTCGACATACAAGAAAGCTCATCTGTGGTAAGTGAACAGTTGCACGATAAAGAGAAAAACCGAAGGAGTATAGGTTGAAATAACCTGATGAGCCTATGGCATTGGTAAACCAGGGCCGGTGGAGTTGAATATGGCGTCCGTGGAGCTGGTCCGGTGCAGTGGACGAAGGCTTCAGTGGGCGCATTCTACAGTGCGTTCGGTGAGGCGGATCTGTTGTGGCGGACGAGGGCTTGTATGAAGGGCCAGCGAAGGGACGAACGAGGGAGTCAGTGAAGGGCCTACACTGTGGTGGACGAGGGCGCCGGTAAAGCAGATCCAGTGCGGTGGACCATGATGGCGGTCAAGGAGATCTGGAGCGGTGTATAAGCTAGTCGCTGAAGCGGCTCCGATGAAGTGGTGAGTTGGCAGTTGGGGGTTCCAAGGTGCGGAAGGTAGATCCGTCGGGGTGTGAGGTCCACCGCTGCGGTGGAGGACTAGATTTGGCGGCTTGCCGTGGATGGGGGTCGGGGAGGGGAAGCGGAGGGGCTCTGGGGAAGAATGTTGGGGGCAAAGAGGGGAAAACAATGGAGTTACCAAAGGAGCCCTTTTCCGTTCATGTGGCAGGGGTAAAACAGGAATATCGCAGGGCTAAACTTTCGGGCGCGAGATATTTTGATGTGAGAAGGAACACAGAGAAGTCGTTCCCTCCCCCAAACACACAAACACAGAGAAGTCGTTCTCTCCCCCAAACACCAACACACGAGCACATTAACACCCCTCTCTCTTCTAAAGTCCGGACCCCAATATAGGTCTCTATCACTTTGTCTCTTGGGCATGCGCACATCTCTTCCCCCACTCTCTAGCTAGGTCTCCCGGCATTTCTCTTTCCCAAGCACACGCACTATGTAGAGTGTATCTTTCCCATACACACAAAACATCGCCCCCAAACGTCTATCTCCCTAGTTATGTGGTTCTCGCACACTCACCTCACACACCACCCCCACTGCAAAACAAGCACACTTTGTCTCCTTGTGCACCACTCTCCTCTTTCTATCTCTCCCACATGCGGACCCGCCCCAGCTCCTCCCTGTATACATATATGTCGTCAATCTTTCCATAGCTCCCTAATGTATCATCATTCTCGATCTCGCACATTGTTCTCTACACCATCTATTCTAGATCTATCATGAAGTCTCTATCACACACACGATGACTCGCTTCCCTTGCGTCTCCGTACATAGGCCAATTTCAAACAACATCAACATTGTCTCCCTATCTATATGCCATTTATGGACACAAACGCCCCCTCTCTCGCCCCCTCTCTTCCTCTCTCTCTCTCTCCATCGCTAGCTCTCTCTCTCTCACTCTCACACCCCTCTCCCACACACAATCGATGTCTCTTCCAAATAGTCTGCTCCCCCCGCCCGCACCCATGCTATCCCGCTACTACACATGTCACACCATTCCCCCTTCCCTTATACTAGGTTTACATCATTAGTGGTCTCTCTACTCCACATACACACACTCCCTCTCACACACAAACACACGCGCAAACACTCATTAATCTGGATCCTCATCTCTCCCCATGTCCGCATGTGTATCTCGCACACTCACTCTCTAATTATGTATATGTGTCTCCATGTTACACAACACAAAGCCCCATGTATATGTCTCTCTCTATCCTACATACACATAGACACAAAGAATCTGTTATCATTGCCTTGGTCTCTAGACATATCACACACGCACACTGTCTCTATCTCTCGCAAACACGCTCAACAAGGGTTTCCCCATGAATAACTTAACCTCTATTCATCAACAGTCATGGCAGTACGGCGAACACGAGATGTGAAAAAGAATAAATCTACACGTGCTTAGACCACCTAGTATGACTACTAGGACTAGAGCAAGCCAAAAAGCGCGCTGCCATCACCCCCTCCTTATCGGTGACGGGAAAACCTTTGTTTTACACAGTCGAGAAGTCATTGTGCTAAGGCCTCACATGTTGAGGCATTGAATAGAATGTAGATGCTACTTTACGGAAACAAGTATCGATAATACGTTTGTATCTCCATACTTACATTTCTTCTCATAAAAAACTGAGTTGGTGATGATGGTACGTGTGCCATCTTTCAATATAGACCGTCCGATCTATATCTGACTGATGGAAATTAAACTAAAATATACCCACACCCCTCTCCACATTTGCAGACAAGGCCTTCCCTCGTTCATCCTTATCTCCAATAACCTCATTGTTGAGCAATTAAGAAAGGAAGCCTACGGAACAAACTGGCCTGGTGGCCGTTGCCGGCATTGTCAATCCCCATGCCTCCGCTCAGTCCGACCACCAATCACCACCACACCCCACTCCTCTTCACCTTATATCCGATTTCTCAAGATATCATTAGTTTTTACACATGGAATTACTCCCGCATGGGTCAATCACAACGAGTGTTTTTAAAAAAAATGCATCTTGATGTTCCGTGCAATGCACGGATCTTGCTAGTACTCCTATAGAAGACTAAGTTGGTGATGATGGTGTGTCTACATCCGTCGTTTGTGACCATTAGATCTACATCTAACGACTGTGCGGTAAGTTGTTGCCTTTTCTCACAAACATCCCACTTGTCTACCAATTTGTAGAGAAACCCATAATTAGTATCTTAAAACCAACCACATCCCTCCCTGACCTCACCAAAACAGCCCAAGAAATATATTCTAATTGAAATATAATATATCTCTAGTGATATATGTATATCAAAATTAGAGTGTTTTGTATCAAGTTTGTGCATAAGTATTATTCTAATTATGCTTCATTTAAACGCACATGAACATTGCTAGTATTTCCAACCATGCAATTTTTCCCTGGTATTCCATAGTTTTGAGTTTTCCATCAAGATATTAGTCACTCATGGTTGATATTTACTTTCAATCATGTACACATATGCACTATGTAACTAGCCTTGCATATTGGGTTCCAAAGCTTAACTTTCACTCCTACTTACAATATGTAGAGTATTTAACAAAAAACTACCACTTTTAACCAGCCCTAGGAAGAATCTATTCTACAAAAAATAGCGAAAACATACCCAAAATTTCTTAATCCACACCAAAAACTACTACCTACCGATTAGGTTAGTTTAAACCCATTTATGACAGGGTTGGCCCACACGTCCGTGCTGACGAGGCAGCTTAAACCAACACATTTTGTTTGACCATTGACACAAGGGACCCACATCTAACCTTCTATCCTGTTATTCCCCCTCAAATCATTATTTTTTCCTGAACATTACTTCAAACAGTATTGATGCGTGTTCCTCGGTGACGCCGACGGTGAGCGAGTTGGCCGCCGCTCCGCCGGACGGGCCGGACGCCGCGCTGGCCTTTGCTCGAGCCATATGGCTGGCCTTAGCGCGGCGCACGCGAGTAAGCCGCTGCGCCACCGTGCCAATCTAGCTAGCAAACCTTGCAGACAAGCAGCTGGACGGAGCTATCTTGGCTAGCTAGCGGCTGCGAGCGCTGGACGGAGCTGGCATCTGAGCTGCCGCAAGATGGGCTCCGCACTGCCGGCGGTTTTGACCTCGCCTTCTATCAGCGGCGGTAGCTGCATCCCATGGCCGAGGATGACTAGGTGGACGGGCCCGAGGTAGGAGGTCACTCAGGGATTTTTGTGCAGACTGACATGTAGGTCCCACAAGTCATAACGCCCGGTCAAATAGAAGGCGTTGACTTAATGGGCGACATGGGCCCTGTTTGGATACTCTAAGTCAGAGGTTAGATTCTAACCCTGAACTAACTCTAACCAAAGTGGTGTTCGGATGGCAAGGTTAGATTGACAACAAATGTATCCAAACAGGGCCATGGGTTGAAACGTGCCTACAACAGCACTTTGTAGAGTAGTCGTTTCTTGGTAGGGCTGGTTGGTAAGAGCATGTACAATGGTTGATAAGGTAGTCTTATCTTAAGTCTACCACGTATGCAAGTGGTAGTAGTTTCTTGGCATTATTAGTGGTTTCTTGCATTATTAGGGGTTTCTTGTAAGGAACAATGTACTACTAGCGACAAAAGGCGATTCTAGGTTGCGTTGTACTACAATGAGTACTACTAGTGGTCGCGGGAGTGTATAACTCATTTTGTGGGTTCGATCCCGGCCGAACGCATGGCAGCCTTTTTTTAAAATAGTAACTTCGCTGTGAGCCAATATTTTGCATGGGCAGTTTGAGTTTTGAAGTCAAACGGACGTGCGGCACCACAATCTGGGTGCGCTGGATATCCTAGGCACGTGAACGGGTTTACCTTCCCAGCATCTCGTGGCTTGCATTCTCGCCCTAGCCCCACCTCGCTTGCAGCTTCCTCATCAGCTAGTAGTAGCATATTTAAACTAGCGCCTCCCAATTAAGCCCGAGGAGCCGGAAAAGCCTGGCGGGGCATTCGGAACTATGCAATATGGCTCTGTACGTAAAGTGCTCTACTACTACTCTATAGCTTGTGGCATTACACGCATGGACTTCCCTCCATTATCGGCTCTACTATAATAGAAATTCCTCTTGACGTGTTTTTTTGAAACGGAGGCAAAATCTTTGCTTCATCTCATTCATAAAGAAGGAACTACTAACAAAGTTCAACGAGATCCATTACACCTCCACAAATGGAAGCGAAAAGCCTAGTCTCGCTGTATCAAATAACTCAAATGTTCTGCCCCCGCAGTAACCATCGTTGATAATAGTGTGTGCGTGAGAGGAGCGGTTGAGTAGGCCAGCTACGTGAGAGGAGCGGCTAAATAGAGCACCGAGAGTACCCACTAGGCCACTACGCAGGTGTACTTTCCCTGCATTGATAGTACAGTGATGGTTCTAGAGAACAGTACATAGTACCCTCCACTTCCAACTGTAGCTCCTTGGCCCTGAGATTCAAGAGTTCAAAACTGGTGCACTATACTAGAAGTACAGTACATCGCACTACTAGTTGAGAAAGTAGTACTAGTACTGCTACAGTACAAGTACGTACTCCTCCGTCACATAATGCAAGACGTTTTTTGACACTAGTTGGCGTGTACAAAAAATAGCAAAAACATACCCAAAATTTCTTAATCCACGCCAAAAACTACTAGGTAGTGCCAAAAATTTCTTACTAGTGCTATTATTTACAGTATAATGCAATCCCATAACATCCCATAATGCTAGTACTAGTAGTAAATAATAGCCTCACCCCTTCGCTGAGGAACGATCTACAGTTGGAAGGGACGAGGCCCTGCGGTTACTATGCTCTTATCTCCTCCTCGCCAGTTCCCCTCCCCCTGAAGAGAAGGCAGTTCGTCACTGCTCCCATGGATTCGCCAGGCGGTTCTCCTCCCCGTCGGGGCTGGGAGACCTTGGACGACGATCCTCCGGGAGAAATCGCACGCCGCTCTGACATCCTCACCGCCGCAAGACTCGGTGCTTCCTGCACCAACTTTTTCAAGAAGGTGCTTAAAAAGGCTTGGGAAAAGGCCATGCTTGTTGGTCTTCCATGCGTCCTCGAGGAGAAGGTTCTTCTATGGGACAATCCTTCGAACAGTCCACCGCTCCCTGGCCATGGTTGCACGTTGACTCCGCTAGAGTTGCCGACGTTGAGAGGTAGTCGGATTCTGTCCGATGAGCAGGTCAGTAATGGAGTTTGATCATGTAGTACTTAGTTATTCCATTTCCATCCTGTAATTTCTCCGCTGCCCACCGTCTTATATATAGGTTTGGGTTGGTGCCAACAAAGATTGGCTTGCATACCTCCGGTCAGATACCACCATCATTTTGCACAACATCCATAGTAGCGCGGCCGTTCGGGTAGACCCCTTCTCCACCATTGGGATCGGCCTTCCGGACTGGCTGGGCTTGAATACGTATGATGATGCCTACATGAGATTGAAGAATATAGAAATTACGGAGCCGCCAACAAAGCAACGCGGCTACGACGATTACTATCTCATCGCGGTGTTCGACATAAGGATTGCCATCAATGCAACGGGCAGTAACGACAGAGGCTGGCGCATGTTGGCGGCGGCAGATTTGTACCCCTACACGTTCGAAGACGCCGTGCACCATCTAGGCCGCATCTTCGCGGTGACAAGCCAGGGGACTTGTTTCATCTAGTTGCCATCCTATGGTATGGGAGATTACAAACGGAATGCACAAACCATCATTTGCATCCCTAACGATACTCCATTATTTTACAGGGACCAGTCATCCCGCGATCAAAATAAGATCACTGATCCTGGATGTGCATTTGCATCCGCAATTCGGTCGAACCTGGAACCTTGTTGCTGACTTTGGCATATTGGGATCAACTATCTTAGCAGTCGTTACCCATGGTACCACTGATGTGCAATGTGGTCACACAATCTACCACGATCGGACCGTCACCATCTACCCAAGTATTCCATTTTTTTAACCCTCTCGCCTTCTCTTTCATTGTTGTACTAGTACTCTACTTACATACTAGTAGGAGTACTTTTTACCTTGGAGTACTTTTTACCCACTAGCTGCCACCATTTTTGTTTTTCCATGTCTTACTATCTCATCCATGTAGCCAAGAGTGGCTATATATAATAAGACGGTTATTTTACTTCCTCTATACCGGAGTAGTACTATTTGCTGCACAGTATTACTGACCGCCATATTTGAGCACAACATTATTATGCATGGACCTAGACTATGTACATCACCATGTGTCCGGATCTGAGATGCCGCATGTACCAGATGAACGGCGCCGAGTTCGACCCCCATGATGCTACGTGGGTGCCGAGGAACACTCTTGGATAGTACTCGCTTTTCATAGGGGATAGCTACCCCATTGTGAAGCGGATGCCACCTTCCGTGCAGGACACGGAAGGCATGCCGTTCATGAAGCATGGTTGTGTCTTCAGTGCGCACCGCCGGATGAATGACATGCTGGGACACGCTATCCCTGATTTATGTCGCTTCAGCTTGGATGAGTCTCCATTGTGTGGAACCGGACTAGAAAGTTGCGACAATGATTCCCGTTGCCCACCGCTATGGATCGTGCCATCCATGAAGAACACCTGGGACTGGAACCTGGAGGACATGTAGCCCATCTATAATGTGTAAGTGGAGTACGGTAAATTGTGAATGGTAGCGCTGCGAATATATGTAGACTAGTCGTGCACAAATTTATCACATGAATTGGAGATGAACTTGTGTGGCATACTGGCATTTGTCCTTTAGACTTTATTACTAGTAAATGTGTTATGTATACGTGCAACTTGTGTGGTTGTTACACGGGCTCCAACATGCTCTTTGAGAAAAAAAAGGTGGCACAACTTTGGATATACGTGACATGGCGGCATCATACAGTAGCATCGTTCGCTATAGTTGTAGTACACTCCTACTAGGACGAAAGCTCCTATAAAACCTTGCACTTGGCTCTTTTCCTCTTCGGGAGGTTCAACAGTTCGTACTCGTGTGAACCTTGCACTTGGCTCTTTGCCTCTTTGGAAGGTCCAACAATGATGATACTACAGTACACATTATGCTTCTGGCAATCTGACATCGATTGAACTGATGCACGTCCACCGCGAGGGCGAGGGCGAGGGAGAGGGAGAGGGCGTTGTAGTCAAAACCCTCTCCTCGTCCTGCGAACCACCGCGCGCGTGGGCGAGGGAGAGGCGTAGTGAGCAAGCTTCTCCTCGTTCGGCGAGTTGACGGGACACATCAAAGCAGTACTAGTACTAGTCCATACCGCGTCCTTTCCGGTTAATATGGCTTAATATGAAACGTGGGTGTGTGAGTGTTGTGTGCATCCATGTGTATGCGTGAGTGTTGAATGTTGCATGCATGGATGTGGCTTGCTCCCTCCCATTGACATGTTCATACTTCAAGCTTCCTCTGTTCCCTCCATATGGTGATACTCCCTCTGTTCCCAAATACGGAGTAAAATCCTCCCTCTGTTCCCAAATACGGAGCAAAATCCTCCCTCTGTTCCCAAATACGGAGTATTTGTCTTTCTAGAGATTTCAACAAGTGACTACGAAGCAAGATGAGTGAAGTGAGCATAGAGGCATAGGGATAATGTAGAAAGGAAGTCTTCGCGATCCATTATATTCCCCATCTCGGTCAGAGAGAACTATTCAACTAGTCTTCGCAGTGAAGTGACAATACACGCTGCAGCAGATGGGACACTTAATTAATAAGCTGAACCAGCGTGTTGGTGTTACTAAATCAGCCTTACCCATTACTACCATCATGTTTTCCAGTAGAGCATGCTTCTGTCCTCCATTAACTGACATATGGGCCCTCTTGTGGTAGACACATTTGTCATCGGTGTAACTATTTACACTCTGAAGGACGGTATATCCTGGTAGTAGTAGTAGAATTGAGATTTAATGCACTTTCTTCCCCGTCTTCCTCTCTTCTTCCTCATCCTCTCTTCCCCATCGTTGGTCGCACACCATTTCCCCCTGCTCTCTGCTCGCCCGCTGCGCTATCTTCCTTGGTAGCTCGCGCGTACCATATCCCCCCACTCACTGCTTGGCCACACGAGGAGAAGCTTCTTCGCTCGCCCGCCCGAATCTAGTTCCCCGCTGGCTCGCAGGCACCAAAAACCCCAATGGCAGAACCGACTAACACGCAGAGCCGCGATTGGAATTCCCTCCCCGATGTTCTCTTGGAGCAGATCTGTAATCGTATGGACCTACTCAGCACCGTCCGTCCGGCCGCATGCTCGGTGTCTTTGTACCGTCTACTCGTCTACAACCAGCCGCCTCTTTTCAAGACACCTTGCTTGCTGATGCCCGATCCTCGCAGGTGGCCCAAACACCGACTTGACGATCCTACAGAGGTTGCCGTGGTGCCCCTCGACATGCTACCAGTACCCATCCACTTGTCCTTCATTCGTGGCCACTACTGGGCGGGCATGAAGGCCAACTGGATCGTCCTCATCCACCAATCCAGTAGTCCGTGGCATATCATGGATATCTACACCCAGCGAGAGATCACCCTTCCATCTTTGGATACCGCCGCCATCGAGCCTCGCGGCCCGCCGGACACTCCTGCCTACTACGCACGTGACGCGTGGAGCTTTTGGCTCGACCTCTGTTTGCTGAAGGTTGTAATCTGCGAAGTGCCCACACCATCAGAAGAGTACATGGATTACAAGCTCGCTGTTGTGTTCAACATGGGATTAGTCTATCTGGAATCCGGTCGCCATACATGGTTATGGCTCATCGTCGATCCTCTTTACCCAACACTTTTCTCTGATGCTATAGTGCATGATGGCATCGTTTATGCGGTCGACGCACAGATTGGCTGCCTATACTGGTGGAATCTATCGTCATGTTGTTGTTCTATCTCATCTCATTTTTACCTTAAGAATACGACTGCCTATTCATTGTTACAAATTTAGAATGTATAGTATGTCTATAACCACATCATTGCTACATGTTCCTCTCATTTCCTAGATTTTTATGACCACACATGTTATTGTTAGAATTGATATGAGAACAATTGGTATCTAATGATTCTAGAATAGATATTATGAGTATAACCTCATGATTGCTATATGTTACTCTCATTTCCAAGATTTTTATAACAACGCATGTTATAAAATAGAGTTGATATGATAAATGTAGTAAGTGCTATGGTAGAATATGAGTAGGCCCTGTCATATCTATTTTCCTCTCATTGTTACATGATGTTTGAACCATGATATATTGCTAGAATATGAAAGCCATTGGCTTATTTTTTTAACTTGGGGTATGATTATGACCACGACATTGCAATTCTCTGTCTATGATATGTGTCACTATTATAATAATCTTAATTCCACACATACTCTAAACATGATTGCTTATTTTTGTCCTTTTGGTCTCCAGTTTGAATTGTTACAGCAGACGCAAATGCGCTGGCCTTCATGATTCCAGGACCTGGAATCATACCAGCCGATGGGTGGTGGTTTATCACTCGTTCAGCTAACGGTGGTCATTTGATGCTCATTTGCACGTACCAAAATGACCAAACCATTTCATCAAACCATTTCATGGATCATATCACCGGCTATGATTACCGTGCTATGCAACTTCCATTCACCAGGGGGGACTGTGTTTACACATCATACCATGGGTTTCATGAATCACCATATCCAAAGATTCGTCGACACAGCTTGTTGCTAGATAATCTTCAGTGTGTGAAAGGCATCAAGCTTCCATGCGATGGATGGCTTTTGCAAACCCGACATGCGATGATGTGGTTCATGCCAACAGCAAATATGCACAACTTGATTCGTACTGATATGTAGCTAAGCCATGTATTCTGCTACTGTAGCACGACCCTCTTTTGTTGCATATTATGTACTGTTGTTAGTTTGAAGCACTCCTCTGGTTTGAAGGATAGATACCTTTCTGGGATCAAGTGCATCCTAACTCACCTGCGCAGGATGTACTGATAATGATGAGGAGATGATGTGCAGTATATATATATATATATCACTTAGGCTTCAAGTGCGTACTTGTTAGTTAAACCTATGGTTAAAATGTGACACTAAATACGACTAGTAAGTAGTACAGTAGCAGTACTAGTATACGTCGGTCAAATTATTCATCATGTCCACACATTGAATTGACGTGACAACACGCTGCGCATGAGGTGACACAAGAATCCCGGCGGCATGTTCAGGTATTCTGGACTTCAGATTTGGAGTACCACTTATCTGTCGAAATCTTTCATCATTCACTTAAAACAGTCGATTGATCATACATTGAGTACCATATAACTAGAATTAACCCATGCAAGTCGAAGAAGGATTGGCCGGTGCTGCCGGCGGGCGTCAAGTTTGATCCCATGGATCAGGAGCTGATCGAGCACCTTGAGGCCAAAGTGAGTGCTGACAGCGCGAGATCTCACCCTCTCATCGATTTGTTCATACCAACCATCGACAGCGAGCACGGCATATGCTACACCCATCCTGAGAAACTTCCAGGTAAGACACGGATCGGCCGTCTACTTGCACAAACATATTCCTTTGTTTATATCTCTATTTTCTTTTTAGACGCAGACCTGCTGAAGCAATTACAATTTGACAGTTAATTAAAAGTCAAACAAGTGACTGCAACATGCCAAAGATGTTATGAAAATGCCAACTACGTACACTAAAACCTGTATTCGACAATACTGCAGGTATCACACTGAGTGGCCTAAGCAAGCATTTCTTCCCGTGCAATTCCAGGGCGTTCAAAAGGGGCACGTGGATGCGTCTCAAGATACAGTCGGAGTGCGGCATGCACGCGATGTGGCACAACACCAGAAATACCTTGCCAGTGATGGTCAACGGCCGGCAGACGGGCAACAAAAAGGTTCTGGTGCTGCACACCAACAAGAACTTCGACCAGCAGAGGACCAACTGGGTGATGCACCAGTACCACCTCGGGGACCTCGAGTAAGAGAATGTCACATCCCTAGTTCTGGCAATGCTTAGTGCTAGCATCTGGTGTTGCATCATGTCTAAAATTTCAGTTAAACTTGAAATAGGGGATAATAAACCCTAGCAGCAAATGAAATTCAACCAGGTTCAAACTTAAATCTTTTCAAAGACCCCAAAATGCCCTTTGAAAATGTTCATGATTTATGATAAAGGTGAAAACCCCTGCCAAAAATGATGAGCATATTTCTTGGCCATTTATGGATTTTTGAATTAATTCATATTGTATTTGAGTTGGAGCAAATATATGTTATAAATATATTTAATGCTTCAATAATTCTGTTATTTTGTGAGGGGCTTTAGAATATTCCTTTCAGTCCCTGCAAAAATTATCAGAAGAAACAAAAATGGTTTAGTGCTTGAACTAAATCAAAACAAATTGAAAAAATAGAAAATAGTAACTAAAATAGAAAACAGAAAGGAGAGAGAAAGGTTTTACCTGGCGCTTACCCACAGCCCCGAGGCCCAGCACTGTGCAGCCCACCTGGCCTGGCCCTGTGCCGGCCCAGCCCACCTCCACCTCCCCTGTCGTCTTCTTCCCTAGGCCAGTAGGTAGAGCGTGTGCTCACCGCGCGCGCACACGCGCCCGAGCCACCTCCTACCTGGTTGCCTGCATCCCCGACGCCCTGGACGCCTCCATGCGTCGCCACGCCCCCCCCCCCCCGACCTCTCTCTCACGCCCGCAACTCCTCCCCTCCTCTGGCTCGCTCTCCCTCTCTTCCCGAGCGCACCAGAGGGCGCCGCCGTGCTCTACCACGGCCACCGGCCACCCCACGCCTCACCGACACGCCAAGAAGATCCGCCTCGTCGCCCTAGTCCTCTCCGCCGAGCCACGAGGCGCCAGATGCTTCGAAGCACCGTCCCCGACCCCTTCATCCTCCTCGGGTCGCCGGAGATCCGCCTCGTCGCCCCGCTCGCTCCGACACCTCCCCGGCCCCGCCGTCTGCACCGAACGACTCGCCGTGAGCCACTGAACCTCTCCCCTCCGCCTTTTTCTTCGCGCACGCCCCGTAGCCGCTGCTGCGCGAGCACCTGAAGCCGCCGTCCACCATGGCCGGTGAGCTCCGTGCCCCCGAGCCCCTCCGCTCCTACTAGTTGCTATGGCGTGCTCCTATTGCCCTTTAGGTGCTGCCTAGCACCTCCGTTCGCTCGCTTTGCACGCCGCAGCCCCAACCCCGTACATGGCCGAACTCCGGCGGCCGCAAAAGAGCTCGTCGTCGTCAGCTCCGGCCACCTCAGCTCCAACCAATGCCACCGTTAGATGCGCCACACCGCCAGCTACCCGTAGCACCCACCCGCGCATCGAACCGTGGCCGGAGCAGCGTTCGACGCTCTCCGCCGTCTCGGCCTCGCCGGCGACTCAACGTCGGCAGGTCTGACCCCGTCTGACTAGAGGTTTGACCTCTCTCTCTCTCTCACTGATGTGTGGGCCCCAGGCCATTAACTAAACTAGGATTAGCATTAGTTTAACACTAACTAACTCAGTTAGTGGACTAAGTCACTAACCAGTGGGTCCCACTAGTCAGGTTTGACCTGGCCAGCCACAGTTGACCTGATGACATCACTCTTACATCATGTTGACGCAGTAAAACCTTTTTTAGATTTTAAATAAATCTAAATGATTTATTTATTTTCAGAAAATGCCTAAAACTTCTAAAAATCATAGAAAATAATCTATAACTCAGAATGAATAATTTATATATGAAAAATTATCAGAAAAAATCAAGGAATCTGTTTCTGGCATTTTCATGCATGTTTGAACAATGTTTGTCCTCTGTTTTGGACAAAACAAATAAATGGCATTTAACTAATCATATATGGAGTTTGAATTTGAATCTTGTATTCAAACCAACTTCATTTAATTGTGTTACTAGTTGCATTAGCTCAATCAACAACATATTGCCATGTCATTATCATGCATCATGTTGTGCATTGCATTGATTGTGTTCCTTCTCTATTGCCGGTGGTTGTCCCCTCTTGGTAGATGTTGTACCGACGCTGTGATCGTTGACACTGATGAAGACCCAATGATATCTTCAGAAGTGCCAGGCAAGAAAAACCCCCTTGTTCATTCCGATACAATCCCACTCTCTTGCTCCTGCTCTCTTTTACTGCATTAGGACAACAACGACTCATCTGTTACTTGCTGTGGTAGCTGAACCCCTTTATCCTTTGCATGACCTGTCATTGCCACAGTAAATAGATCAAACCCACTAGCATGAGTAGGAGTTGTTTGAGCCCTGACGTGCCTACTCATTCATGCTTATTTGTCATGCCTGCTACTGCTTAGAGTTGAGTCAGGTCTGATTCATCGGGGATGAATTGGAACAGTGATGAACATGTCCTACTGTGTGTGAGCTAAGTGTGTGAACACGATTTGGTAAAGGTAGCGGTGAGAGGCCATGTAGGAGTACATGGTGGGTTGTCTCATTGAAATCGTCCTTAGGAACTGAGTTCTGTGTTTGTGATCCATGAACAGCTACTACCACGCATTGGGCCCGAAACCAATGGACCCTCTCGACTTATTAACTGCCCTTGTCCTTTGTCCAGGAGTTGCAACTAGTTTCTGGTGTTTGTAGGATATGTGTTGGAGGCCGTGCGGAGCGCTGACCCTAGGGGTGGGCTATGATGTGGTAGATACACCGTGGCACGGTGTACCGGGTGCCCGTTTGGTGTCTCGGGAAACCTACACACATCATTTGGGGCTGTTAGCGAAACTCCGGCCGGATCTCCTCGCGAATGGAACCCGAATAGGCGATAAACTTGGACTAGAGACTTGTGTGGTTAGTTAGGTCGTGGCAGACTCCCTCGCCAGGCTTCTGCTTGAAGGTTGCCGAGATACACGACGTGTACATGGTGGTAAGTGGCGAGAGCGTGTGTGAAGAAGTACACCCCTGCAGGGTTATAAATGATCTATTCGAATAGCCGTGTCCGCGTTAAAGGACTTCTGGGTTGCCTATAACAGTTCATAGACAAGTGAAAGTGGATACTCTAAAACTCGCAAGATAAGCGTGAGTGCTATGGATGGCATTCTCGTAGGGAGACAGGAGCGGATCCATAGTGGTGTATTGAATGGTGAATATGTGGACTCGTGTGCGCCACCTCAAAAGAGTTGCTTGCAGTCGTAGTTCAGGTTAGCTACTGAGTCAAAGCTGGCTTGCTGCAATTAAAATCCACCACCACCCCTTGTTGATACTGATGCATATTTAGTTAGTTCTGATGTAAGTCTTGCTGAGTACAATTGTACTCACGTTTGCCTATTTTATGTTTTGCAGAGAGACGTCAGTCTCGCTAGTAGTTCCGTGTGGACTTTGACGTTTAACTTGATACCTCAACTACGATCTTGTGCCCTCGGCAGGATCTGGTAGATAGTCAGGCTTCTTAGCCTTTTCCATTTGTAGATGTCTGTACTCAGACATGTTAAGCTTCCGCATGCGTTTGATTTGTATGCTATGATTGTTGGGTCATGAGACCCATGTTTGTAATATCTCGCTCCTCGGAGCCTAATGAATAAATACTTGAGATGTAGAGTTATGTTGTGATGCCATGTTGTATTTACACATATCGAGCATATTGTGTATGATTGAAATGCTTGTATGTGTGGGATCCAACAATCTAGTTGTTTATCCTTGGCAGCCTCTCTTATGGGGAAATGTAGTCTAGTGCTTCCATGAGCCATAGTAGTCCACTACAGCCCGGTTCACCGGAGTCCTGCTAGCCCAGCACTACTGCTCAGGACACTTGACTGGCCGGCATGTGTTTCACTTCGTTCCTGTGTCTGTCCCTTCGGGGAAATGTCACACGGTGACATCCGGAGTCCTGCCTAGCCTGCTACAGCCCGGGTTCCCAGAGTCCTATTAGCCCAGTGCTACAGCCCAGATTCACACGCTGCTGATCGACATGCTTGATGTGATTCATGTATGCCTGTCCCCATAGGTTTGTGCCGCTTTGGGTTCACGACTAGCCATGTCGGCCTGGGTTCTCTGTCATATAGATGCTAGCGACACTATCATATACGTGAGCCAAAAGGCGCAAACGGTCCCGGCCATGGTAAGGCGACGCCCATGGGAATACCGTGCGTGAGGCCGCAAAGTGATATGAGGTGTTACCGGCTAGATCGATGTGACTTGGAATCGGGGTCCTGACAGCTTTGGTATCAGAGTCTGACTGCCTGTAGGATTACCAAGCCAAACCGGTCGAAGTTGTGTCTAGAAATGCTTTAGTTATGTAGGGGAATTGATTGTGGAAGGGAACGTAAGGCTCTTTTTACTCCTTATCCTCATGACCTTCTGATCTGAGTCATCTTATCTTTTCTACGGGGTTAAGAACTAGGCTTCTCTTATATCTATCAGGATGACGTGTTACTAAACTGCAGTTGACTAGGATTGTTGAGTTTAAGCCCGAGTTCGGTTCCTACTACTTCTGTGTGTTGGCAGTTCATCTCAGAACTTTGATATTGTGATGTTGAGTGGTTATGCCACCATTTTGCAGGATGTCTCAAATCTTTTTGAGCAATTACAGCCGTTATGCTGTCCGAGTCATCCCAGGTTTCTAAGTAGTCTGATGCATTTGCAAACCCCTTCCTCCTGTTCCTGATGTCCATTTGGGCCAGATTAATCACACTAATCGGTGAGTTGAGGTATTCTGTTGCCTCGACATATATGTTGGAGCTATTATTATGACCCTAGGTGTTTTAGGGAGTCACCTAGTAATCTAGCCATGTTTTGTGTTCCGGTGTGATGATTCTGGCCACCATTCTCGAAAGCATCCCGTGATGCCATGTAGTAGTAGGTATTCTATCCATGGGTTCTTGAACCCGAGATTCACCCTACTTACCTCATGTTGATAGTGTTGCTAGTTCCTTTAGGATATTAGTAACCTTTGCGTTAGTCCTCGAGGTCCATGGTATATCCTTCTTCCCAATACTACGAACCGCCTATGGCAGAAGTTCTTTGAACTAAAAGATTACAACCAGAGTGCTCTTGATGAGTTCTCCATTCTTCATTCTGAATCTGCTAGTCCTACCTTTTTGCATGGGTTGTCCGGAAGGAATGTTGAGCTTTGCTCGACATACTGATCTATGCATCCACAACTCAGAAAATTATATGTTCCTTTGAGTTGTCCCTCTTTAGTTGTATTCTGACCCTAGTCCATAAATTTTTGGTCAAGAGTAGTTGTGCATTGGTGTTATCGATGCCTGTTATTCATGTGATCCGTCAAGCCATTCTATTCCGGAATGACTAGGAGAAACAAACTCCAGTACCTCATCCATATCTAGGATTGGGTCAAAACAGTTGTATTCCGCAGATCAAAGTGCCAATCCAGCTTTTGTTCTGTTCTACCTTGGAGTGTTGCCTCCTTATGTCAGAATTGTCATGAGAATTGCACCACCTCTTATGAACTCTTGATGCAGTGATACTTTTCGCCATCATCATTCGCTCCTTGGATCCATGTTGTTACAACCGGAATACCGACAAGTGAACCGTGATGTGTGAAATCAATACTCCTAGCAACTAGTTGCTTGGTAGTAAATGGACAATATTCTCATTCTTAGCGTGTTGGTTATTGAACCATCATTCTGAGATTGATCGTGCTACCTAGTTTTTTTTCCGGTGCACTCTTCGATCAATGAGTTAGGATTATTCAATCCCTTGCTTATTTGATCATGTCGTCTTGCTCTAAAGAGCAAGATTGTTCTCGAGCTTAGTAACATATCAGTGGTTCGTGATTTTCCGAAGATCTTCTCGTAAGCATTACCAGGTTGTCCCCTGACTGTTATGTTGAGTTCGTGATCAAGTTGGTTTCTAGTAAACCACCCCTTCTCCAAGAATCTATGTTGGATACCCCTGAGCTAGTTGGTTAAGCTAAACAACAACTTGGAGAGTTGGAAGATAAAAGCTTTGCCGAATTTGGTTCTTTCTGAAGGGTTATCTTTGTGTGTGTGTGTGTGTGTGTGTGTTGAAGAAAGATGATATATTCATCAATTGTTCCTCGTGACCGGTTGTTAGATCTATTGCCTTGTCAAAACTTTGACTTGAGTATGGGCTATCGTCAAGTCAAATCAGAACCAACAATGTCCGTAATGTTGTCTTACCGTGGTTGATCCCTCGAGCATACACCATTACATCTTTTGGTCTGACCAATACTATCATCGTGTTCACATGATGGTGGAAGTCCAGTGATATGGAAATTCCGATGAGTTGTTGTTGAGCCCATCAGCAGCATTTTGTCTCCCCCATGATTCATGTTGAACATCAACCTAGTGTTGGAAAATTTATAAGCAATGCCTTCGTATTCCGTTCATGAAGCTTATGCTTGGATGGAAGAAGTGACTTCCTCGAATTCATGTGCACTTGGTGCAAGTTACCGCCGTGAGTTCGAGAAAGATTGTTTTTGTTTCCCTCGGTACCATTCCAAGTCAGTTATGCATGTGTGAATGTATTCTATGGTTTGGTAGATTAATTACCTCCACTCCATATGTATTCCCTAGCACACCAAGCCACTGATTGAATTGTTCAAGGCAAAGAAGTCTATGCTTGGGATCTAATCCATGGACTTGCGTAAGACTTCAAATCCTTGATGATGGTTCCCCACCTGAACTCGATAGTGTTTTACTATAAGACTACTACGTGGTCATGCTCGTCTTGGATAGCGTGTTCACAGGTTTGTAGCAGAACCAGCTCATGTTTTGGAGCTTGCTATCGCAGTTCATTCCCCGAGAATCTCGCAACGTCATCTCGTCAAATTGTGTTGCAAACTCTCATTTTCCTTCTAGACTGGATGGGTCTGGAATATCCTAACACCAACCAGATCTGAATCTCAGGCAGATATGATGGTTGGAACGTACTCCAAGAACTATATTGTTGGTCTCTCTGTAACCGGTAACGTGGATGTCGTGGCCAACACACCTAGCCGGAAGGCCTATTATTGTAGTATCCTGGTTGAAGAAGTTGGTCACCTCCCCATAAGGATCTCGCAGGATCTGCCTCCATAGTTATTCCTTATGGATTCTTGAGCTTCGAAGTCCGACCTTTTACTTGATGTTCTAGATATCAAACCATATCTATGAATGGATTACGCTAGCACATCAAGGAGAACATTAGAAGCGGAGTGCTAAATGTCTCTCGGTCGATCGTCCAGATTCTGTTCCCTTAGCCTCGCTAAGGGAAGATCTGAGAAGGTGTTATCTTCCTTTGTATCCGCATCATCCATCACTAGTCATCATGGTAGTATGTCGTGTTGCCAGGATCCTTGCCACGGATGTTGGTAGAACCTTGATGAATATGGAAATGCTCAAGTTCTTGAGAGCACGCGTAAGCAAAATCATCCCTTGCGTTGTCTTCAACAAGGTAGTCCACATCATCCATCCTAGTCCGAGTATGCCATCTCTTCGAGCTATCTCAAACGATCAATTGTAAATTGCCTTAAGCTGGTATGAAGAGTTTCAATGATTTATGGATCAAAAGTAATTCTTTTTGCCACTTAAGGGAACAGTTCAACGAGTCACCTTCTCCGAGGTGCCCTGTTATGGGTTCATGACAATTATCTCCTCGCAACTTTGAAACCTTGCACCACCTTACTCAAGTGTGGAATTACTACCTACCAACTTGAATCCTCGTCGTCTGATTTCCATCACCCTGGTGTGAACTTTGTGTCTCAATTGGAGAGATGTTCCTATGTCTCACTCCATGAGTTGATCCTGAGTTGTTTGATCTTCGAGAAGATCGATCCTTCTAGAGTTTTCCCTTCCCTCTCGTTGTCATGTTGGTTGGAGTTCTCAGAGCAAGACATCAAGACAAAGATGGTGATCGAACCAACGTTCTTATGAAGTGCAACTTGGATCGTGAAGATTGGGTTAAGTTTGCGTCCCCCTTCATCTTACCCTATGCTTGAATCTCGGGACGAGATTCTTGTTTAGTGGGGGTGAGTTGTCACATCCCTAGTTCGGGCAATGCTTAGTGTTAGCATCTGGTGTTGCATCATGTCAAAAATTTTAGTTAAACTTTAAATAGGGGATAATAAACCCTAGCAGCAAATGAAATTCAACCAGGTTCAAACTTAAATCTTTTCAAAGACCCCAAAATGCCCTTTGAAAATGTTCATGATTTATGATAAAGGTGAAAAACCCTGCCAAAAATGATGAGCATATTTCTTGGCCATTTATGGATTTTTGAATTAATTCATATTGTATTTGAGTTGGAGCAAATATATGTTATAAATATATTTAATGCTTCAATAATTATGTTATTTTGTGAGGGGCTTTAGAATATTCCTTTCAGTCCCTGCAAAAATTATCAGAAGAAACAAAAATGATTTAGTGTTTGAACTAAATCAAAACAAATTGAAACAAATAGAAAACAGTAACTAAAATAGAAAACAGAAAGGAGAGAGAAAGGTTTTACCTGGCGCTTACCCACAGCCCCGAGGCCCAGCACTGTGCAGCCCACCTGGCCTGGCCTTGTGCCGGCCCAGCACACCTCCACCTCCCCTGTCGTCTTCCTCCCTAGGCCAATAGGCAGAGCGTGTGCTCGCCGCGCGCGCACACACGCCCGAGCCACCTCCTGCCTGGCTGCCTGCGTCCTCGATGCCCTGGATGCCTCCATGCGTCGCCACCCCCCCCCCCGACCTCTCTCTCTCATGCCCGCAGCTCCTCCCCTCCTTTGGCTCCCTCTCCCTCTCTTCCCGAGCGCACCAGAGGGCGCCGCCGTGCCCTACCACGGCCACCGGCCACCCCACGCCTCGCCGACACGCCAAGACGATCCGCCTCATCGCCCTAGTCCTCTCCGTCGAGCCACGCGCCGGATGCTTCGAAGCACCGTCCCCGACCCCTTCATCCTCCTCGGGTCGCCGGAGATCCGCCTCGCCGCCCCGCTCACTCCGACACCTCCTCAGCCCCGCCGTCTGCACCGGACGACTCGCCATGAGCCACTGAACCTCTCCCCTCCGCCTTTTTCTTCGCGCACGCCCCGTAGCTGCTGCTGCGCGAGCACCTGAAGCCGCCGTTAGCCATGGCCGGTGAGCTCCGTGCCCCCGAGCCCCACCGCTCCTACTAGTTGCTCCGGCGTGCTCCTGCTGCCTAGCACCTCCGTTCGCTCGCCTCGAGCTACAACACCTCGCCCGCGCATGGCCGAACTCCAGCAGCCGCAAAAGAGCTCGCCGCCGTCAGCTACGCCCACCTCAGCTCCAGCCAACGCCACCGTTGGATGCCCACACCACCAGCTACCCGTAGCACCCACCCGCGCATCGAACCGTGGCCGGAGCAGCGTTTCCGACGCTCTCCGCCGTCTCGGCCTTGCCGGCGACTCAACACCGGCAGGTCTGACCCCGTCTGACTAGAGGTTTGACCTCTCTCTCTCACTGACGTGTGGGCCCCAGGCCATTAACTAAACTAGGATTAGCATTAGTTTAACACTAACTAACTCGGTTAGTGGACTGAGTCACTGACCAGTGGGTCCCACTAGTCAGGTTGGACCTGGCCAGCCACAGTTGACCTGATGATGTCACTCTTACATCATGCTGACGCAGTAAAACCTTTTCTAGATTTTAAATAAATCTAAATGATTTATTTATTTTTAGAAAATGCCTAAAACTTCTAAAAATCATAGAAAATAATCTATAACCCAGAATGAAATAATTTATATATGAAAAATTATCAGAAAAAATTCAAGGAATCTGTTTATGGCATTTTCATGCATGTTTGAACATTGTTTGTCCTCTGTTTTGGACAAAATAAATAAATGGCATTTAACTAATCATATATGGAGTTTGAATTTGAATCTTGTATTCAAACCAACTTCATTTAATTGTGTTGCTAGTTGCATTAGCTCAATCAACAACATATTGCCATGTCATTATCATGCATCATGTTGTGCATTGCATTGATTGTGTTCCTTCTCTATTGCCTGTGGTTGTCCCCTCTCGGTAGACGTTGTACCGATGCTGTGATCGTTGACATTGATGAAGACCCAATGATATCTTCAGAAGTGCCAGGCAAGCAAAACCCCCTTGTTCATTCCGATACAATCCCACTCTCTCGCTCCTGCTCTCTTTTACTGCATTAGGACAACAACGATTCATCTGTTACTTGTTGCGGTAGTTGAACCCCTTATCCTCTGCATGACCTGTCATTGCCACAGTAAATAGATGAAACCCACTAGCATGAGTAGGAGTTGTTTGAGCCCTGACGTGCCTACTCATTCATGCTTATTTGTCATGCCTGCTACTGCTTAGAGTTGAGTCAGGTCTGATTCATCGGGGATGAATTGGAACAGTGATGAACATGTCCTACTGTGTGTGAGCTAAGTGTGTGAACACGATTTGGTAAAGGTAGCGGTGAGAGGCCATGTAGGAGTACATGGTGGGTTGTCTCATTGGAACCGTCCTCAGGAACTGAGTTCTGTGTTTGTGATCCATGAACAGCTACTACCACGCATTGGGCCCGAAACCAATGGACCCTCTCGACTTATTAACTGCCCTTGTCCTTTGTCCAGGAGTTGCAACTAGTTTCTGGTGTTTGTAGGATATGTGTTGGCAGCCGTGCAGAGCGCTGACCCTAGGGGTGGGCTATGATGTGGTAGATACACCGTGGCACGGTGTACTGGGTGCCCGTTTGGTGTCTCGGGAACCCTGCACACATCGTTTGGGGCTGTGAGCGAAACTCCGGTCGGATCTCCTCGCGAATGGAACCGAATAGGCGATAAACCTGGACTAGAGACTTGTGCGGTTAGTTAGGTCGTGGCCGACTCCCTCGCCAGGCTTTCGCTTGAAGGTTGCCGAGATACACGACGTGTACATGGTGGTAAGTGGCGAGAGCGTGTGTGAAGAAGTACACCCCTGCAGGGTTATAAATGATCTATTCGAATAGCCGTGTCCACGGTAAAGGACTTCTGGGTTGCCTATAACAGTTCATAGACAAGTGAAAGTGGATACTCTAAAACTCGCAAGATAAGCGTGAGTGCTATGGATGGCGTTCTTCTAGGGAGATGGGAGCGGATCCATAGTGGTGTATAGAATGGTGAATATGTGGACTCGTGTGCGCCACCTCAAAAGAGTTGCTTGCAGTCGTAATTCAGGTTAGCCACTGAGCAAAGTTGGCTTGCTGGAGTTAAAATCCACCACCACCACCACCCCCTTGTTGATACCGATGCATATGTAGTTAGTTTTGATGTAAGTCTTGCTGAGTACAATTGTACTCACGTTTGCCTATTTTATGTTTTGCGGAGAGATGTCAGTCTCGCTAGTAGTACCGTGTGGACTTTGACGTTTAACTTGATACCTCAGCTACGATCTTGTGCCCTCGGCAGGATCTGGTAGATAGTCAGGCTTCTTAGCCTTTTCCATTTGTAGATGTCTGTACTTAGATATGTTAAGCTTCCGCATGTGTTTGATTTGTATGCTATGATTGTTGGCTCATGAGACCCATGTTTGTAATATCTCGCTCCTCGGAGCCTAATGAATAAATACTTGAGTTGTAGAGTTATGTTGTGATGCCATGTTGTATTTACACATATCGAGCATATTGTGTGTATGATTGAAATGCTTGGATGTGTGGGATCCGACAATCTAGTTGTTTATCCTTGGCAGCCTCTGTTATGGGGAAATGTATTCTAGTGCTTCCATGAGCCATAGTAGTCTGCTACAGCCCGGTTCACCGGAGTCTTGCTAGCCCAGCACTACTGCTCAGGACACTTGACTGGCCGGCATGTGTTTCACTTTGTTCCTGTGTCTGTCCCTTCGGGGAAATGTCACGCGGTGACATCCGGAGTCCTGCCTAGCCTGCTACAGCCTGGGTTCCCGGAGTCCTGTTAGCCCAGTGCTACAGCCCGGATTCACACGCTGCTGACCGACATGCTCGAAGTTGATTCATGTATGCCTGTCCCCATGGGTTAGTGCCGCTTTGGGTTCACGACTAGCCATGTCGGCCCGGGTTCTCTGTCATATGGATGCTAGCGACACTATCATATACGTGAGCCAAAAGGCACAAACGGTCCTGGGCCGTGGTAAGGCGACACCCATGGGAATACCGTGCGTGAGGCCGCAAAGTGATATGAGGTGTTACCGGCTAGATCGATGTGACTTGGAATCGGGGTCCTGACAGAGAAGGAGCGGGAGCTGGTCCTCTGCAAGATTTTCTACCAGACGAACACTAGGGCCAGGAGTAAAAAGATTATAAGTTAGTTTGGTAATGGTACTTGTACTACCTTGTCGTCCGCAAGTTGGTATTGTTGTTAACGATATAAAGTTGAATCATTTGTTTTGAAACGAATTTTCAGGCACCTGATTTTTATTTGATGGGTAAAATAAGCACCTGCTGTTTGAATTCCCAGTTCTCCAAATTTTCCGGAACAAGTGCATGATCTTATTATCACGATGAAAAAACAATATCCATGCTGCATCCCAGTTATCAGCCTGTACTTGCATAATTCTCTCGTTTATTGAGCACGTATATTATTTTTTCAGGTCGAGCAAGTTTCAACTGGGTTGTAGACTGCCTAGGCTTGGTTTTGTTTTTAACAGGCCCGGCCCATGACGACAACGGTGCACAAAGATCCAGCAGGTATCTATTGGCCTCTGGCCCGCCAGCGTTAGTTATATTTTGTCTTACAACATCCGCAGGCACTTTTTTTACTGAATCAAACACACAACCCAGTTCTATTTTCCTCTTGAAACGCATGTCCTACATCCGTTTCTAATCTCTACCTATAGTTTTACTAGTTCATATACACGTATCATTATATTGAAAATACATAAAATTCCCTTTTCATATTTACATCCTTATTTTTGTTGTTGTTTTCCCTCCCAGCGCTGATTTTTTTACCACTGGTTTTCCCTTAAACCAACTCAATTGTCCCACGTCTAATTTGGTTACAAAAACAAAACGATTTTTTTGGCAAATCAATAAGTTCTTAAAAATGTTTATCATTTCGGGATTACAAAAGTTCGGACTCCACCGAAATATGCAAAATAAGGTTGAACTTTTTGACCGTGGTCCTGGGCAGAAAATGGACTGTAATAAATTACTTAAGAATTAGCAAATGGGCTGCAAATTATTAAAAAAATGGCAAATGGGCTCTATGTTGTCTGCCACAGATTTGGAGGCTGACTTGTGGGCCTACTAAGTTCATGCGTACACAAGGTTTATCAAAAAAGAAACTTAGTCAACAATCGACTCTACCAGTGTCGGACCGTTAGATGTCAATCTAACGGCAATCGTGCTTCTTCAGTCTCTGATCTTCCTGCCCCAGCCGCCCAAACCAGCGCCGTCGGAACCGCCTGCTCCCGCCTCCCGTGGCCGGCTGTGCTGCCGGGCAGGCCTCATGGCCCCATCATATACTCGCATCCCTGGCCTATCTATCCCTCTACTCACCCACACCTCCTGTTATTTTCCGGTGACGGCAGCCGAACCAGTCAACCCTTGTACTCTCCACCATGTGGGCAGCCACTGTCGTGCCTTCCCCGGCTTCGTGGCATTCCCTTCGTAGGCCTCGCCGTCGTCCACCGCCCTGGTGCTCTCGGCGCGGCGTGGTCAACGTGGCCAACGAACGACATCCATCGGAAGTGGACTGTACGTGGAGAGGCTGACAGCTGGGTCCTCGGCCGCACACAAGGAAATGCCTCCTTATTACACGCAAAATAATGATTCCTCCACCTAACATCTGGGACCCGCCGGAAGGGCCTCTGTATTTCATGAAAAACATTCCCTCCACTAACAGGTCGGACCCACCACCTATATCTTCGCAAGCAAGGAAGTGCCTCCTTATTGCGCACAGAAAATTGAATACCCCCCTTCCAGCTGGGACCCACCACAGTGGGAGGCTGACTTGTGGGCCTACTAAGTTGACGGGGACGGAGGGCTTTGTCAACTTAGTTAATATGAACAATTCTAGCTCCAGTGACCGTACGATGTCCATCCAATGGCCTTAGTGCTTCTTCAACCTCTGGTCTTCTTGCTCCAGTCGTCCAAAGCAGCACCGGTCGTGCCGCCTGCTCCTACCTCCCATGGCCGGCTGTGCTACCACGGAGGCCTCACCGCCCCCATACTACTCCCACCACTGGCCAGGCCATCCCTCCACTCACCCACACCCCCTGTTATTCTGCTACGACGGCAGCCTCACACCGCAGCCGAACCAGTGAACCCTCGTACTCCTTTCCGCATGGGCATCCACTACCGCGTCTTCCCCAGCTCTACGTCGTCCCCTTCCTAGGCCTCGCCGTCGTCCACCGCCTTGGTGCTCTCGGCGTGGCGTGGTAAACATGGTCAATGGCCGATTTCCATCAGAAGATTACTGTACGTGGAGAGGCTGAAAGCTAGGTCCACAGCCACAACCCAATTTTTTTGTGATTTGCCAAGTAAGTCGCTTTGTCAGGCCTGTTGGGCTGCAAATCTTTCAAGACAAGGAGAGGTTCATTCGGCTAGCCAAGAAAATGGCCTATCAGTAATTAGAAATGGGTTTTACATTTTTAAAACACATCAAACCAGCAATTAGTTTCAAATTTCTTTTTTTCATTTCGAGATTTTAAATTGCATTGATTTTTATGCGTGGACAATTTGTTGGATTTTATATTGATATACATTTATTTTTAAAATCAGTTTGAATGTGACTCGAAATTTCGGGATTAAAAATAGTTCGGACCGCACCGAAATATGCAAAATTTCTTATAATTTTTAAACCGTGGCCACAATATGGGCTGTAATGCTAACAAAAAGAATATGGGCTCCAAAAAAACCTTAAGAATTAGCAAATGGGGTGTAAATTATTAGAAATAATGGCAGATGGGTTGTATGATGTTTTCCACAGATTTGAGGCTTTCCTTAGAAAAAGGCTGACGCACAAGCAGTGACTGTTGGATGTCCATCCAACGGCTGTCGTGCTTCTTCAATCTCTGCTCTTCCTGCTCCAGCTGCTCAAACAAGCGCCGGCAGGACTGCCTGCTCCCTCCTCCCCGCGGCCGGCTATGCTGCCACGCAGGCCTCACCGCCCCATCGTACTCCCATCGCTGGCCTAGCCATCCCTCTACTTACCCACACCTATTGTAATTCTCCGGCGACGGCAGACGAACCAGTAAACCCTCGTACAGTTGTACTCCCCTCCGCGTGGGAAACAACTGTCGAGTCTTCCCTGCCTCCGTGTCGTTCCCTTCATAGGCCTCACCGTCGTCCACCGCCCTAGTGCTCTCGACGTGGCCTGATCAACGTGGTCAACGACCGACATGCATCTGAAGTGGATTGTACGTGGAGAGGCTGACAGCTGGGTCCACGGCCGCACGCAAGGAAATGCCTCCTTATTACACGCAAAATAATGATTCCTCCACCTAACATCTGGGACCCACCGGAAGGGCCTCTGTATTTCGCGAAAAAAACATTACCGCCACTAACAGCTTGGAACCAACAGCTATATCTTCGCACGCAAGGAAGTGCATCCATATTGCGCACAAAAAAATGAATACTCCCCCTGCTAGCTAGGACCCAGTATAGTTGCAGGCTGACTTGTGGGCCTACTAAGTTGACGGGGATGGAGGGCTTTGTCAACTTAGTCAATATGCAGGATTCTAGCTCCAGTTACCGTACGATGTCCATCCAACGGCCGTAGTGCTTCTTCAACCTCTGGTCTTCTTGCTCCAGCAGCCCAAACCAGCGCCGGTCGTGCCTCGTGCCCCTTCCTCCCGTGGCCGGCTGCGATGCGGCGGAGGCCTCACCGCCCCCAACTACTCCCACCGGTGGCCAGGTCATCCCTCTACTCACCCACACCCCTTGTTATTCTGCGGCGACGGTGATGTCTACTACACAACCTTCTTCTTGTAGACGTTGTTGGGCCTCCAAGTGCAGAGGTTTCTAGGACAATAGCAAATTTCCCTCAAGTGGATGACCTAAGGTTTATCAATCCGTAGGAGGCGTAGGATGAAGATGGTCTCTCTCAAGCAACCCTGCAACCAAATAACGAAGAGTCTCTTGTGTCCCCAACACACCCAATGCAATGTTAAATTGTATAGGTGCACTAGTTCGGCGAAGAGATGGTGATACAAGTGGTATATGGATGGTAGATAAAGGTATTTGTAATCTGAAAATATAAAAACAGCAAGGTAACTAATGATAAAAGTGAGCGTAAACAGTATTGCAATGATAGGAAACAAGGCCTAGGGTTCATACTTTCACTAGTGCAAGTTATATCAACAATAATAACATAATTGGATCACATAACTATCCCTTAACATGCAACAAAGAGTCACTCCAAAGTCACTAATAGCAGAGAACAAATAGAGAGATTATGGTAGGGTACGAAACCACCTCAAAGTTATTATTTCCAATCAATCCGTTGGGCTATTCCTATAAGTGTCACAAACAGCCCTAGAGTTTGTACTAGAATAACACCTTAAGACACAAATCAACCAAAACCCTAATGTCACTTAGATACTCCAATGTCACCTCAAGTATCCGTGGGTATGATTATATGATATGCATCACACAATCTCATATTCATCTATTCAACCAACACATAGAACCTCAAAGAGTGCCCCAAAGTTTCTACCGGAGAATCACGACGAAAACATGTGCCAACCCCTATGCATAGGTTCATGGGCAGAACCCGCAAGTTGATCACCAAAACATACATCAAGTGAATCAGGTGATATCCCATTGTCACCACAGATACGCACGGTAAGACATACATCAAGTGTTCTCAAATCTTTAAAGACTCAATCTGATAAGATAACTTCAAAGGGGAAACTCAATCCATTACAAGAGAGTAGAGGGGGAGGAGAAACATAAGATCCAACTATAATAGCAAAGCTCACGATACATCAAGATCGTGCCAAATCAAGAACACGAGAGAGAGAGAGAGAGAGAGAGAGATATCAAACACATAGCTACTGGTACATACCCTCGGCCCCGAGGGAGAACTACTCCCTCCTCGTCATGGAGAGCACCGGGATGATGAAGATGGCCACCGGAGAAGGATTCCCCCTCCGGCAGGGTGCCGGAACAGGTCTAGATCGGTTTTCGGTGGATACGGAGGCTTCTGGCGGCAGAACTCCCGATCTATTCTGCTCCCCGGTCATTTTAGGGTATATGGATATATATATATAGGCAGAAGAAGTACGCCAGGGGACCCACGAGGGGCCCATGAGGGTGGAGGGCGCGCCCAACGGGTGGGTGCGCCCCGCTACCTCGTGGCTTCCTCGAAACTTCCTTGACGTGGACTCCAAGTCTCCCGGGTTGCTTTCCTTCCAAAAATAAGTTCCATGAAGTTTTAGGTCAATTGGACTCCGTTTGATTTTCCTTTTCTGCAATACTCTAAAACAAGGAAAAAACAGAAACATGCACTGGGCTCTGGGTTAATAGGTTAGTCCCAAAAATCATATAAAATAGCATATAAATGCATATAAAACATCCAAGGTTGATAATATAATAGCATGGAATAATCGAAAATTATAGATACGTTGGAGACGTATCAGCATCCCCAAGCTTAATAATTGCTCGTCCTGAGTAGGTAAATGATAAAACGGAATTTTTGATGTGGAATGCTACCTAACATATTTATCCATGTAGTTCTCTTCATTGTGGCAAGAATATTCAGATCCATAAGTTTCAAGACAAAATTTTAATATTGACATAAAAAATAATAATACTTCAAGCATACTAACCAAGTAATCATGTCTTCTCAAAATAACATGGCTAAAGAAAGCTATCCCTGCAAAATCATATAGTCTAGATATGCTCTATCTTCACCACACAAAATATTTAAAGCATGCAGAACTCTGATGAAAAGCCAAGCAATTGTTTCATACTTTTGATGTTCTCAAACTTTTTCAATCTTCACGCAATACATGATCGTGAGCCATGGACATAGCACTATAGGTGGAATAGAATGGTGGTTGTGGAGAAGACAAAAAGGAGAAGATAGTCTCACATCAACTAGGCATATCAACGGGCTATGGAGATGCCCATTAATAGATATCAATGTGAGTGAGTAGGGATTGCCATGCAACGGATGCACTAGAGCTATAAATGTATGAAAGCTCAACAAAAGAAACTACTGGGTGCGCATCCAACTCGCTTGCTCACGAAGACCTAGGGCATTTTGAGGAAGCCCATCATTGGAATATACAAGCCAAGTTCTATAATGAAAGATTCCCACTAGTATATGAAAGTGGCAACATAGGAGACTCTCTATCATGAAGATCATGGTGCTACTTTGAAGCACAAGTGTGGTAAAAGGATAGTAGCATTGCCCCTTCCCTCTTTTTCTCTCATTTTTTATTTTTTTTATTTGGGCCTTTTCTCTCTTTTTTTGGCCTCTTTTTTCTCCCTTTTTTTATTTTTCATCCGGAGTCTCATCCCGACTTATGGGGGAATCATAGTCTCCATCATCCTTTCCTCACTGGGACAATGCTCTAATAATGATGATCATCACACTTTTATTTACTTACAACTCAAGAATTACAACTCGATACTTAGAACAAGATATGACTCTATATGAATGCCTCCGGCGGTGTACCGGGATGTGCAATGACTCATGAGTGACATGTATGAAAGAATTATGAACGGTGGCTTTGCCACATCTACGATGTCAACTACATGATCATGCAAAGCAATATGACAATGATGAAGCGTGTCATAATAACGGAACGATGGAAAGTTGCATGGCAATATATCTCGGAATGGCTATGGAAATGCCATAACATGTAGGTATGGTGGCTGTTTTGAGGAAGATATATGGTGGGTTTATGGTACCGGCGAAAGTTGCGCGGTACTAGAGAGGCTAGCAATGGTGGAAGGGTGAGAGTGTGTATAATCCATAGACTCAACATTAGTCATAAAGAACTCACATACTTATTGCAAAAATCTATTAGTTATCGAAACAAAGTATTACGCGCATGCTCCTAGGGGGATAGATTGGTAGGAAAAGACCATCTCTCATCCCCGACCGCCACTCATAAGGAGGACAATCAATAAATAAATCATGCTCCGACTTCATCACATAACGGTTCACCATACGTGCATGCTACGGGAATCACAAACTTCAACACAAGTATTTCTCAAATTCACAACTACTCAACTAGCATGACTCTAATATCACCATCTCCATATCTCAAAACAATCATCAAGTATCAAACTTCTCTTAGTATTCAATGCACTCTATATGAAAGTTTTTATTATATCCCTCTTGGATGCCCATCATATTAGGACTAGTTTCATAACCAAAGCAAATTACCATGCTGTTTAAGACTCTCAAAATAATATAAGTGACGCATGAGAGTTCATCTATTTCTATAAAATAAAACCACCATCGTGCTCTAAAAAGATATAAGTGAAGCACTAGAGCAAAAACAAACTACTTTGAAAGATATAAGTGAAGATCAAAGAGTAGTCGAATAATTATGCAACTATGTGAAGATTCTCTAACATTTAATAACTTCAGATCTTGTTATTTTATTCAAACAGCAAGAAAAACAAAATAAAATAAAATGACGCTCCAAGCAAAACACATATCATGTGGTAAATAAAAATATAGCTCTAAGTAAAGTTACCGATGAACGAAGATGAAGGAGGGGATGCCTTCCGGGGAATCCCCAAGCTTAGGATCTTGGTTGTCCTTTGGGGTGCCTTGGGCATACCCAAGATTAGGCTCTTTCCACTCCTTATTCCATAGTCCATCGAATCTTTACTCAAAACTTGAAATAATCTTTACCCAAAACTTGAAAACTTCACAACAGAAAACTCGTAAGCTCCGTTAGCGAAAGAAAACAAAACACCACTTGAAGGTACTGTAATGAACTCATTCTTTAATTATATTGGTGTTAAACCTACTGTATTCCAACTTCACTATGGTTTATAAACTCTTTTACTAGCCATAGATTCATCAAAAAAAGCGAACAACACACGAAAAACAGAATCTGTCAAAAACAGAACAGTCTGTAGTAATCTGTAACTAATGCAAACTTCTGGAACCCCAAAAATTCTAAAATAAATATCTGGACGTGAGGAATTTATCTATTAATCATCTTCAAAAATAATTAACTAAATATCACTCTCCAAATAAAAATGGCAGCAATTCTCGTGAGCGCTAAAGTTTCTGTTTTTTACAGCAAGATCAACAAGACTTTCCCCAAGTCTTCCCAACGGTTCTACTTGGCACAACCACAAATTAAAGAAATAAAACCACATCTAAACAGAGGCTAGATTAATTATTTATTACTAAACAGGAACAAAAATCAAGTAACAAAAATAAAATTGGGTTGCCTCCCAACAAGCGCTATCGTTTAATGCCCCTAGCTAGGAATGATGATTTCAATGATGCTCACATAAAAGATAAGAATTGTAACATAAAGAGAGCATCATGAAGAATATGACTAGCACATTTAAGTCTAACCCACTTCCTATGCATAGGGATTTTGTGATTAAACAACTTATGGGAACAAGAATCAACTTGCATAGGAAGGTAAAGCAAGCAAAACTTCAAGATTTTAAACACATAGAGAGGAAACTTGATATTATTGCAACTCCTACAAGCATATATTCCTCCCTCATAATAATTTTCAGTAGCATGATGAATGAATTCAACAATATAACCAGCACCTAAATCATTCTTTTCATGATCTACAAGCATAGAATTTTTATTACTCTCCACATAAGCAAAATTCTTCTCAATCGGAATAGTGGGAGTATCATAAGAGACTCAAATACTATAAATTGTTTCCACATTAAAGGAGTAATGTTCAGAAAAAGGGTAATAATAATCATGACAAGTTTTATAAATATAATCATCTCTACTTTTTATAGCATAAGTGTCATCATAATAATCATCATAAGTAGGATGCATGCTATGGTCATAATAAATTTGCATATCGAAACTTGGGAGACTAAAAATATCATCTTCATTAAACATAGCTTCCCCAAGAGTGGGACTAACATTAATTGCAGCAAATATATTCTCAAAAACATCATTTTCATCAAACATAGCATCCCCAAGCTTTGGCCTTTTCACATCATAAGCATAATCACCCTCATCATTAATAGTATGGATAGCACCAATAGTATAGCAATTATCATATTCTTCCAAGGAAGTGCTAAAAAGATTTTCAAGATCATAAGAAGTATCATTATCTTCCACAATTATATTTTCATGAGGCAAAATAGTAATAGGAGCAGCATTATTTGGGGGAGATATCTTTTTACCTCTCTTCCTTTTTCTTTTCTTCTTCTTCACCACATCATGTGTGGGTTCAATCCTCTTTTTGGAGCTCCTTATTAATGAGATTGGTTGAATAGGAGGCTCCTCCTCGTTACCTGATTCATCATAAGAAATAATAGGAGGGTATTGGGAAGTCCCTTCACTTTCATTAGTATTCTCTTCATCTTCTATTTGCTTTCTTTTCTTTATGTAATTGGCCATATAAGGATTTTCAATGCAATTCACCGCACAATACACATAAATTTCCTCTAGTTCAAAATGAAGAACTCTATCAAGGGAAAAATTTGGAATAACTTTAGTTATATGTTTCATTTCTTCATAACCCAAGAGCAAACTAAGTTCATTATAATGTGCAAGGTAAATCAAGTCACCACAATTTTTGGACATGATACGATCATGAAACAATTTGCATTGGTTACTGAAATGATCATGTTCATTGCAAAGTTCACAACTACAGCTAAGAAAATTTAAATTTTCAGCACAAACTTCTAGCATTTCTTACAACAATTTAGTTTCTAAATGCTTATGCCTCTTGCAATATCTATCTTCCCTATTTGGTGTGTACTTGCAAACCCAATGCACTCCACAAAAATTGACATGTTTATAGGAGACATTTTAATCATAACTAGTGCAATCATCATTAGTACTATGGATATTCTTTCAAGGGGTTCATACTAACAACATTGCAATCATGCTCATCATTCAAAGATTTAGTGCCAAACATTTTAATGCATTCTTCTTCTAACACTTTGGCACAATTTTCCTTTCCATCATACTCACGAAAGATATTAAAAAGATGAAGTGTATGAGGCAAACTTAATTCCATTTTTTGTAATTTTCTTTTATAAACTAAACTAGTGATAAAACAAGAAACTAAAAGACTCGATTGCAAGATCTAAAGATATACCTTCAAGCACTCACCTCCCCGGCAACGGTGCCAGAAAAGAGCTTGATGTCTACTACACAACCTTCTTCTTGTAGACGCTGTTGGGCCTCAGAGTGCAGAGGTTTGTAGGAGAGTAGCAAATTTCCCTCAAGTGGATGACCTAAGGTTTATCAATCCGTAGGAGGCATAGGATGAAGATGGTCTCTCTCAAGCAACCCTGCAACCAAATAACAAAGAGTCTCTTGTGTCCCCAACACACCCAATACAATGGTAAATTGTATAGGTGCACTAGTTCGGCGAAGAGATGGTGATACAAGTGGTATATGGATGGTAGATAAAGGTATTTGTAATCTGAAAATATAAAAACAGCAAGGTAACTAATGATAAAAGTGAGCGTAAACGGTATTGCAATGATAGGAAACAAGGCCTAGGGTTCATACTTTCACTAGTGCAAGTTATATCAACAATAATAACATAATTGGATCACATAACTATCCCTCAACATGCAACAAAGAGTCACTCCAAAGTCACTAATAGCAGAGAACAAATAGAGAGATTATGGTAGGGTACGAAACCACCTCAAAGTTATTATTTCCAATCAATCCGTTGGGCTATTCCTATAAGTGTCACAAACAGCCCTAGAGATCGTACTAGAATAACACCTTAAGACACAAATCAACCAAAACCCTAATGTCACCTAGATACTCCAATGTCACCTCAAGTATCCGTGGGTATGATTATACGATATGCATCACACAATCTCATATTCATCTATTCAACCAACACATAGAACCTCAAAGAGTGCCCCAAAGTTTCTACCGGAGAATCACGACGAAAACGTGTGCCAACCCCTATGCATAGGTTCATGGGCGGAACCCGCAAGTTGATCACCAAAACATACATCAAGTGAATCACGTGATATCCCATTGTCACCACAGATATGCATGGCAAGACATACATCAAGTGTTCTCAAATCTTTAAAGACTCAATCTAATAAGATAACTTCAAAGGGGAAACTCAATCCATTACAAGAGAGTAGAGGGGGAGGAGAAACATAAGATCCAACTATAATAGAAAAGCTCGCGATACATCAAGATCGTGCCAAATCAAGAACACGAGAGAGAGAGAGAGATATCAAACACATAGCTACTGGTACATACCCTCAGCCCCGAGGGAGAACTACTCCCTCCTCGTCATGGAGAGCACCGGGATGATGAAGATGGCCACCGGAGAAGGATTCCCCCTCCGGCAGGGTGCCGAAACAGGTCTAGATCGGTTTTCGGTGGCTACGGAGGCTTCTGGCGGCAGAACTCCCGATCTATTCTGCTCCCCGGTCGTTTTAGGGTATATGGATATATATATATAGGCAGAAGAAGTACGTCAGGGGAGCCACGAGGGGCCCATGAGGGTGGAGGGCGCGCCCCCCTACCTCGTGGCTTCCTCGAAGCTTCCTTGACGTGGACTCCAAGTCTCCCGGGTTGCTTTCCTTCCAAAAATAAGTTCCATGAAGTTTTAGGTCAATTGGACTCCGTTTGATTTTCCTTTTCTGCGATACTCTAAAACAAGGAAAAAAACAGAAACTAGCACTGGGCTCTGGGTTAATAGGTTAGTCCCAAAAATCATATAAATGCATATAAAACATCCAAGGTTGATAATATAATAGCATGGAACAATCAAAAATTATAGATATGTTGGATACGTATTAGACGGCAGCCTCACACCACAACGAACCAGTGAACCCTCATACTCCTCTATGCGTGGGCACCCACTGCCAGATCTTCCCCGGCTCTGCGTCGTCCCCTTCCTAGGCCTCGCCGTCGTCCACCGCCCTGGTGCTCTCGGTGCGGCGTGGTCAACCTGGTCAAGGAACGGTTTCCATCAGACATGGACTGTACGTGGAGAGGCTGACAGCTGGGTCCACGACCGCAGCAAGGAAGTGCCTCCTTATTACGCGCAAAATAATTATTCCTCCACCTGACAGCGGGGATCCACCGGACGGGCCACCGTATTTCATGAAAAAAACATTTCCCCCTGACTGCTGGAACCCACCAGCTACATCTTCGCATGCAAGGAAGTGCGTGCGGGCAAAAAAACGATTCGCCCCCCTGACTGTTGGGACCCACCAGCTACATCTTCGCACGCAAGGAAGTGCGTCCGGGCAAAAAAATTATTCGCCCCCCTGACTGCTTGGACCCAGCAGCTACATCTTCGCACGCAAGGAAGTGCCTGACAGTCGAGACCCACCTGGTCGAAGCGTATGTAGCATTGTCATTCTGGTCGTGAACGTGTACGTACATACTGGTCGATGTAGAGGCACGCACGTGTCATAGTAGAGGCGCGCACGTAGCATGTACACATGCGTACAGCGGCCAGTGTGGAAGAAAGAAAATACGGCCACATACGTACATACGGGCAGGGTCTCGAACGCCTACTCGCGCATATGTACGGACAGGGCTAGTGTACATGGCTGGGTCAGAACAGAGAAACATCGTCGTCGTCGTGATCATGCGGAGCCAACCGGCTGGGTCGGAACGGAATGCGTTGTCGTGTTCATCGGGAGGGCTTGGACAGAACAGCCGATGGAAATGAGGCCTGGCGTACCGCAGAACGAAGGAAACGGCCTTGTGTTCGACTGGCCACGGTCGAAACGGGATCCTGTTCATCGGGAGGGGTCTAGCGTACTGCAAAACGGAGGAAACGGACCTCCTACGGTCGAGACGGGGGTCCTGTTAATCGAGAGGGGTGTGGCGTACCGCAAAACGGAGGAAACGGACTTGTGTTGGAGCGCTATGGTCGAAACAAGGGTCTTGTTCATCGGGATAGGTGTGGCGTACCACAAAACGGGACTCCACGGGATACTGTTCATCTCCACCGTTGACCCCCTCCAGCCTCCACGGGCTACTGTTCATCCACCGTCGACCTCCTCCAGCCTCCACCTACGACTGTTCATCCACGGGCTCATGTTCATCCAGCCTCCACAGCGCGCTACTCCACCGGCTACTGTTCAACCAGCCCTCTCCACGGGCTCCTATTCAACCACCCCTCCACGGGCTACTGTTCATCCAGCCCTCCACCATCTATTGTTCATCCAGCCCTCCACGGGGTGGTCCTGTTCATCCTGCCCTCCACGGGGTCCTGTTCATCCAGCCCCAACCGGCTCGATCGATCGGGGTCCTGTTCATCCAGAGGCAACACCACGGGGTCCTGTTCATCCACCCCCCACAGGGAACTGTTCATCCAAACCCCCCAGCAACGCTCACTGTTCATCCAGAGGCAGCATCGATCGGCTTCAGTTAGCAGCAGTAGCGAAGGAATCGCTCAATCGGGTTCAGTTAACAGCCATCGATCGATCGCTCGGGTTTACCAACGCGTAGCCTGCAGTGCAATCGCTCGGGTTCAGTTAGAGCCCAACGCCTCGCACCCACGCGCGTGCGTGTATGAGACAAACACGCATCGCTCGGCCCCGACCACCCACCGTAACCGGGAACACCCCGATATTTTCCTCACCCTCGCTTCTACCACCATTGTTTCCGTCATGGACGGCCCAAAGAATGTCATGCAGCTGCGTCTCCGGCCCGCCTAGGACGAAAAGCCCATTTTCTGTCATGATTTTTTGTCATAGAAGTAGAACCCCACCACATCTATGATGATACCATGTTTTGTCACAATTATTGTCATAGAAGTGTCATAAGTATTACAGGAAAAAAATTCGTTCGGCCCAAAATGTCACGGATGTGTCTTTTTTTGTAGTGCATAGGCCAGCCTCCTCCTCCTCCCTCCTTTATATACGTGGGAAGGGGGCACCCCAAAGGCACTCCAAGATTTTTCTTCGCCCTGTGCGGTGCCCCCCTCCATAGTTACACACCTCGGTCATATCGTCTTAGTGCTTAGCCGAAGCCCTGCGCCGGTAACTTCATCATCATCATCGCCACACCGTCGTGTTGACGGGACACTCCTTTGGTCTCAATTGGATCAAGAGCCTGAGGGATGTCATCGAGCTGAACATGTGCTGAACGCGGAGGTGCCGTATGTTCGGTACTTGGATTGGTTGGATCGCGAAGACGTTCAACTACATCAACCGTGTTACTGAACGCTTCCGCTTTTGGTCTACGAGGGTACGTGGACACACTCTCCCCGTTCATTTCTATGCTTCTCCTAGATAGATCTTGCATGGTCGTAGGAAAATTTTGAAATACTACGTTCCCCGACAAGAAGTAGTTTATGTTTGTAGTATTAGAGCAAATTACAAGTAGTACTTTAAGTTTGTAGTATTAACATACAATATCGGTAAGAGCATCCTTTGAGGGCTTTGAGCGTTGATTAGCATGTGTGCCCATGTGCGTTTCTTTGCATTAATCACTAGAAGATCACAAAACACACGGTTTCTATGTCATACCCGTCTGCGTTTCTTTGCGTTAATGATCCATAAGTCAGTTACCTGTGTGATGTTTCCTAATAAATCAGGCGTACCATTGACCGAAAAAATCAACTACACATTACGCGCTTAGTCTGTGTTGTGTGTTCCCCCTCCCAAGTTTCAAGTTTTATAGCGAAATTTCCATTAGGCATGCAATTTCAGAATTTATTCCTCCAACCACATCTCCACCCTCAGTATCCCCCCCATCACGCCTTCCCCTACCGGCATCTCAAATCACCGCCGCCGCAACCACAGCTTCAAGCACATCTACGTTCTGCTCGGATCTAGTCAGGTAACCCACCAATCTCTATCACGGCCCCGGCCTGATTGCTTAAATGGCATCTGTGAAACATCCTCAAGCCTCCAAATACCCACCGCCAGGAGCTGATGGCGATCCATGGCGCGATGCCCGTTGTGCGTGTTGACCCGGAGGAACACCTCATCTCCGCCGCCATCGCCGACATGGTGCAGGCTCTGGCCCAAATGAAGTGCCCCAACGACTACCCCCCAGGACTTAACAGGTAAGATCTGACCAGCTAAATCTTACCAATACCACTTGCAATGGGTATGATTTGTGTGGTTGATGTATTAAGCATGTGCTGCCTTGCTTATTTCAGTTCTGCACATTGTGTGTTGTTCAAATGTTACTATGTCCAGCTCAATTTCACTAATACCAGCAACAAACTTACAATTCATGACTCAGGATATCACTAGAGATGATGCCCATTTGCTATTTTTAGTGGATGCTAACCCTGTTGTACTTAGCATGCATGTCCATGTACTTACGCGGGGTCATAACGGCCGATGTTGTTGTTTGCCGTCGAGGTTAGCTGCATCCCATGTGTTACAGTATTTCACATCATTTGTGCAATTGCAGTTTAACTTCTACCATTTACTGGTTGCCTATAGGTACACATGTCAGTGGCACTGATCCACGCTTCGACCCGAAAGAACAGCTCGCTTCCACCGTCGCTGACTTTGGGCGGGCTCTTGCCAACATGAAGTGCCCCAGCAACTACCTCTAAGGACTTACTGTGGCACCCTGGCTCGGAGCGACCGGTTTACCTTGCATTGCCAACCCAGAGATCATGTCTTCTGGCAACACACAACATCTTGGTACAGAAATCACCGCTTTATTGAAACTAGCGGAAGCATAGTGTGACATTACATCAAGTTGCGAGGCCAAGCGGCACACTCGGTGCGGCTGAACAATATGTACATTATTTAGTGAACATAAAAGGGGCCTTGAGCATGACATCTACATGGTAGCGGAACAACGACGCAGCGGGACTCCATAGCACAGGGACACCAATGTGGACACGGTCTAGACACGGCAGCACTCCGATCTAGTTAGACTTTCCTGAAATCTGGCATAACACGCCAGGTCAGTACATTGAATGTACTTGCAAGCTCACAGCAAACAGAACCATAATGATAAACAATATCATGACATTTAATCAAGTTAAATGCAAACAACAACATGCTACTCATGCAGTGAAACCAAACTTGTGTATCGAGTCACTCTGACTCTCTTACCAACAGGTTGCCTCACAACCGAACAGTGCTCACGATGAATCACGAACAGAACCATACTTGGTTTAACTGGTAACCTTGTAACCAAACAATGATAATTCCAAGATAACAAGTGATACCACAACAGTCAGTCTCATTGACATCATCATGATACAACCAGTGCAATGCAAATAACTTAGTGTGCAAGATTTATTTATGAAAGTTGATCCATGGTGTGACTTACTTACGAACTGGGCCCTTATCCGCGGGCGCGGCTATCGATAGATTATTACACTCTGCAGAGGTAGCGCACTTTACCCAACCACGGAACCCATGGCCTCGCACTCCCATTCGGGTGGACCAACGACATTCCAACAGAATTCTCCCATTGCCATGACACTCTTTCGGCCACTCCGACCAACTCCCCACTGGGCTTAGTCCTGGGTTACCGAGCCTACCAAAGGCAAAGCAACCACCATCGTGGCAAATAGACAGTCCCAAACGGGGACAAGGTACCATAACAACAACAGGTCCACAAGGTTATGTCTGCTTACCGGGTCAGGGTAACGCACGCCCATAACCTTCCCTTGTTGGAGGCACCGACAAAAGGCATGACAACAGGACGACTAGCGGCCTTCCCATACCAAGGCAAATGTGGTTGCACTTGTCAGCCCAATTCAGTGGCACTATGACCCGACCAACTTTATGTTCAAGTTCAGTTATCATCAGGTTTAACTTGAAATAAAATGCTCGAGTCACTATATGCCATGCTTATGCAACAATATATCATGCATCACATATCACTTAGGAACAATAGATCAACCTCATTGAAAGTTCTACTTGCATAAACTCATCTTTCCACATTTCTGGTCCTTACTTACTGGTCATCTAGATTAATCACTTTTTAGTTGGCATTTATCATACGAAACTCATCATGCATATAAGGAAAATAATATTGGTGCTCATATTACCATAGTCATGAAAAATTTACTTAGATCAACTACTCAAGCTATATCTCACTAGTTCAAGCACTCATTTCTGTTAACTAAGCATCTAAAACACCATGAAAATGTTGTTGTGGCTTGCCTTAGTGCAGAGGAGCTTCACACTCCTCCTGGATGCCTTCAAGACAAGCTTCACCTTATGAAAATAAATCAAATGACAAAAATAAAATATCAAGAACACTTCTAAAAATTACCAAAAATTCTAGGCAGCAAAGAAAAATCCCATCTTGGGTGTGCTTCTAGGACTTTCTAGTAAGAACAGAATGCAAAAAAGAATCAACTCATTTGGACTTGTAGAATAAAAGTTACAACTAGTCAAAGTTCTGGTCAAATTTGAACTAAATTTGAATTAAAAGAAAAACCAGAGGGGGTGACGTCGAAGGCGTAAACCGCCTGGGTACCACCACTCATACCGCTTCAGCCGTGGACTGAGTGGCTGACAACGGGCCCCAGCGGTCAGGTCGGAGGGGGAGGGGAAAAGAAGCAGAGGCGGGCGGCGCGGCGATGGCGCTTTCTCCGGTGACGAGTGCCCGGCGACGAGATCTAAGAGGATAGGATTATAGAGGAGATCGAGGTGCACCTGCCCGTACCCATAGCGTGGCTAGGGGTGGCCGGACGGGGTCGGAACGGAGCTCTCTAGCCGCGGCAGCAGGTGGAGCTCATCGGAGATGGTGGTTCCAGCGAAGCAGGGCCAGTCCAGCGGCTCCAACAGCACCAGCACGCACCAGTGGACCACCATGAACACATCGGAGTGGTTAGTGGAGCTCGAGTGGCTCTGGAGATGGAGGGGGCAGAGGACGGGGATCGTCGGCGAGCTCAGGGCAGGGACGGCGGCCAGAGGCCTGCCCGGCCGGGCTACGGCTTCCTACGGTGGTGTGGAGGTGTGCTAAGTGTGTGTGCTGAGAGAAACAATCTCGGGGGAGATCTATTTATAGGCGAGGCCGAGGCGGGGATTGAGAGCTCGTCAGAGCTCTCTGGAGTGTCGCCCGGCGACGAATGGCATCAGTTAGAGGGGGAGAAGACGCCGGAGATTCACGTGGGGGCTATAGATGAGCTGGGACGAGCATAAGAGCGCGGTACGCGACGGGCACAGGGGCATGGGCGCACTGTTGCCTTGGCCACACCGTGCCCGTGCTCGCTGCGGTGAGCTCCGGCGTCGATGAGCGCTAGGGTGGAGTTATGGAGGTGCAAACGAGGATGGGGGCACGGTTTGGCAAGGTGCGGCGGCCGGGGTAGCGAGCACGCGCAAAACAGAGACGTTGGCGCACCGCAGAGCGCGTCAGCCGCATGCCAACCCCCTTGGACGCTCGTGGTCACTGCGTGAACTTTGGCATCAGGCTGAGCTAAGCGCAAACACCATGTCTGGCAGTTTGTCCTTAGTGGTTTTGGTTGTTGTGGATGGTTGGCTGGGTCACAGGTGAACTGTGGGAGTGGCTTTCTTCCTGGCAAGTTTCTGGACAGAAACTCGTGAGCTTCACTAGGAAAAATTAGCCCCAAAAGATCAAGCTCAGAAAAGATTAGCGCCAAAAGATCAAGCAAAACTATACTTGTTGTGCAAAGTGATCATTTTGTCCAGAACAGAAATGATTTTCTGTAGCAAAAATATTACAAAAAGTTATGCAATATTTTTGCTCGGGAAGGTGCCCTAGGGTTCAAAGAATATTTGTGAATTTATTCAGGATTTTTGGAGCAAGAAATCTAGGGGTTGCTTTGGAGCATACTTCTCTGAAGTGATTTTCAAGGAAGAAAATGAATAATTTTCTTTTATGAAAAATATTCCTTGGGCTTTTGTTGGAGCTTTTCAGAGAAGGAAAGGTGAGTTAGAGGTGGATGGGTCACTTGGGTGAAAATCAAGGGTAGGCCCAAGTGTTCAAGTCCATTTGAATTGATTCAAAACTCCAAATCCAAAGCAAATGCAAATGAAAGTCCGGAGAAAGAGAGAAGGCAAATCCAGGCTGTTACACTTACCAAGTATGTACTCACCAGTTCAATCTTACCAATACCAGTTGCAGTTAATTGCTATGTTCTCTACGGTCGATGTATTAAGCATGTTCTAGTAAACATGCATAACATGTTTTAGCTACTTTCCCTACCGTTTTATAGACATCTTGGCCATTCTCTGCTCTGGCAGCACCTGCCTTGTGACGTTTAACTATGCCAATTGCATGTTTATCAGTACCGGTTTCAATGTCTATTAAGCCTGTTGCTATTAGCAGTTGAATCCATTTTTAAACAGTTGTATTTCAATGGCTATAAACTTACAAAACATGACTTAGGATGATGTTAAACCTGTTGCAATTAACAGTTGTATCCATTTTTTAATCTGTCCATTTGCTACCATGCTACTCTCCGCAATGAAGATATACTAGATATGCTGCCCATTTGCTATTTTTGGTGGATGCTAACCCTGTTGTACTTAACATGCCTGTCCACGTACTTATGTAGGGTCATAACGGCTGATGTTGTTGTTTGCCGTCGAGGTTAGCTGCATCCCATGTATTACAGTATTTCACATCATTTGTGCAATTGCAGTTTAACTTCTACCATTTACTGGTTGCCTATAGGTACACATGTCAATGGCACTGATCCATGCTTCGACCCGGAGGAACAGCTCACCTCCGCCACCGCTGACTTTGGGCGGGCTCTGGCCAAGATGAAGTGCCCCAGCAATTACCTCTCAGGACTTACCAAGTATGTACTCATCAGTTCAATCTTACCAATACCAGTTGCAATTAATGGATATGTTCTGTACGGTTGATGTATTAAGCATGTTGTAGTAAACATGCCTAACATGTTTTAGCTATTTTCCCTACTTTTTTATAGACAACTGGGCCATTATCTGCTCTGGCAGGCCCTGTCCTCTGATGTTTAACTCTGCCAATTGCATTTTTATCAGTACCAGTTTCAATGGCCATTAAGCCTGTTGCAATTAACGGTTGTATCCATTTTTAAAGAGTTGTATTTCAATGGCTACAAACTTACAAAACATGAATAAGGATGTTTGAGGGAGTCCTGCATTAGGGGGTCTCTGGACAGCCGGACTATATCCTTTGGCCGGACTATTGGACTATGAAGATACAAGATTGAAGACTTCGTCCCGTGTCCGGATGGGACTCTCCTTGGCGTGGAAGGCAAGCTTGGCAATACGGATATGTAGATCTCCTCCCTTGTAACCGACTCTGTGTAACTCTAGCTCCCTCTGGTGTCTATATAAACCGGAGGGTTTAGTCCGTAGGACAACATACAATCATACCATAGGCTAGCTTCTAGGTTTTAGCCTCTACGATCTTGTGGTGGATCAACTCTTGTAATACTCATATCATCAAGATCAATCAAGCAGGACGTAGGGTATTACCTCCATCGAGAGGGCCTGAACCTGGGTAAACATCGTGTCCCCCGCCTCCTGTTACCATCCGCCTTAGACGTACAGTTCGGGACCCCCTACCCGAGATCCATCGGTTTTGACACCGACATTGGTGCTTTCATTGAGAGTTCCACTGTGTCGTCATCATAAGGAGGGATGGCTCGTCTCGTTGTTAAGAACAACATCACCTCTGGGAGAGCCCTGGCTATAGGCCAAACTCTCCGACTAGGTGGCTTCGTCATGACCGCCCGCTCGGCCGCTGCGCCGACGATGACTTCTCGGGTCATCAAAAATAGCCTCCACATCGGCTCGAAATTCACCGAGCAGATGGATCTAATGGAGCTCTCCTCTTTGAACAAGCTCTTGTATCGCATCGCCGCTCTGGGAGTCGCTACGGACTATGATCGGATTGGGCTTAAACCTGACCAAAGGGAGATTAACTCTCCGCCGGTCACCCATCAGATAGCGGTGGTGGAGGAGCAATGCGGCGATTCTCCCTCTATCCTGAAGACGAACTATGTCCAGATTCCCGAGCTCTCCAAGCCAAATACCCATCCACGGGAGGACATCGCCCTAACCCTGAACCTAGAATCAGGCTGCATGCCGAACCTGCGGGGCAACATCCCGGAGCCCGAACTTCCAAGATCGGAAACTCCCCCGCCCCGGGATCTCAGATTGGGTCAAGGTCTGGACTTAAATCCACCCACCCACCCAGATATAAACGATCTTTCCCACATTAGGCAAGAGCCCCAAGAGATAGTACATCACTATTGGGCCAGATTCCTCCTTGTAATGAACAAGGTCAAGGACCGTCGCGAGGAAGACGCTATTTCGTTCTTTTACAACAATTGCACGGAGAAGGGAATCCTCAACGCCATAAGTCACCATGACATATCACACTTCGCTGACTTGGCAGCCATAGTACGGAAGTACTGTGCGATGGAAAGCGCCTGGAAAACCCAAACAAAATTTTGGGATAATCCGGCTCTGACAAAACCCCCAGTCCGAACTAAAAGGGTGCACTCTCATAAGTCGCCCGACTCAATTACAAAGAAGCAAAAGCCCACTACAGGGCATGGAACCGTATTGGAGGGGTGGCTTAACGGGCCCTGCAAAATTCATAGTACAACGGATACCATACCAACACACAGCCTTAGAGCATGTTGGGTACTCCGGCAGGTGGCCAAGAGCGGTGAGGATCTCCTCATTCAAAACACCGCAGAGCACCATCCCGTGGATAACAATACAGTATTGACAGTCTTCGAGACCTTCGCCTCAAATAATAGGCGTAAGCGAGCACTCCGCAGCCTTGCCGAAGTCTGCCACGTGGCAGCAATAAATCCATGGAGCGACACGGCTATCACCTTCAATGCCAGTGACGAACCTAAATTCCGAACAGCCCGAGCACCAGCCGCCTTGGTCCTCAGTCCAATTGTGGACGGCTTTCGGCTTACTAAAGTGCTCATGGACGGCGGCAGCGGATTAAACCTCATTTATGAGGAGACTCTTCAAAAAATGGAAATAGACAGAAACCGTATTGAGCAAAGCAGCACGACCTTCCGAGGAATCATCCCCAGTCGGGAGGCACGTTGCGCTGGGAAAATCACACTAGCTGTGGTATTCGGCACTCCGGAGAATTACAGGTCCGAAGAAATTACATTCCAAGTGGCCCTGTTCAGTAGCGGATACCACGCCCTTCTAGGGCGGGAGGCTTTCATGATCTTCCAAGCCATACCCCATTATGGGTACATGAAGCTCAAAATGCCTGGGCCCAATGGAATCATCACTCTAGCTAGTGATCCGGACATAGCCCTCCGCGCCGAGAACAAAATAGCCGCACTGGCCCTCGAGGCATTATCCGAAGCCCTTGCGGTGGAGGAATTAACTGCGCTGTGCTCCACAATGGACAGGGACGACGTGATACTCGACAAAAGATCCAAGTCCACCTCTTTTAAACCAGCGGATGAAATAGTCAAATTCCAAGTCCATCCAACAGACCCCACAAAAACAGCATCCATCGGGGCACAGTTAAACCCCGCTGTAGACGCTGCACTACGGGAGTTCCTGCGCGAGAATTGGGACATATTCGACTGGCATCCTTCAGACATGCCAAGAATCCCACGTAGGCTGGCCTTGCATAGCCTTAACATTCTAAAGGGATTCAAGCCGATCAAGCAGACACTTCGGCGTTTCTCCGAACCTAAGTGACAAGCCATGGGAGAGGAGCTAGCCAAGTTATTGGAGGCCGGATTCATTAGAGAAATAAAACATCCGGACTGGCTAGCAAACCTGGTAATGGTACCAAAGAAGGACAAATCCTGGCGCCTATGCGTTGACTTCAAGGACCTTAATAAGGCTTGCCCAAAGGATACCTCCCCCCTACCTCGCATCGATCAAATTATCGACGCCACCGCAGGACACGACTCATTGTGCTTCCTCGACGCATACTCCGGTTACCACCAAATTAAGATGGCGGAGTCCAATCAAGCTGCAACGGCATTTATCACTCCATACGGACCCTTCTGTTTTAACACAATGCCCTTCCGGCTCAAAAACGCCGGCGCAATGTATCAATGCATGATTCAAACATGTCTGGAAAAGCAGATCGGCAAAACAGTGCAGGCATACGTAGACGATGTGGTCGTTAAAACCAGACACATCGACTCCTTAATAGACGACTTGAGGCTCACATTCGACAATCTCCGAACATACGACATTAAGCTCAATTCAGAAAAATGTGTTTTTGGCGTACCCGCCGGAAAGCTCCTGGGCTTCATCGTCTCCAGTAGAGGAATTGAAGCAAATTTGGCTAAAATCTAAGCTATGTCGCAGTTGGCTATCCCAACTGACCTCAAGAAAATCCAAAAGTTAACTGGATGTGTGGCGGCCTTAAGCCGCTTTATCTCCCGATTAGGAGAAAAGACACTCCCCCTTTATCGCCTTCTTCGGCGCACCGAACACTTCGAGTGGACGGACGTAGCCACGGCCGGATTGGAAGAAATAAAAGCCATCCTGGCCACCAACCCAATCTTGGCCGCGCCAAATGTCGGCGAACCAATGTTGTTATATATAGCGGCAACTCACCAAGTTGTAAGCGCAGTGCTCGTCGTCGAACGAGAGACGGACGAACATAAATTCCCACTTCAAAAGCCGGTATATTATGTATCCACCGTCCTCACTCCATGCAAATCACGGTACCCACATTATCAAAATATAGCATACGCGGTATTCATGGCATCCCGGAAATTAGGACACTACTTTCAAGAGTGTTCAATTACGGTGGCCTCGGAAGTACCACTCAATGACATAATAAACAACCGCAATGCCACGGGCCGGATTGCCAAATGGGCTATCGAGCTCCTCCCGTTCGACATAACATATAGACCACGGCGAGCCATTAAGTCGCAAGTACTGGCCAATTTCGTCGCCGAGTGGACAGAAGTCGAACTCCCTAAAGAGTACGGCGCGTACTCCAATTGGATCATGCACTTTGGCGGCTCTAAAATGCTGGATGGTCTGGGGGCTGGCGTCGTCCTGACGTCCCCCACCGGGGATACAGTCCAATACGCACTCCAAATACTATACATAGACTCCAACAACGCAGCCGAATACGAGGCCCTATTACATGGCCTCCGGATGGCAGTTTCCATGGGCATTCAACGCCTGCAGGTGCGTGGGGACTCGAACCTCGCAATATCTCAAATAAATGGAGACTTCGATGCCAAGGATCCGAAAATGGCAGCATATCGCAACGCCATCCTCAAAATGTCAGCTCAGTTCGAGGGGCTTGAATTCCACCATGTGGCTCGGGAAAACAATCAGGCGGCGGATATCCCCGCCCGTATCGGCGCTAAACGCGATCCTGTCCCACCTAACATCTTCTTGGAAAGGCTGTTTAAGCCATCCGTGGTATGGGAAGGGGACACCAGTAACAATAGTCCGGACCCGGCCACAACACCAGATACCGAACACTCTCACACAATCGGAGGCTCTGCCATCGAAATAACACCTTCAGCCCACGTGATAATGGCCGTCATCGCCCCGTGGACAAAACCATTCCTGGCCTACCTAACCAGGCAGGAACTACCCGAGGACCAAAATGAGGCACGCTGCATAGTGCGGCGATCTAAAGCCTACAAGGTCCACGAGGGAGAGCTTTATAAGAAAAGCACTACCGGAGTCCTTCAAAGGTGCATCTCCGAAGTGGAAGGGCGGAAGCTTTTGGCAGAAATCCATGTTGGACTCGGCGGCCACCACACCACAGCCCGGGCCCTTGTAAGCAAGGCCTTCCGTACAGGTTTCTATTGGCCAACAGCCCGAGCAGACGCACAGGATCTGGTCCAATGTTGCGTCGGTTGCCAGCTTTTTGCAAACCAAAGCCATATGCCGCCTACCGCTCTCCAAACAATCCCCATTACTTGGCCCTTTGCGGTCTGGGGGCTTGATATGGTTGGACCCCTCAAAGGGGGAACCCATAATAAAAAATACTTACTGGTCATGGTGGATAAATTCACCAAATGGATAGAAGCCAAACCCGTTAAAACGGCTTAATCCGGACCGGTGATAGACTTCATACCTGGGGTTGTACACTATTATGGCATCCCCCACAGCATCATCACTGACAACGGCACAAACTTTACAGCTGACGAGGTAAAACTTTGGTGCAGCAACATGGCCATCAAGCTCGATTATGCTTCTGTCTATCACCCGCAAACTAACGGTCAAGTCGAGCGAGCAAATAGTCTTATCATGAGCGGCATCAAACCCAGATTAGTGAGGTCCTTAAAGGAATCAAACACGCACTAGGTAGAGGAGCTCGACTCCGTACTATGGGGGCTACAGACCATGCCGAATCGCACTACCAGATACACACCGTTTTTCATGGTGTATGGCACAGAGGTGGTTCTGCCTTGCAACATAATTCATGACTCACCTCGAGTGTGCATGTACAAAGAAAAAGAGGCCGAGCTCGATCGACAGGACAGTTTGGACGCCCTGGAGGAGGAGCGCGACGTGGCAAAAGCCCGTTCCGCATTCTATCAGCAACAGGCTCGAAAGTATCAAAGCAGAGAAGTACGGGCCAAAACCTATAACGTTGGCGAACTAGTTCTACACCTGTCGGAGAATAAAAAGAACAAGCTCAAGCCCAAATGGGAAGGTCCCTTCATTATTGACCAGGTTCTGACCGGTGGAGCGTACCGTCTGCAGGATGCATTGGACAATCGACTCGAGCCAAACCCATGGAATGCAGCCAGGCTCCGAAGATTCTACGCCTAGTGCCAGACTCTATGTTTGTCTCCTTACCCCCGTCAATTTTTTCCATATCCGTTATCTGTCTTTTCTCTCTTTCTTCTTTTTTTTTCTTCTCCTCAAGGCCTTAAAAGGCTAACTTGTGTCTTGACTACACAATCTTTACGCGCTAACCGCGCTCATTATACCTAGGGGCTTCTTATACAGAAGCTTAATATAACTATTTTTCTGGGCTTCATGCCCCACACATGTGTGATTCTTCCACATGTACCTTTCTTCGCCATTATATGCATCGATATGACTTAAGTTTTGGCCAAGCTAGGTTGCCTGGCTCTTGTATTTATGCCCTATGTTCCTGTTAATTCGGCTAGGGCATAAGGGGAGCACCTCTGCGATTGTTACTGGCGGGTCTGCCGAATGTGTACCTCAGACTGGGTGAAGCCGAAAGCTAGCATTCTTAAGGGAATATTCGGTCGGTGAACAAAAGATGACTTTTATTTATTTTCATACATGCCCCCAGATGTTTATAGCTTGTGTCTCTTTTCACAGTTCGGACATGCACATTAGGGTATGTGTACCCAGGGAAAGGAACAGTTAACGGAACTATTCTCCCTGGAAGATGTTTCTTACTATCCATGTAATATAACATAGCTAGTTGGGTACTTGTCTGTTCAAGCACTTATGACCCCTACGCCTGGTTTCCACGCATACCCAGGTTTTTACATAACCGAGCGGGTATTCGGATACACTCGGACTATCCAGTCTAGAGGTCGAAGCAAAAAGGTTAGCCATGACAAATGATTTACAATCCGGCTAGGGACATTATATATGTCACTTGAAGTACATAGTCACTAAGACTGACTAAATTCTTCTTCTATACCATCCAACAGGCTGTCCAGCCTACAATCCTGTTGGGAATACTTTGCGGCTAATTCTACTTGGTCATACACCAAACTGACGGGGATCTCTTTCCCATCGGGCCCCACAGGTCCGACCTCGTCCATCTGGTTTGGGTCAGCTTTGGTATATCGCGTCTTCACCATGGCCCAGGCTTCCCTTGCACCTTGTTGGTAGGCTGATATCTTCCATAATCGGAAGCGCCGCCGCGCTCCCTGAAGCTTGTCCATAAGCTCCCCCATGCCTCCTGACGGGGATGCGGATGGCCACAAGGCTTGGGCAATACCCTGCATCACCTACCGAACTTGTTAGTGCAGTTGTGAGAGCTCTGGTAGAAGATCACCCGCAGACCCGGGCATCTCCTCCGCGGGACGACCCGTCAGCATACCTGCAGACATAACTCTGTTAGCCGGCTTCTTCGCCGAACTCTTTCAAAAGTTCGTTCAAGCACTAACTGAAAATGCTGCGTCGAAGCTTCTTATTCTCCTTCACGGAGTCCGCAAGCTGGGCTCGGACATCTTTCAATTCCACGCCCAGCTGAATATTGGCGTCCTGGAGATTATTTTTCTCCTGCCTGACCCGCGTAAGCACGCGCTCGCCAGCATTTAGCTGTCGATTAACACGTTGCGCATTCTCTGGCATGGCCTCCGGATTCACTCCGTAGTCATCTACAACATCTATTTTTAGATTTGCATGCATGCCGCATACTATCTGGTACCTGTCATTCTTTGCAATGGAAACAAGTGTTACCAGAGGGGGCCTTCTCGGACTCCTTCAACGCGGCAACCGCGGCCCGTAGCTGGGCTTTGCACTCTTCCAGCTCTTGAGACAATTGGGTATTCTTCTCTGTAAGAACCTGCACAAATAATGATCCTTAAATCAGCTCTGTCAACTGTTTCAAGTCTCAGGGGCTACTGATATATATAATCATCGGATTTTCTTACCCTTATATCCTTTACATACTGGTCTGTGGCTCTGGCAAGACCGTTTTGAGCAGCACGGATGTACGCGTCTCCTGAGTTGAAGGCATCGAACGCCTCTTGGGAGAAACAAGCGTCACGGAGTACGGCCCGGCGACGCTTGTGATTCATGGTGCTCTCCACTTCGGAATTTGTAGCGGATAGTCTGTCTGCATCCTCTGTAGGAGGAGCATCCGGTGTTCGTCCCGTGTTAGCTTCCGCCTCTATGTCCGGCCCTGGAGCCCGACTGGTGGAGGCGTGATCGGCAACCTCTCCGGATATAATCCGGCGAGCATTTTTCCTACTAGGAAACATGGACGTCATTATATTTTAAGAAAGACGACAACCAAGGAGCGAGGTTTTGTATCATACCTCTGCGCCGGCGTCTCAGTCCTGACCGCCTTCCTTTTTGGCCTACCCGACTTCGGTGTCCCTTGTTGGCGAGTCACTGCGGGTTCGGCATGGCGTCCTGATACGTCTCCAATGTATCTATAATTGTTGATTGCTCCATGCTATATTATCTACTGTTTTGGGCAATATTGGGCTTTATTTTCAACTTTTATATTATTTCTGGGACTAACCTATTAACCGGAGGCCCAGCACAGATTTGCTGTTTTATGCCTATTTCAGTGTTTTGAAGAAAAGGAATATCATACGGAGTCGAAACGGAACGAAATCAACTGGAGAAGTTATTTTTGGAAGGAAAGACACCTGATGGACTTGGACCCCACGTCAGAAGATATGGGAGCTTCCCATGAGGGTGGGGGCGCCCCCCCTAGGGCGTGCCCCCTGCCTCGTGGGGCCCCCGTGGCTCCCCCGACGTACCTCCTGCACCCATATATACCTACGTAACCTAAAACTTCCAGAACGCTAGATAGATCGGGAGTTCCGCCTCCAGAAGCCTCCGTAGCCACCAAAAGTCAATCGGGACCCTGTTCCGGCACCCTGCCGGAGGGGGGAACCCTCACCGGTGGCCATCTTCATCATCCCGGCGCTCTCCATGACAAGGAGGGAGTAGTTCTCCCTCGGGGCTGAGGGTATGTACCAGTAGCTATGTGTTTGATCTCTCTCTCTCGTGTTCTTGATTTGGCACGATCTTGATGTATCCCGAGCTTTGCTATTACAGTTGGATCTTATGTTTCTCCTCCCCCTCTTCTCTCTTATGAATTGAGTTTTCTCCTTGAAGTAATCTTATCGGATTGAGTCTTTAAAGACTTGAGAACACTTGATGTATGTCTTGCCGTGGATATCTGTGGTGACAATGGGATACCACGTGCCACTTGATGTATGTTAAGGTGACCAACTTGCGGGTTTCGTGACATTGGGAACCTATGCATAGGGGTTGGCACACGTTTTCGTCATGATTCTCCGGTAGGAACTTTGGGGCACTCTTTGAGGTTCTATGTGTTGGTTGAATAGATGAATCTGAGATTGTGTGATGCATATCGTATAATCATACCCACGGATACTTGAGGTGACATTGGAGTATCTAGGTGACATTAGGGTTTTGGTTGATTTGTGTCTTAAGGTGTTATTCTAGTACGAACTCTAGGGCTGTTTGTGACACTTATAGGAATAGCCCAACGGATTGATTGGAAAGAATAACTTTGAGGTGGTTTCGTACCCTACCATAATCTCTTCGTTTGTTCTCCGCTATTAGTGACTTTGGAGTGACTCTTTGTTGCATGTTGAGGGATGGTTATGTGATCCAATTATGTTACTATTGTTGAGGGAACTTGCACTAGCAAAAGTATGAACCCTAGGCCTTGTTTACCATCATTGCAATACCGTTTACGCTCACTTTTATCACTTGCTACCTTGCTGTTATTTATAATTTCAGATTGCAAATACTCATATCTACTATCCATATACCACTTGTTTCACCATCTCTTCACCGAACTAGTGCACCTATACAATTTACCATTGTATTGGGTGTGTTGGGGACACAAGAGACTCTTTGTTATTTGGTTGCAGGGTTGCTTGAGAGAGACCATCTTCATCCTACGCCTCATACGGATTGATAAACCTTAGGTCATCCACTTCAGGGAAATTTGCTATTGTCCTACAAACCTCTACACTTGGAGCCCAACAACGTCTACAAGAAGAAGGTTGTGTAGTAGACATCACATCCCAAGGGCCTTCCCTATAAAACACCATATGTGTACCGTAGGTGAAGTGCATAAAAGGGGATCCTTCTCGGAAGTTGGGACTCCGGTTTTTCTTACATGTGATGCAGGGAGTAGCCCAGGATAGTCGGCTATGATGGCCACCATGGCATCATCGCAGCTCAATTCATAGAATGTCTTGTCGATCAGCTCCACAAATATGTCCGGATCCTCTTTGAGTTCGGGATCGAGGGCCCAGTCAGGGTCCTCCGGTTGTGGAGGTGGGTTGTTGACCTCCCTTACATCTTTTTGCAGTTCCTGCCATGAAACGGCAAGGTGAGTATGTATGACTAAGAATGCGGGAAGGTTGGGAGTCAAAAGTGACAGCTCACCTGGCTTGGAGGGTTGTACAAGGAGAATCCATCCCATGGCTTAATACGGGTGAACTCCTCTTCCTCTCCCTTTAACAACTTGGACAGAATTTTTGCTAGAGCAGCAACCGAGTCCGGTCCCTTACGCCCGCAGCGGGTGGCATCATCTTCCCCGTTAAAGCGCCACATGGGGTGCCCTCGATATTGAAGTGGCTGCACCCCCCGCATTATACATATTGACATAACCTCAATTATTGTCAGTCCTGATTGGGCGAGCACTTTTATCTGGTCCATCAGGTAAAGGACTTCTCCATTATCTTCCTCCTGAGGGCTCCGTGGGCGCCAGCTTCCGCGTTTCTTCAAAGGGGCATTTTCAAACTCGGGAAGACCCATCCAAATAGGATCTGGAAGGGGAACGTCCTCCATGTAAAACCACTCCGAAGGCCAGTCTTCGGACATCTTCTTCGGGGTACCGGATAGGTATCTGGTCCCGGCGATGCGCCATGTTTCGGCTCCGCCCACTTGATATATTGACCCCTTCTGTGTATGGGGAACAAGGCAGAATAGCCTCTTCCACAGCTCGAAATGAGCTTCGCAGCCCAGAAACAGCTCACAAAGGGCAACATAACCAGCGATGTGTAATATGGAAGCGGGGGTGAAATTATGCAACTGGAGGCCATAAAACTCCAGGAGCCCATGAAGGAATGGATGGATTGGAAATCCAAGTCCCCTTAGTAAATAAGGGACAAGGCATACCCCCCCCCCCCTTGGAGGGATTGGGGAAGCTCTCCGCTTGCTCCCCGCCATTATAGGTGGCAAGCCCGGCTCGAACGGGGACCATATACGCTGGAGGGAGAAATCCTTGGGTCTGTAACTCTGCTAATTGGTTGTGTGGGACGGAACACTTCTCCCAATCACCGGGCTTAGGGCTACGGGAGCGGGAGGAGGAGCTGCGATGGCCGGCCATGTTGGAATGGATTTTTTCGAGTGCGCTCCGATGGATACTCACCGTGGGAGGATGGTGTGGTCTGGATCTAAGAATCCCCGTCTCTTTAATAGACAGTTTACTTACATGGCTAGGGTGGCAATGTAAAATTGCCCTGGCTCCTCGCATTCGCTTGACACGTGGAAGATAGCCCTTATTGGGCACGGAAGCCAAGAAGTGTAACATTTATGGGGAGCCGGACACTACTCAGCAGATATTCAGAATTTGGAGAAGAACCCGCCTTGCAATGCCGAAGACAATCTGCGCCCCGGACTCATCGTCATTGAAGCCTGGTTCGGGGGCTACTGAGGGAGTCCTGGATTAGGGGGTCTCCGGACAGCCGGACTATATCCTTTGGCCGGACTGTTGGACTATGAAGATACAAGATTGAAGACTTCATCTCGTATCCGGATGGGACTCTCCTTGGCGTGGAAGGCAAGCTTGGCAATACGGATATGTAGATCTCCTCCCTTGTAACCGACTCTGTGTAACCCTAGCTCCCCCCAGTGTCTATATAAACCAGAGGGTTTAGTCCGTAGGACAACATACAATCATACCATAGGCTAGCTTCTAGGGTTTAGCCTCTACGATCTCGTGGTGGATCAACTCTTGTAATACTCATATCATAAAGATCAATCAAGCAGGACGTAGGGTATTACCTCCATCGAGAGGGCCCGAACCTGGGTAAACATCGTGTCCCCCGCCTCCTGTTACCATCCGCCTTAGACGTATAATTCTGGACCCCTACCCAAGATCCGCCGGTTTTGACACTGACAATGTTGTTAAGCCTGTTGCAATTAACAGTTGTATCCTTTTTTAATCCGTCCCTTTGTTACCGTGCTACTCTTTCGCAATGAAGATATCACTACAGATGATGTCGTTTATTACCATTTGCTATTTTTGGTGGATGTTAACCCTGTTGTAGTTCACATTGGCTTTCCATGTACTTACACAGGGCTACAATGGGTGATGCTGTTGTTTGCCGTCGAGGTTAGCTGCATCCCATGTCTTATACACCATCTATACCTAAATATAAGTATTTTTTAGAGATTCCAATATAGACTACATAAGGAGAAAAATGAGTGAATCTAGATTCTAATCTAAACTATATCTATAATTCTATATACATACATATGTAGTTCATATTGAAATCTCAAAAAAAAATACTTGTACTTAGGAACATAGGTAGTTGTATTTTACATCATTTGTGCAATCTCAGTTTAGCTTCTAACATTTACTGGTTGCTTGTAGGTACATATATGAGCGGTATTGATCCACGCTTCGATCCCTTTTGCGTATGGGGCAATGAGATATTCATGAACAAGCATCAAGTGAGGAAACTAAGAAAGATTGTTAGGCGAAAGAAACGGGTGATTGGAATTAAGCTCTTTATTTACACTTTGTCTAAGACAACAGTGAACTTTAGGATGGTAAGTAATGTGTTGCCTTTTCCCCTGCCCACAACAAGTTACTCTACTAGACCTCGGTATCTGATATTTTTTCTCTTTTCAGCGGTTTCTGAAGCTATTTACTGATGATTACCTTGCAAACTACAAGACCGGAGTGGAGGCAACTAAGGTTAAAGTATATAATTCATGCTACCATGATAATGCTCTAGAAGTCTTCCTGAAGGAGGTGAAGGATGGGTGGGCAATCGTCACAAGGGGTTGGACAAAAGTGGTTTGTGCCTATGGCATGCAGGAAGGCACATTATGGGCATTCCGCTTCTTCAACACCGTCGGCAGTCAAAATGATTTACACTTGTCTCTTCAACTTTACCTCCTTTAAATATTATGGTTCATCATAGTTAATTGTTGCCTAATCCTGTAATTACCGAACATATTGTACTGGCAATTTTATTTATGGATTCGTTGTTGAACCATTGTGGTGAGAATTTGAATTGCAAGTTTCACATTTCAAAATTTCCAATTCGAATAATAAATAACAGGCAAAAATAAAAATATACAGGAGCTAATAAAATAAACGGTTAGAAAGAAAACATCATGTGCAATGTAAGAAAAAGAACAGACGGTCAAGGAACTTTGCAAACGGTTCTGGCAGTAAAAGCGCTTGTGATGGATAGCCCAATGCCACACAGTTTTCTACATCAAATCGTGTGTGATGTAGTTCATAAAAGCAAGCAGTTAATGAAGGCAGAGTGTCGTGGACTTGACACGGCAGATGTCCTAGCAGAAGGACTTAGTCGTGGAGCCATCACAATTAGGTTAGCTTAAAGCGGTTAATCGGGACAAAGGACACGGAGAGTTTATAATGGTTTGGCCCCTTGCAATCAAGGTAAAGGCCTACTCCAGTTGGGGATGTATTGCTTGGGTTTCGATTACCAGGGAGCGAATACGCTTGACCTAGTTCTCGATCTCTTGTTTCTTGTCCTTAAACCGCCGCCGGCTCATCCCTTTATATACACAGGTTGACGCTCGGCGCCTCACAGAGTCCCGGTCGGCTAATACACAACGTGTCCGGCTCGGTGACAAACTAATCTTGCCTTACAATACATGTTATACATGTGTGGATGTTCATCCTCTTGGGCCTCAAGTCGCCTCTGGTCTTGGGCCGTCAATGGGCTTGTATGAGCCGCCATCTTCATTGGTAAATCTCCAGTGGTATGACACGGCCCCTCCTGGGTGGTTCATACTCAGCAGTTATATCCCCAACATTAGGCCCCAGGTTGATTCAAACTTGTTCATATCAATCTTCAACACTTGTCTTGTCAAAATCTTGTATCACTTGTTTGATAAACCTCGCTGTGAACCGCCATGACGTCAACTCACAAAGTCTTCTTAACCCGCCATGACGTCATTCCGCATTAACCTCGCACAAGGCCCAGAGCATATTAACTGACCCTTATCTTAATAATCATCCTGAAAATCGAGGCGTCCATATAGCCACATGACGATTTCGGCCTCCTTGATTCCCGCGCATGCCTTGTATCCACCCCCCTTATAAATAGGGACAAGGGTCTTTATCATTTTCCCCCTCGCTTCCTCATCTTCATCTTCCTCCTTCGCACAGCCGCACCTGCGCTCGAGCTCCGCCGTCATCGACCTCCATCTGTTGCATCAGCTCAGGCCGCTGCATCACCTTGACTGGACCAGAAAACGCTGGTGCGCAACCGCTGCTCATTGGCATCCATAAGTCTCATCTCCCCATTCCATAGATCTACATTAGGGTTTTCCCTTCTCATCGGCGTTCTTGGTCGTTCTTCATGTTCTTCAACTCAAACAACGTTTAATCTGAATAGGTCATGAACTTTGTGTGGTAGTAGTTTAGCATTCGTCTTTATTGCCAGAGTAGCATCTTTCCATAGAAAACCTCATCAGAGCATCAAAGCTTTCTACTGTCGTCGCCTTAGGTTTAACTTTTACTATCTTTTTCTGAACTGTGTTAGATCCAAAATTATTGCTCCAACTTGCAAAATCTGTTTTCCCAACACTTAGCAAAAAAATTCACTGATCAATTGGAAATACCATAGATGCCATGGCGGCTTATGCCGCAAATCAAGATCCTTCATGTAACACTAGGCCTTGTTTAAACCGCCACCATGCACTTCATAATTTGCGTGACCCGGCAATACTTATCCGGGTTAACCATGCTTGCTTATTCATCTGTATCATTTAGTTCTGCATAAGATACTTGTCTTGTTCGGCTTAATAACAGAATCCTTAATCCGGTAGGTACCATTAGTCCCCTTTTAAGCAGTCAATATGAATATCTGCGTACTTCAATGTTCATTCTTCGGCTTAACCTGTTAGTCTGGTCACCGCATAATTACCTTTTAATCAATGATCCGGCCTAATAACATGATTTTAAGCTGGTAATAACACGATGTGAACTAGATTATTGACTCTAGCAAACTCTTTGGGTGTTGGTCACATGGCGATGTGAACTATGGGTGTTAAATAACATGGTGAACTAGATTATTGACTCTAGTGCAAGTGGGAGACTGGAGGAAATATGCCCTAGAGGCAATAATAAAGTTGTTATTTTATATTCCCTTATTCATGATAAAGGTTTATTATTCATGCTAGAATTGTATTGATCGGAAACTTAAATACATGTGTGAATACATAAACAAATACCGTGTCCCTAGTAAGCCTCTACTAGACTAGCTCATTGATCAAAGATGGTTAAGGTTTCCTAACCATAGACGTGTGTTGTCATTTGATAACGGGATCACATAATTAGGAGAATGATGTGATGGACAAGACCCATCCGTTAGCTTAGCATAATGATCGTTCAGTTTTATTGCTATTGCTTTCTTAACGTCAAATACATATTCCTTCGACTATGAGATTATGCAACTCCCGAATACTGGAAGAATGTCTTGTGTGCTATCAAACGTCACAACATAATTGGGTGATTATAAAGATGCTCTATAGGTGTCTTTGAAGGTGTTTGTTGAGTTGGCATAGATGGAGATTAGGATTTGTCACTCCGAGTATCGGAGAGGTATCTCTGGGCCCTCTCGGTAATACACATCATAAGCTTGCAAGCAAATGACTAAGGAGTTAGTCACGAGGTGATGTATTATAGAACAAGTAAAGAGACTTGCCAGAAACGAGATTGAACTAGGTATGAAGATACCAACGATCGAATCTCGGGCAAGTAACATACCGATAGACAAAGAGAATTAAGTATGTTGTCATAACGGTTCAACTGATAAAGATATTCGTAGAATATGTAGGATACAATATGGCATCCAGGTTCCACTATTGGTTATTGACCAGAGAGGTGTCTCGATCATGTCTACATAGTTCTCAAACCCGTAGGATCCACACGCTTGATGCTCGATGACTATATAGTATTATATGAGTTATGTGATTTGGTGACCGAATGTTGTTTGGAGTCCCAGATGAGATCACGGACATGACGAGGAGTCTCGAAATGGTCGAGAGGTAAAGATTGATATATAGGACGATGGTATTCGGACACCAGAAGTGTTTCGGGGGGTTCTGGGTACTTATCGGGTCACCGGAAGGGGTTTCGGGCACCCCCGGCAAAAGATATGGGCCTTATGAGCCAAGAGGGGAAACGCATAAGCCACAAGGGGCTGGTGCGCCCCCCATATGGGCTGGCCTAGGAGGATAAGGAAAGAGGGTAAGGGGAAGGAAAGAGAGGAATAGGATCCCCCCCTCTTTCCTCCCCCCTCCGACAAACATGGCAGAGGGCGCAGCCAATGGGAGGACCCCAAGTAGGATTCGGCCTACTTGGGGCGCCTTCTGGCAGCCTCCCCTCTCCCTCCCACCTATATATATGTGGGGGCGCCCTAGCACACACTAGACAATTGCCTAGCCGTGTGCGGCGCCCCCCTCCACCATTTGCACCCTCGGTCATATTTTCGTAGTGCTTACGCGAAGCCCTGCGGAGATCACTTCACCATCACCGTCACCACGCTGTCGTGCTAACGGAACTCATCTACTACCTCAGCATCTTGCTAGATCAAGAAGGCGAGGGACGTCGCTGAGTTGAACGTGTGCAGAACACAGAGGTAACATGCGTTCGGTACTTGATCGGTTGAAGCGCAAAGAAGTTTGACTACATCAACCGCGTCGTGAAACGCTTCCGCTTACGGTCTACAAGGGTACGTGGACACACTCTCCCCCTCGTTGCTATGCATCTCCAATGATAGATCATTGCATGTGCGTAGAACTTTTTTTGTTTTCCATGCAACGATTCCCAACACAAACTCACCAACTAGCAGAGTAGAAGAACAATTAAGAAGTTGGTGAAGCACAATGATTCCCGCAGTTAGGTTATAACTCCCGCCGTGAGAATTTCTTCAAGACGACGACCCCTTTGAGGTATCCACGTGTTCCAAGTAGTCTTTCGGCAGCAATTCAACGTCTTGGTAGAAGGGCTCGAGCCCGTCTAATCAGGAGTCTAAACCTTTAGACCAATTAGATCAGCATTAGAGCATAGCTATGTGGGAGAGGTCCCCTCAGGATTTGGTGTGCTACAAGGGGGTCTCTCCCCCACATTACCCTAAAGGATGCTAGAGTTGTTACGCAATCACGGGTCCGCTAACCAGTGTTTCTGACCCACATACGTCGACCAGGTCTAATCGGAGAGCAACACTGACTTATGAGAGGCCTTAGGGACTTCTCTCCACAAAAGACTAGCTTGTTAGGAGGGAACACCCCACCCTTATAAGTCGTCTTCTGTTTCCTTCCACAACCAATGTGATACTAAACCCAAAAAGAGTACCCGCCTCCTGGGAGCCTCCTGGTCACGTTTGTAAGTGCATCTAGTGCCCCTTAGTGATTTTGGTGTATTGAAGACTTATAGGTTAAGGGACTAATGTGTTTATGAGTGTACACAGGTCTATAAGTCTATGAGGAATTTGATATTTACAGAGAAAGTCGACCCCTAAAAATGAAGTTCTTCGATCGAAGACTTTGGATTTCTGAAGACTTTCTGAAGACTTTGAAAGTGAAGAAATTGGTGCAATCCTGAAGACTTGGTATTCATTCGAGGAACATGAAGCATGAAGACTTTTGTTTTCGTAGTTTCATTTTCTCTTTCTTGAGTCATAGGAAACACCGTACTGTTAAAGGGGGTCGAGGAAATACTAAGGAAAAATTTCCATGTGATGCTCAACTCAAATCCTACACCTACCAATCCCTTCGAGTGAAGCCATTGGAAATCTCATACAGCTCAGTCAATTTCTTCAGTGACAGAGACGAAGTTCTTCTGGTCTCTGAGGAATTTGTTCTGACTGGGGAGTTAGGAATTCGCTAGTGCGGATTTCCTACACAGTGAGGAACATGACAACCCTGAGGCATTTGATACTCAAAATTCCGACCGTTGTTGTGCTATGCGCCAGCTGTCCCAAAATATCTACCCACCTAACGGTCATATCATTGAAGGGCATTTATGTCTTATCATGTCGGGCTGCTCCCTAGGCTATAAATAGCCGCCCCCTACAACCACTAGCTGGTTGGCTGCTCCGAGAGAAACTGACACTTGTCATTTGAGAGCATCCCATCCTCCGAGGACTTTGAGTGAAAATCATCAAGTGAGGAAAACCCAAACCCAAACACCTACAAACCCAAAGTGATTGAGCATCACTGAAGAGATTGATCCTGCGTGGATCCGACGCTTGTTACCTTTGAAGACTGTGCATCTTCCAGACGGTTAGGCGTCATGGTCTAGAGCATCCAAGAGGAAATTGTGGATCGCCGAGTGACCAAGTCTGTGAAGGTTTGGAAGTCACCTGAAGACTTACCACGAGTGATTGGGAGAGGTCGGTGTGGCCTTAGCTCAAGGGGAATATAGTGAGGACTGAGTGTTCTGAATTGCGTGTTCAGAACTGGGTGTCCGGGACTGTGTTTCCTCGGGTTTAAATACCTAGCAGCCCTAACCAGACGTACAACTGTCACAGCAGTTGGATCTGGTCTACCAAATCATTGTCTTCACCAAGCTACCTGGTTCCATTTCCTCTTTTATGTGTTGAGTGCTTGTTCATATCTGTTTGAAGACTTTGACTGAAGACTTCCTCTATTTCCTCAGTTCAATTTCTTCAGTCTGTTTGTCTTATCCTGTGTTATCCTGTGTCTACGCTTTCTGTACTCTATACGTGTTTTCATTTCATCATGGAGACCATGCTCATGCACTGCTATGTTTACTTCTGAGTACTTATTCCGCTGCAAGTAGTTCTTCACTCAGGAATTTCCTCACCCGCAAAGTCCTTAGTGAAGAATTCATAAAAATCGCCTATTCACCCCCCTCTAGTCGATATAATGCACTTTCAGTTGGTATCAGAGCAAGGTACCCCCTTGTTCTGTGTTATTTTGGTTTAACCACCTGGATTTTTAGTTATGTCAACCGCAGGAATGATCAAGGATTCTGCTGGGTGTCCTACCTGCGATGGGACGGACTACCCCTACTGGAAGAATAAGATGCGCATGCATCTTGAGGCAATTGATAACGATCTCTGGTACGTTGTGGAGAATGGTGTTCCCTCTATCACTCCCACCATCGATGCTGCTGATGTGAAGAGATTCAAGAAACTCGACTCTCAAGCGAAGAATGTCATATGTGGCCATCTGAGCAAAGGGCAGTATGGCAGAGTGAGTGCTCTGGAGACAGCTAAGCTTATCTGGGATAGGCTGTCCAAGGTCAATGAGGGAGTCTCAACACAACGTGACTCTCGAGTTGACGTTCTTCGAAATCTATTCAACCGCTTCAAAAGACTCGACAATGAAAATGTTCAACAAACCTTCGATCGCCTCACTGACATCTCAAATGAGCTTCAAGCACTTGGTGCCGCTGATATCACCGACCATGAGGTGGTGAAGAAATTGTTGAGATTGCTTGATTCCTCATTTGATACCCTGGCATTGATGATACAAGAACGTGGAGACTACAAGTCATTTGATCCCGCTAATATCATCGAGAGACTAAACACTCATGAGTTCCAGCTTGCTGAGAAGAGAGATCTTTATGGACCAAGTTATGGTAGATCATGGGCTCTGAAGGCCAATGCAGTATCCGAATCTGATGGTGAAGATTCTGATGACAGCCTTGGTGACCCTGAAGAACTGAGCCAGGAGCTAGCAATGCTCGTGAGGAAGTTCCAAAAGTTTTCAAGACATGGTCGTTTTGGTAAATCCTCAAGAGGTGGTAACTTGAGATCAGATTCCTCATCCCATGATTACAAGAAGAGACTCTGCCATAAATGCAAAAAACCTGGACACTACATTCAAGATTGTCCTCAGTGCGAAAAGGAATCGAAGAAGAAGAAGAAGGAGAAGTACAAGGATTACAGTTCTGATGATTCAAAGAAGAAGAAGAAATCTTCAAAGTCCTCGTCATCAAGACCCTCAAGGTCCTCATCTCACAAGAAGATCAGCTCCAAGAAGGCTCGAGCATTCATTGGCAAGGAAATGGATTCTGAGGCTGGATCTGAGGAAAATGAGGAAGAGGAGGAATCTGAGGAGTCAGACTCTTGTGTGGCGAGCCTAGCCCTCGCTACCGCATTGGTAAGCAAGTCCATCTTCAACTCTGAAGAAAAGGACCTCCCCAACACTATTGATGACGGCGATGAGGACTACGTTCCCACCTATTGCTTCATGGCAAAAGGCTCAAAGGTACTCAAATATCCCTCATCTAAATCTAGTGAGAATGAATCTGATGAAAACCTCAAACCCAGCTATTCTAAACTTGCTAAGATTGCTGTGAAACTGCAAAAGGCTCTTGAAAAGGTTCAAAATATGCTAGATAAAAGCGATGATATGTTAGGCGAGGAAATGGATCGCACTAAAATCTTGACTGAAAATCTTCAGAGACTTCAGTCCAAGTTTCACAATCCTCAAGCTCATCATAACACTCTCCTATCTGATCATGAGAAGCTTTCTTATGAATTTCTTCAAAGAAAGCAAGATCTTGAGAAGCTAAGAGTGAGTTATGAAGATCTTCAGAAGGAGCGTGATTCATTACTTGCTCAACAGATCAGCGCTACTCAGGATGAATTTGTTCCTCCATGTTTGAAGTGCATTGAACGTGAAACTGCTAATTCTTCACCTGAATGCTCAAATACTTCCATTGCTGCAAATTCTTCAACTGCCTCTGCTATCACTAATTCCTCATCTGAGGACATTGCTAGTATCACTAATGATGCAGGGCTGAAGGAATTGTATATGACAGGCATGTACAAAAGCCTCAAAGGGCATCAGGCTCTTTGTGATGTGCTTAAAAAGCAGATCCTCAATAGGAACCCTAGGAAAGAGGGTATTGCCTTTGAGAGGAAAATCAATGCTGATGGGACCTACTGGAAACCTGAGCAGTATCCCAAAACCTCATGGGTTGCTGCAAAGGGACCTTCAGTGGATCCATCTACTTTATCTGGCTTTACATGTGAATCTTCATATTCTTCTGATGAGTCCATTGACTCTAACTATAAACTGTTCAAAAATCGGAATGGTGAAGTATTTGCTAGATATGTTGGCACTAACTGCAGGAACGGTCCTCCTATGAAGAAAATCTGGGTTCCCAAAAGGTGCCTTGAAAATCTTCAGGTGAATGTCATCATGACACCACCTGTGAAGAATAGGAACCCCAGATCAAATTCTTCATATGGATCCAAGTCCTCATACGGACCAAACTCCTCACATGGATCAAATTCCTCAAAAGGATCAAAGTCCTCATATGAACATCATCGTGCTAACCCGTCTGTTTCGCAGGGAAGATCTAAGGATTATGGATATGTGCATTATTCATCAAATAATTATGTCCATAAGTCCTCGAAGAATTTCTCTGCCTACTCTTATGCTTATCCTAACCCCTCTTATGTGAAACGAAGTGGATTGGCATCTATGCCACCTTTCTCTTATGGAGCCCGCAGAATAATGAACTCTTTGCCACCCCTTCAGATGTTGGTGGTGAAGAAAAAGAACTAATCTCTTATGCAGGGTCAGGTCTCCAGACGAACTTAATCGTCTGAAGAATTTGCTGGAGACCTGAATATGCTTGAAAGGACGCAAGCTAATCATGAAGAAATGAATTTTCATTTCTCACGTCCTCATACTGCTTTATCTGTTTATTGCTTGATGAATTGATCTGATGAAATTGATACCATATTCTTCATTGGTGAAGTATATGAGTTCGTAAGTTGCACTAATTCATCTGCAGGATGATCAACCCAAAGCCACTGAGTGGGTCCTCGATAGTGGATGTACAAATCACATGACTGGTGACAGGAGCTTATTGATGGACACTGCTTTATCTCCATCACATCTGAAGCATATCACCTACGCTGACAAAGGCAAAAGCAAGGTATTGGGTCTAGGTAAGGTTGCAATCTCAAAGGATCGACACATGGACAAAGTCATGCTTGTCGAGTCCTTAGGGTTCAACCTCATGTCTGTCTCAATGCTTTGTGATCTTGATATGGTGGTTGTCTTTGGCAAGTATCGTTGTGTTGTGATCATGGAAACTGACAATTCCAAAGTCTTCGAAGGCTTTAGGAGAGGAGATTTGTATATTATTGATTTCTCTACAGGACCACAACCTGCTACATGTCTTCTTGCAAAAGCTTCAGAAGGCTGGCTATGGCATCGACGACTTGGTCATGCTGGCATGAGGAATCTGCACACGCTCGCGAAGAAGAAGCATGTCATTGGCATTGAAAATGTCAAATTCCTCAAGGATCACTTATGCAGAGCCTGTGAAGCTGGAAAGATGACCAAGGCCAAGCATCCAGCAAAGACTATCATGACTACTACTCGACCATTTGAATTGCTTCACATGGATCTCTTTGGCCCTACTCACTATGCCACATTTACCAATGCTGCATCTTTATATGGCTTTGTCATTGTTGATGATTACTCTCGATATACATGGGTCCATATTATCACTTACAAAACTGAAGTGCAGGAAGTCTTCAAATGATTTTCCTCGAGGGCTTCAACCAACTTTGGTGTGAAGATCAAGCACATCAGGAGTGATAATGGAACTGAGTTCAAGAACACTGGCCTTGATGACTATCTTGATGAACTTGGTATTACTCATGAGTTATCTGCTCCTTATACTCCTCAGCAAAATGGCGTCGTGGAGCGCAAGAACAGGACTCTTGTTGAGATGGCCCGCACTATGCTTGATGAGTACAAGACGCCTCCTCGCTTCTGGCCTGAGGCAATTGATACTGCGTGCCACATCATCAACAGGGTATATCTTCACAAATTCTTCAAGAAGACAACATATGAACTTCTCACTGACAAGAAACCCAATGTGAGTTATTTCAAAGTCTTCGGTGCTAAATGTTGGATTAGAGATCCTCATCACAGTTATAAATTTGCACCGAAAGCACATGAAGGTTTTGTACTCGGTTATGGTAAGGACTCGCACACCTATAGAGTCTTCAACACCTGTCATCACAAGGTTGTTGAAACTGTAGATGTGCGGTTCGATGAGACTAATGGCTTGCAAAGAGAGCACCTACCTCCTGTGACAGATGAAATACCTCCTGAGGAATCTATTAAGTTCAAGGCTACAGAGGATGTCATTCCTACTGAAGAATCAGCTGAACAAGTTATTCCAGAGCATGAAGAACATCATGCTAATGCACCTGAGGAAAATGGTGCTAAAGAAAATACTGATCAAATTCCTCAACGTCAACCCGCTCATCCTCGCGTCACAAATGAAGTGCAAATTGAGAAAATCATCAGCGACATCAACATTCCAGGTCCTCTCACACGCTCAAGAGCTTCACATTTATCTAACTTTTGTGGCCACTTTGCTTTCGTCTCTATCACAGAGCCCACTAAGGTAGATGAAGCATTTCTGGAGCCTGAGTGGATTCAAGCTATGCAAGAGGAATTACATCAATTCGAGCTCAACAACGTCTGGGAATTGGTCAAACGTCCAGATCCTCGCAAGCACAATATCATCGGCACAAAGTGGATCTACCGCAACAAGCAAGATGAAAATGGCCTTGTGGTGAGGAATAAGGCACGGCTTGTAGCTCAAGGCTACACACAGGTTGAAGGAATTGATTTCGATGAAACTTTTGCACCTGTTGCTAGACTTGAAGCTATTCGCATATTACTTGCTTATGCTAACCATCATGATATCACTTTATATCAAATGGATGTGAAAAGTGCATTCCTCAATGGTAAGCTTGAGGAAGAAGTATATGTTGCTCAACCCCCAGGTTTTGAAGATCCAAAGCATCCTGACAAAGTCTTCAGACTCAATAAGGCCCTCTATGGCCTCAAGCAGGCCCCACGGGCGTGGTATGATACTTTGAAGGAATTCCTCATGAAGAAAGGCTTCAAACCCGGTTCACTTGACCCAACTCTTTTCATTAAATCTTATGATGGTGAATTGTTTGTGTGCCAAATATATGTTGATGATATTATCTTTGGCTGTACTGACCAACGTTATACTGATGAATTTGCCTATATGATGAGTGAAGAATATCAAATGTCTATGATGGGAGAACTGAAATTCTTCTTAGGTCTTCAAATTTGTCAACAACGCAATGGCATATTCATATCTCAGGAGAAATACCTCAAGGATGTACTGAGGAAATTCGGCATGCAAGATTGCAAAGGAGTCAAAATCCCTATGCCCACAAATGGCCATCTATGCACTGATGAAAATGGTATTGACTTCGATCAAAAGGTATACCGCTCCATGATTGGTTCTTTATTGTACCTATGTGCATGTAGGCTAGATATTATGCTTAGTGTTTGCATGTGTGCCCGATTTCAAGCTACACCGAAGGAATCACACCATAAAGTTGTGAAGCATATTCTTCAATATCTAGCTCACACACCAACACTTGGATTATGGTAACCCAAGGGCTCGGCTTTTGATCTCATTGGATTTTCAGACTCTGACTATGTTGGTGATTGTGTGGATCGCAAGTCAACATCGGGCACATGCCATTTCCTTGGACAATCTTTGGTCTGTTGGTCCTCGAAGAAACAGAACTGCGTATCACTATCTACTGCTAAAGCTGAGTACATTGCTGCTGGTTCTTGTTGTGCTCAACTGCTATGGATGAAGAAAACTCTCAAGGACTACGGCGTCACCGTGAAGAATGTGCCACTCTACTATGACAATGAGAGTGCCATCAAAATTGCTCATAACCCAGTTCAGCACTCGAAGACAAAGCACATTCAGATTCGTCATCATTTTCTTCATGATCATGTGTTGAAGGGCGACATCTCTATTGAGCATGTGAAGATTGAAGAACAGCTAGACGATATCTTCACTAAGCCCTTGGATGAGAAGAGATTTAGCAAGTTGCGGTGTGAGCTAAATATCTTAGAATCTTCGAATGTTCTTTGAAAAGGACACCCATCCTAACACTTATGCAAAATTGATGACTTAGATGTGCAACACATGAAGAAACATTTTTCTTCAATCAATGAAGACTAACACTCTAAGTGTGAAGAAATTAACGAAGAATTTGATTCTCAGAACCCTACGACAATTGTATGTGGTGTCTGAAATCATCATTCTTATACGGTGGGTCACGCCACCACAAAATGTTGAAAATCTTCAATTGAGCTTTTCCTTAGTTCTTTGAAATTCCTCAGTTGTTTGAAATTCCTCTACAGCATTCACTTATTGCTATTTCTTCAAGTTGCTTGTTCCGCTAAGTGAATGTGATCGGACCCTTCCCCCTCTATGCTAAACTCAACCCAGTCTATTGACAAATTCTTCATGTGCGTTCTATTTGAAACTCGTTCAAAATCTTCATTGTGTCCTTGTTAGCTGAAGAAATTGCGAACGGAACTTTAAAACCTATCTTATCTTAATTTTCGACTTTGCCGCTCAAACCGTTCCACATCCCACGAAAACACTTATTCATTCACCCACGATCTCCACTTCTCAGTACGTGGGTGACACATGTCAAGCGAATGAGAAGGGTCAAGGGCACGTTCGTCCAATTTTTTTGGGTGAACTGTTTTTTCACCGTGGCTATAAATACCCCTGCCCTTCCTCACTTCACTTTTACCCCGCTCGTTCTCACTCCATCTCAAGATTCTCAAAACCTAGTGCCGCCGCTACTTCATCATTGTCGGTGAGGAAGAGCTTCACAGCCTCAACCTCGTCGTTGTCATACTCGCGCCGGCTGCGGATTTCTTCACTCCGCCGCCGCCGTAGCTGTCTTCCTCTGCCAAGTTAGGGCGTGGAAGATCTGAACTGACGAACTTCACATCTACACCTCTCAGTTCGTCATGTTCTTCGTCCAGGGTAATTAAAAGTTACTTTTACTGCCCTCTTTGATTCAAATGATAACTACAAAATCTTCAAAGGTGTTTAATCTTCAAATTCATCACACACTGAACACCTCACATGTCATCTGTTCTTGATTCATTTCTCTAAGCTATATTTTTCTTCAAGATTCCTCAAATGTGTGGATTTTCGATCTATACATCTCTGGAACCTAAGACAAAGAACGCTTAGTGAAATTCTTCAAGACTCATCTGGTCAAATTCCTCAAACTTGCTCCTTTTTGAAAAACCTCTGAGAACACATATGACCTCTCCATATTCCTCGCAACTATACTCTGTTCACAGGTACTCATGTCAGCTGCTGAATCACTAGGTTCTCATCAACTTAACTCGTTTGCAGCGTTCCTCAAAGAAAAGTTGCATACATCTTCAGAGAATTTCATTGTTCAAATTCCTCATCTGAAGAAAATGGCTGATGGAAAGAAGCCACAGAAGGAAGGAAAGAGGCCTGAGGTCAATATTTCTTTTGAGATCCTTGATGACATATACAAGGACTATTGCACTCCTGATGAGGCCACTCATGGAAAGGAAACCAAGAATGAGCACAAAGTGCGCATTCAAAGAATAGAGAGGAGATGGGCAAGAGAGTGGAGGGTGTACAGGTATGTTACTCCCAAGTACATGAAGAAATTCGCTCTCAATCCTCCATGCCCAAGACCTCCGTTGGCACCTGGCCAAGAAGCAGATCCCACCAGCCTCAAGCGCGGTGAGGATTATCCTAATGAATGGGCCAAACGCCAGGCCAAGTTGGCCGGACAAGCAAGAGAAGCAGTGAGGAAATTTAATGAAGACTCTGCTGCTGCTGCTGCCACTGCCGAGGCCTCTGCAAGCAAGTCAAAGAAGGCCATGCCAAAGAAGCCTGCTCACAAGCCAAGTGCTTCACCAGCAATGCCCTCACGGCCAGATTCTTCAAAGCCCTCATGGACAACTCCTCAAGCTGCTCCCACTTCAAAATCCTCAGCTCCTCCGCCAAAGTCCTCAGCTGCTCCGACCAAATCCTCAGCACCTGCGCATCTCGCCACATGCCAAAGCACGAGGGGAATCTCTATTGCCTCAGGAGCATCTGCTAGTTCCTCAGCACCACTGCATTCTTCAACTGGTCCCACTCTGTTGAAGACCAAGGCAACTGCTGGACGAGGCTCTCAACCAAGTCCTCAAAAGAAGCAGGTCACTTTTCAAGTGCCGTCAGACGAAGACGAAGCTGATGATGATGAACTTGCAGAAATCATCAGAGACAGGCACGTCAAGGCCGCTAGAGCCAAGGGCACAAGTGTGCCTCTACTTTTGGATCCGAAGTTGATCCTTGAGTACATTGACCTATGGCACAAGGACCCAAATACTACTATGCCTGATTTCAAGCTGACTCCTGGCCAAAGTCATATGTTGACTCACTTCATACAAGAATAAAAATGGAAGTTTGAGAAGGCCAGGCAGATCAAGAAAGCGCGGTACAAAAAGGAGCGCTACCTAAAGAAAAATGTTGTCTCTATGACAACTGAAGAACTCGTCAATATACAGTCTGAGATCAAGAAACTCAGTAATGAATTCGACGCATACCATGTTGATTGGCTGGGAGCCAAGGTTCGTTTTGTGAGACTCGCTGACAACTTCACTTCAAATGTTGCAACCCCAATGCAACAGGAAATTCCTTAGCTGAAGCATCTGCTTAGCCTACTGAAGAAAATGCCAGCACCGCTGATGACAATCAGGCTGCTGAAGAAAATGCTAATTCCAGGGCTGATGACTGCATTCCAGCCACTGAAGAAACTGCCAGGGCAACCACTAGAGTTGTGCCTGAAGAAAGTGAAGACGCCAGGGCAACTACATCAGTTGTGCCTGAATAAATTCAACCAAATCCCTCTGCTCCTCCTGTGCCTACACCAACTTCGATCCTTCCATCTGCATCAGATGTGAAGAAGACCAAGAATGCAGAGCGTGCAGCAGTGAAGAAAAGGAAGGCATCAACTTCATCAGATTCTTCAGCCCCGAAGAAGATGAAGCCATTGACCAGCTCATTTGCCAACCCAATTGATGATGTTCCTATCTCAACCATGCCATCAAAGGACCTTGTTACTTTTGATGAAGAATATGTGATTCCAAGTGAAACCGATGAAGAGAATCCCTCTGCTGCTTTGTTAGAGAAGTTGGATGAAGAAATTGAAGTGGATGAAATCCCTTCAACCCCAATTATCTCATCTCCCATGCCTCAATTCACTGCTGAAGAGGCCGGCGTTGAAGAAATGGATGAAGAAGTCGATGTGGACATTGGATGCACCACGCCAGTGTTGAATGATGACCTTTGGGAAAGTCAGCACCCCAACTCTCCTCTATCCACACCTCTTCAACAAATTCCTCAGTCCCCAGTAACTACTGAAGTCCAAATGGGATCTGAAGAACCTCGTGCAACTCCGTCCATCCATGAAGAAATTCTAGCCACTAGTGCTGATGAACATGTAAATGAAGAATTGAAGTCCCAGGCTGCCACTGAAGAAGTACCTAAAATTCCTCAGCCCGTGGAACCTGAAATTGAGATCCCTGAGGTTGTGATGCAGTTGACTGACACTCCTCACCCCAAGCCAAAGGATCCCTTCTCGAAGAAACAGAAATTCAAGGCTGATGACTTCTTTAGCGAGCATGTATTCTTCACTGACTACAATCCTTATGACTCTGCTCGTCTTAGGAGGAAGCGCTTCTAGACTGCCAGCCAGGCCAATTTCTATTCTTCGCTGCTTTTCAACAAGGACAAAATCTTCTACCATGAGCATATTCCTCATGTGGACATGGAATCATTGCCTTGTTTCACTCCTGTGCTCAGTGTGCTTCATGATGCAGGCCTCCTCAACTTTTGCTCTAACATTGTTGATTGGAATGAGAAGCTTATTCTTCAGTTCTACGCTGCACTGCATATCACAGGTGATCCTGAAGATATCAACTCCTGGGTCTTGGACTTGATAACCGATAATACTCATTATAAGGCACCGGCCTCTGAATCGCTTCACGCCCTGCCCATCAGTCCACCCAGTGAAGGAGCTCGCTGCCTGTACCAAGAACCTGAACTCACTGCTCATTACATGCAAGTGTTAATGAAGTCTCTGAAGCCTGGTCAAGCCCCAAGGACCAAATTCCTCGTAAAGGACTTATTCTATGTGCCCAGAACAGTCTATCGCATTCTGACGAGGATAATGAGTCCCATCAAAGGCCACGACTCATCTGATGAGGAAATAGTTGGCATCACAAAGAATCTACTATTCAACATCATTCATAGCATTCCTATCAATTATTATGATTTCTTCATGAGGACTCTGGCAAATGTTGCACTCTCTTTGTTTGAGTTGAAGCCTTATGCTCCTTGGATTATGAGATTCCTCAGAACAAGGTCTTCACTCAAGTACAAGGCTGATTTTCAAAATCACCTCAGCTATCTGCCCCCGATTGAAGTCCTCAAGCAGGGTTTTACTTCAACTGATGAAAAGGGCAAGGCACCTCTTGTCATTGATGAAGGCATTCGTCCATTGGATGGTCAGTTTCGCAAAGCTGCATCTTACTCCGCCAATGATGACTCTGTCACTCATGATTCTACTGCCAATGCACCAAAGTCTACTCCTCAAGCCACAGCTCCACGTGTGATGACTGACCGTGAGCTACTTCTTAGTCTTCACCAGAAGGTGGATCGAAACCATAAATGGGTTAAGCGTCAGTTTGGTTCTCTTCTTCACAACATGACTGCTACACCTAATGCAGTGAAGAAAAACCATTACTACCTCCATGAAGTTTTCGGTCGCACCTGGGCTATCTTATCACATCTGTATGATGAAGAAGATCTGAAGAAAATGGGTCTCAAGGAAGATTTTGACTGGTCTGCACCTCCTCCAAAGAAATTCAAGAAGGTCAAAGTTCCTACCTTGGTGGCCAGTTCATATTCTTCATCCCGCGACACCGACGAGTATGAAGACTTGGACGACACAGCGGCGGGCCCTACAACGACAAACGACCCCAACAACACTGGCACTCCTCCATTAACTTGATTTTAGGGGCGTTAGTCCTCATTTTCAACCCTTTTGGTCATTTGATGACAAAGGGGGAGAAATTTGAGTTAGTCTTCAAGCGGGTCTACTTATATGGGCGTTTTTTTCTAAGTTACAACTCTCGTTCTTCTGAGACTTTATTTGATCGAGTTGTAAACTTAAACTCTATGGTGGTTTGATACTTTTGCTGAGTTTTTCTGCATGCTTATTCCTCATTAATATTAATGCACGCATGCTGAATTACATCAGTCACCATATTTCATCATGCATTTCAAATTCATTATGTTATATGTTAAATGCCCTGTTCAAGAATTCATCCGATTAATCAGTTAACTTGCCGATTAATCCCTACTCGTAGGGTCACCGAGTAGTCGATTAATCGATTAATCACCCGAGTAATTGATTAAATGGCCGATTAACTTGACGATTAGCCTATTAATCCCCTACTCTCCAGCCAACCGAGCAGCTACCAGTTAACGATTTCCCCAACAATGCTTAAATGTGTGTATGGATTACAAGATATAGGGGGAGATCTCCATGATTCTACTCTTCAAAGTGTGCACTGCTTCAAAGGCAAATTCCTCACTATACACATCTTCAGGGGGAGTTCTTCTATATCTTGCAATAAAATTCCTCAATTCTAGTATCTACACTTCATATGTTTATCCCCGTTGAAAACTTAACCTATATTGTCATCAATCACCAAAAAGGGGGAGATTGTAAGTGCATCTAGTGCCCCTTAGTGATTTTGGTGTATTGAAGACTTATAGGTTAAGGGACTAATGTGTTTATGAGTGTACACAGGTCTATAAGTCTATGAGGAGTTTGATATTTACAGAGAAAGTCGACCCCTAAAAATGAAGTTGTTCGACTAAAGACTTTGGATTTCTGAAGACTTTCTGAAGACTTTGAAAGTGAAGAAATTGGTGCAATCCTGAAGACCTGGTATTCATTCGAGGAACATGAAGCATGAAGACTTTTGTTTTCGTAGTTTCATTTTCTCTTTCTTGAGTCATAGGAAACACCGTACTGTTAAAGGGGGTCGAGGAAATACTAAGGAAAAATTTCCATGTGATGCTCAACTCAAATCCTACACCTACCAATCCCTTCGAGTGAAGCCATTGGAAATCTCATACAGTTCAGTCAAATTTCTTCAGTGACAGAGACGAAGTTCTTCTGGTCTCTGAGGAATTTGTTCTGACTGAGGAGTTAGGAATTCGCCAGTGCGGATTGCCTACACAGTGAGGAACATGATAGCCCTGAGGATTTGATACTCAAAATTCCGACCGTTGTTGTGCTATGTGCCAGCTGTCCCAAAATATCTACCCACTTAACGGTCATATCATTGAAGGGCATTTATGTCTTATCATGTGGGGCTGCTCCCTAGGCTATAAATAGCCGCCCCCTACAACCACTAGCTGGTTGGCTGCTCCGAGAGAAACTGACACTTGTCAGTTGAGAGCATCCCATCCTTCGAGGACTTTGAGTGAAAATCATCAAGTGAGGAAAACCCAAACCCAAACACCTACAAATCCAAAGTGATTGAGCATCACTGAAGAGATTGATCCTGCGTGGATCCGACGCTTGTTACCTTTGAAGATTGTGCATCTTCCAGACGGTTAGGCGTCATGGTCTAGAGCATTCAAGAGGAAATTGTGGATCACCGAGTGACCAAGTCTATGAAGGTTTGGAAGTCAGCTGAAGACTTACCACGAGTGATTGGGCGAGGTCTGTCTGACCTTAGCTCAAGGGGAATACGGTGAGGACTGAGTGTTCTGAACTGCGTGTTCAGAACTGGGTGTCCGGGACTGTGTGTCCTCAGGTTTAAATACCTAGCCGCCCTAACCAGACGTACAACTGTCACAACAGTTGGAACTGGTCTACCAAATCATTGTCTTCACCAAGTTATCTGGTTCCATTTCCTCAACCCTTCCATTTCCTCTTTTATGTGTTGAGTGCTTGTTCATATCTGTTTGAAGACTTTGACTGAAGACTTCCTTTATTTCCTCAGTTCAATTTCTTCAGCGTGTTTGTCTTATCATGTGTTATCTTGTGTTTACGCTTTTTGTAATATGTACGTGTTTTCATTTCATCATGGAGACCATGCTCATGCATTGCTATGTTTACTTCTGAGTACTTATTTCGCTGCAAGTAGTTCTTCACTCATAAATTTCCTCACCCGCAAAATCCTCAGTGAAGAATTCATAAAAATCGCCTATTCACCCCCCCCCCCTCTAGTCGATATAACGCACTTTCAACGTTTTTTATAGAAATGAGCCCCATGCTAATTCCATTTGTCGCATGTTTTGTTAATATCGACCTAGTGTCTCAGTCTGCCTGCAAGGCTCGGCAAAGCTAATTACGGACACGAGTGCAGCAATTCAGGTCGAGTCACAACTCAAAGCCAGGGTGCATCTCTGTGAAATCACTAGTTAAAGGGATACCCCTTGCAAGGGTCACTCCCACTTCTCTGGTGGTGACAAGTGGCACATGTCGTAATTATGGAGTTTTTTGGATTTCTTCCATTGGGCAAGGAGAGATGGGTGGGTTTATTTGCTCATATTTCATAGATTCGTTTATCAAACCGATTTATCTCTCGAACCGCATATCCAAATCACGAGCTGTTTTCACTGTTGGCGATCCTCGCATCAAGATATTTGCAAGTAGATTCCATGTTGATAGGTGTCAACTTTTCTTTTGCTAAACTGTGCTACAAAATTGTACTAATTGTGAAGCACAACTATACTTTCACACGAATTGTGCTTCACACGGAAGCACACCTTTGCTTCACTTTTGGGGAAGCACAATTTTGCTTCACACACAAGCAAAAAATAAATAGAAAATAATAATAGTAATAATAAAAGAAAACCCATAGAAACCTGAAAGGAACCATCTCTACGGGGAAGCGTTCGGTGCATGACAAATATTCCAAATATAGATATTCAATCATTACATTATTACATTTTAAAGTGTTTAAAAAAGAATGCACATGGTATTTTTTTAAATGTTTATACAACATAAAAAAATGTTTCATATTATTCAAGAAATGTACATTATTACATTTTAAAAAACATACAAGTTTTAAAAATATTGACATTTAAAAATATATTTATACAATGTAAAAAAGTCAAATAGTTAAAAAAAAGTTTCTACATGTATTTTAAAAATGTTTAACACGTAGTATTAAGAAAATGGAACTGCGTCTCACAGCGGGTAAAAGCTAGCCCTGGCAGTGCATCTCATGCACACAAGGTGGAGCATAGAGCATGGCACAAGCCCAGGCCAGGCTCATAGAATTCAACCAGTAAACACAAGCCGACATGAACTGACGAGGCGCATCACTGTGCACAAGAGCTGAAGAACATGATCAAGATTCAGACTGCAGCATGCATAAACTAGACAATAATTGGCAAGAGCTGAAGAACATGATCAGGATCCAGACTGCAGCATGCATAAAGCAGACACAATGATTGACATGAGAAGTAGTACATCCCAATATGGATCAGACAGCAGCGCCACCGGGAAGACCCAGCCGATGACATTTCCGATAACAATTGGTGTACAAGATTACAATCTCCCACAATGTAGATGTATGTGCAGGTAAAAGCAGGAACAGCGATTCCCAGCTTTACAACAAAAATATGGCAGCACCCAAAGAAATGTCTGGCACGAGAGGTCCATTCAGGATAAAGTTTGTACAGCTCTGTTTCACTACAAAACTAGCAAAATCTCAAACCATGAATATGAGCCGAATCGACGACTCATTAAGTTTGATTGCATCATTTCTACTACGGAAATCCATGTGTACATCAAGTTACAAAGAATCAAGGTAAAGATGTCGCCTGTACAGAAACTAGCATCCATCTACTCTAAACCAGAAGCCTCTGTGAACCTGCAGAGTAGTCTCAATGTTAGTGTGTTAGAACAGCTGTACCAAAACTACAGTACTTGACCATGTGCCATCCACGTACCGTATATCACTGAGAAGAACTGCACCCTCCAGAATAATGAAGCAGATCACTTTGAGAAATGAAAATGGGTTGAGCTGAAAGAACAAAAGGTGAATTTAGCTGAAGAACAAGTATCTGATTGCAGATGAGAAGACATTTGCGATTCAAACAAACAGATTTTTTGTTTAGATACCTAATAAGGAAATAAGGTTAAAGCAGGCTGCGTTAGCAGGCGCTGTAATATTTCCCTTTTGTTTCACTGAGCTTTAAACAAGTGTTGTGTGGTGCTGTTTCTTCAATGAATGGAACGGTTGGATAAAAATAACTAACAAGAAAATAAGGGATAAGGAAGTTCAAGAACAATCAATGATTTGTTATCTTTAGAAGCAATTCTAGAAACTAAGCTAACATGTGCAGAGTTGGACCACTTGCTCCTAAAGTGTTCATAGGCATCCTTACAAAGAGGAGACACAAGACAAGTACACACATATCATACCTTAAACTCCATGTCCTTTTTTGCCAGTAAACATTTGAGAAATATGAAGTCCTCGGCTGAAGGCTTCATTGAATAGGATCCTTGTTTGCATTTCCTGGAGCCCCGGCAACCATGACAACACAGCTACAGGTGTCATAACAATTACTCCAAACAGTATATCATACAGGCGTGCCACTGTGACAATAGTTTTCCAGACTGTCTCAGACCTCCTCAGGTATGGCTTGAACACCAGAGCAATAGATATGATTCCCCAGCCAGTTGGCAGAAAAGCCAAGAGACTAGTAAAGGCATCAATGAACTGGAAATTTGTGAATTCTATCAACAGGACAATACCAGTCACAGTGGCACCAACAATTACAGCTTGGACAAGCCGATACCTTATGTGCTTCTTTGCTGCGTATCTGTCTCGGAAGTAAGCAACTGCGACAAGAGCCACAAAAGCCAGCAGTATGCATGTCCATGAAAGAAGATAGACAAGGATGCTTCTACTCTCATTGGCAATGTGAAGCCGGTAAACAATTGCATACTGAAAGAAGAAATATCGGAGGTCTATAATGATTTCCAAGATGCTCCCCCACAGACCAGAGGTCCTAAGGTGATCAGTTTCCTCCTCCCACCACTTTTCCCAGCTTTGATCTGACTTCACTGAGATTCCACCCTGGAACCAAATCCAGCTTAGGAAATCCTCAAAATCATTAAAATTCTTTAGCCAGTCCAAACCTGATGGATTAAAGATGAAGGGGGCCAAAATCCACGAGGATACTAAAAACCAACTGGAAAGCGTCAGCAGGATGTACACAAATGTATTCCCAGCGCTGCTGCTGTAAGATGCATAGAGAACCAATATCACGCCAAGCTCTATTGCTTTTAGAAAATGGCTACGGGCATATAGCCTGTAGTTCTCGGCGAATTTCTTGTGCTCCACAACAAATCCACGGCCAGTAGCTCGATACTTTGCACCTCCATGAAGGATTGTCCGCCCATAATAATGTGTCTTGGTTCCCATGGAGAAGGTGTAGAAAACAGATGCAAACTGCAATTGCATTTTTAAGAAATCCCATACAGCATTGAGGAAACCATGCTCAAGTGAATTTTCAATAATCATGGGCAATGCTGTGAACAGGCCCAGCTGTATGACGAACTGCTGATTCAAGACAGCTCCCAGGGCTGCATTATTAGTAGTGCTAGTGTTCTTGGTGATGTACTCCTCCAGCCCACTAAGTGCAAGATAAAATCGCCCCCAGACAAATGCATAGACAGTTAGCACAACCATCATTGTGTTGAAATAGAATCCAATGGTTGTATAAAAAAACGAGAGCATCCGAAAGAAATCCAATCTGTGGCCCAGTCTGTAAACATCACGGCTCAGAGTTTGCTCACCATTGCCACTAGCAACCTTGGCTTCAAACATAGAAACCTGGTTGAGCCCCACATCCCTTCCTTTACCAACCTGGATGTACTCATGGTGTGTAACATTGCCCCCACGGAGGGTACAATTGAATCCAGCAAAGATATCCTCACTGATGTTGATTACTCTTGATGCTTTACTAATACCACCTCGGCCCAAGAACCAAAGACGATCAAACACATCTGGGTGGCCATAATGCATTCTAACCTTGAGTGGGTTAGCTAGAACCCGCTGCCCCAGAGTGACAAAACTTGTTTCTTGGGCAGACATAAACCAAGCTAGAGAAGATACAGAGCCAGTGAACACATGTTCCCGAACCCCAAGGATTTTTGGCTTGCGAATTCCATAATGGCGATTGAACTCTTCTAGCAGATTTCTCATCTTCAGAGCCTCTTCAAAGTAATTGTCTTGGTTCATATCAATAGTTTGAACCGCATCACCCCTTGTGAAGATGAGTGCATGATTCTGGTTCTCTGGCTTGCCTTCACCAAGCTTCAGTGGCCCAGGCAACTTCACTCGATAAATTTCAACCTCTTTCTGCAACTGCTGGTCGTATTTCACAAGGACGGAGAAGTACTCCGGTTCGGCACCAGCCGAGTGTTTTTCGTCAACATAGGCAACACGAAGTGCTTCATAATTCTTCATTAGCTCCAATATCTCATAAGCATGCGGATCATTTTTAGCTTTCTGCTGGCCATAAATTTGGCATGCAACCACATAAGTGTATTTCATAAGGACAGTCCCATACTCGCTACCTTTAAACAAAGCGCTCACACCACTGGTTGCTCTGCTCAGTGTGTGTGACGAAGAGGCCCTGCTATAATACCCTGACCCACCAGCACTCCCTTCTCTTCTGGAGGATCCAAATCTTGAGGAACCCATTGTAGCAAGCTCCCTCGATCCAGTTCTTAAGTCATGTTCAGAGGCAGAATCCAGAAAGGTCAGCATCTTGAGAGCATCATAATAGTACATCATCCCCCTCACAGTACGTGATAGTGTCTGTCCCCTGTATGAGACCCAGTGCCGAAGATCTCTTAACCTTTGCTTCTCACTGTACAGCTCCTTCATATCAGACATCCCCTCACGCTTCATGCGCTCAACAAAGAACTCCCACTCATCTGGGTAGATCTGTTTCAGATAGTATAGTATTGATATGCCATCTTCATTCTCCTTGTAGAGCTGGTCCTTGTTGTACAACACCTCTTCGTTATAATATGGTGTCAAGACACTGAAGGCCATCATCTTCTCCACCTGGGTTGCCCGTGGTATGTTCATGAACAATGAATTGCTGAAAAAAGCAATCCTCCGCCGAGCTTCAAGGTTCTTTGGGACATTGACCATAGAGTCACGTGAGGTCAGGATGGTGTGCATGCGCCGCACCTGCTTATAGAAGGTGGCATTCTCCTCATCAGGCAACACGACAGTGTCCACAAAGAGAAGGCTGGTTGGCCTTGATTGTGCCAGGCCTTCGTTCCTCAGCTGTTCCATGCTCCTTTTCTCAGCCTGGAAGTCACGAATCACAACATCATAGAGAGTCTGAAGAGCATTGACAATCTTTGTGATATCCTTGTTGGGCTTGAGAAGTAGGCTTAGCAGTGCTACAAGCTTTGCATGGACGTTTTGCAGCACAGACATCTTATACTCCACAGTGAACTTATCCAAATTCATGGATTCATCGAACTCGCGAAACAATTGCGTCACAATGCCATGTTCCTCTGTCCTTTCCTTGATGATCTCTAGCAGCATGTATTTGGTACTATCATACACCTCAATGACCGCACAACGACGATAATCATTCTTGCAGATTTTCCTCCAGAGCCTGCGATCAGGTCCTTGGACCTCCTTTGCCTGCCCAAGTGCCAGTGACAGCTCATTACAAAGCAAGAAGCACGGCCAACGGATCACACGCACATTCCACAGCTCAGGTGGTAGCTCGAGGAGCTCAACTTCAAGATCACTTACAATATCCTCCTCCCTGAACTTGGTGATAATCTCATTCCAAATAAGTGCAAACCGCCGTGCTTCTACCTGATTTGACTCGATCTTACGGAACGATCGGCTGAACCCATACCGTAGCTGCAGTCGCTGCCAGAAATTCCGAAGCCGGTTGGGCAAGAAAGTGCGCTCATTCACATGTTGCTCCTCTGGCATGATGTTGAATGACATGGCACTTGCAAAGAACTGGAACCGCAGCCTCAGTTGTTTCATGTCCCGGATCTCCCCCAAGTGTGCAAACAGCCCCACAAATGCACCGGCCATGGAAGAGAAGATTGCATACCAGATCTGGATATCCATGAGGTAGATCAAAACTACCGGCAACCACAATATAAAGACAGCAAATCGGTTGCTCTGCCCAAAGAACTCATGCCAAGCATATGTGACCTTACTCAGCCTGTATATCTCTTTTGTAGGTTTTACAAGTGGCCTGATCTGGAGGAAATAGCTAAAGGCAAACTTCACAGCAAGCAGAAGCACCCAGAAAATAGAATATTTCACATTGTCAAAGGTACCCTCACGAAGCCCGCGGCCAACGAAGCTGCGGCTCTGAAACCACCAGGTGAGGGCATAGCAGATCTTCCAATTTGTCTTCTCCAATGCATTCCGCACCCAAGGAATAATGAAGAGCACGATGGCAAGGACCTCGGGGATCAGAAACGCTGCCACTGCATACAAGAACTTCATGATTCGAGAATCGGTCCCCCGCGACCAGCCACGATCACTGTCCCTCTGGCTCCAGATTCCCTTGTACAGCACAGCAAATACAACAACCCACGCAGCTGCCACAATGGCCTTGAGCACCATGCGCACTGCAAGCATGCGTCCATCCCTGAACGCACGGCGTAACTGTGTGCCGATGTCCAGCAGCGACTGCAGGAGGCGTAGTGCCGCCCAGGTGATGAAGACGGTGAGCACTCGCACCTGGGCTTCACGGTGCTGGTTTCCCCGAAGATTCTGCCACGGCCAAGTCTCACCATCCCACGCGACAATGGCTGCGGCCTGCAAGTAGAGCACCAGCATGACCCACAGCCTGTCGAAGCTCCGGTAAATGTTCCAGAACGAGCGGACCTCCACAAAGCCCGTCTTTCGCACACGGCCGTGCTCGGGTGGCGTCCGGAAGAATTGCCGGGACTGCTCCATGGGCCAGCCGAGACGGTCGAAGACATCACGGCGCCAGAAGTACTCGTTGATGTCGTCGTAGTTCCGCCAGGCGGCATGGGGAGCTGTGCCGTTGCGGCTGGACTCGACCTCAGAGCGGATGACACCGTAGATGGGCGTGACGACGCGGGCGAGGAAGGCGTTCTCGCCGTGCACGGCGGGGTTGGCGGGCTGGCCCGTGGTGGTGTCGATGTAGCCCTCGAGGATCCGGTGCAGCTCGAGAGCCATGTGGTGGTAGATGTAGCAGATGCACTCGGGCACGAAGCGGAGGTTGGCGGCCTCGCCCCAGACGAGGAGGTGGAGGCCGGCGAAGAGCAAATCGGCGCGGGGGTCGGCGTCGGGGACGTAGACGTTGGGGCGGCGGCCGAGGAAGCCGCACCAGGAGGTGTAGTTGCGGAGGAGCTTCCGGCGGAGGGAGCGCGCGATGCGGGGCTCGAGGGTGTCGGAGAAGTCGGCGGAGGAGAGGCGCATCTGCGCGTTGGCGAGCAGGAGCACGAGGTGCTCGCGCTGGTTGCGCACGTTGTCCCGCTGGAAGCCGAAGAAGGCGCCGAGCCAGTCCATGAGGTCCTGGTCGGCGCGCCACTGCGAGTAGGGCGGCGGGCGGAGGCCCCCCACGGCCCGGAGCGCGGCGGCGGCGGCCCGCACCTCCGGGAAGCGCAGCGACGGGTGCTCGGCGAGGAGGTCGTGGATGGGCAGGATGTTGTAGGGCTCGCCGGCCGCCGCCTGGGCGGCGGCGGCGGCCGACCCCACGCGGCGCGTGGCGGTGGCGCGCGGCGTGGTCATAGCGGCATTTGGGTTTAGGGTTAGATCTGGGGTGGGCGTGGTGGTGGATGGGGAGTTTTGGAAGTGGTTTGAAAAATTGAAAATCCTCCGTGCGACGCTGGCGTGGGGGAGGGGAAGGCGGAGCCGCGGAGGAACTGAAACGAAACGCTGTGGGCGCGTGCGGGCCGGCCGCGTGCGTTCGTGCTGGAGGGAAGGTGGGACGGTGCTGGGGTGGGAAACGCAGAGGCTTTTGTTTGTGTGATTACCCGGAAATGATAGGGGCGCGCCGGCGAAGTGGACGGACCAGGGACAGAGAGACGGGAAGATTTCGCGTTGATTGATTCGGGCCGAAGAATCTTCCATGTGAATTTTACTGCCACCCGTTTAATCTCCGTCGCACCTCGTGTGCCGTGTGCGCGTGTCTTTTTGGTCACGACTTCAATGGTTTCTTTCCATCGAAGTATGTTTCCCCTTCCTTTGCTGTGGAAATTGATTGAACAGATGATGCCATTTCTCGCCCCCCGGTACAGACGAAGCAAACACGAGGACGCTAACAACAGCTGTGGTACTTTTTTTTTCTTTTAACATACAGTACTCCTACTCTTGATCGTGAATGCATCATTACACATCTCTGCTGTCTAACATCAATACATCGTGGTTAATTAAGGAAAAGTGGGTCACTCAAAGCTGTCACCCATAACACAGCTCCATCCATTCAAGAGATAAGATGCACACAAAAAAACAGCTGGTGTGCCTTACTCATCTTGTACTTGTAGTACAAAATGAGCAGCTATTTGATGCATTATTTATTTTTGATGAGTTGCTGGTCGACCATCAAAGAGGATGTGATGGGGGTTTTTGAGAAGTTTTACCACCTGGACAAAACAAACGCCGAGTCAATAAACACAACTGTGATCGTGCTCCTGCCTAAGAAGGATGGGGCATCGGAGATCGGCCATTTCCGGCCGATAAGTTTGATTCACTCCATAGGAAAATTGCTGGCAAAAGTGCTTGCTCTCCGTCTAGCCGGGGTTCTGCACGACATTGTGTCGCCCGCCCAAAGTGCATTTCAGAGAAAGAAGAGCATTCAGGACTCCTTCTTATATGTTCAGAACTGTGTCCGCTCCCTACACCGTACTAAGAAACCAGCGCTCCTAATTAAGATCGACATAGCTAGGGCCTTCGACTCTGTAGCATGGGATTACTTGCTAGAGCTTCTTCAGAGGCTAGGTTTTAGCGCTAGATGGCGAGACTGGATCTCCATTCTTCTGTCCTCATCATCGTCGTCGTGCCTCCTAAACGGTATGCCGGGAAAGATCTTCGAGCACGCGTGCGGCCTTCGCCAGGGGGACCCGCTCTCGCCGCTGTTGTTCATTTTAGCAATAGACCCGCTCCATCGCCTTCTTCTAGCTGCAACTGAGCAAGGCATCCTCACTACCCTCCCAGACAGGAAAATCACGGCAAGAGTTAGCCTCTACGCAGATGACGCGATCCTCTTCGCAAACCCAACTAGACAGGAGTTTGACAACCTGATGTGTCTCTTGGCACTCTTCAGCGACGCCACGGTACTAAGGATAAACTCGGACAAAACTTCTGTCGCACCAATTCGATGCGAGGACCTTGATCTGCAACACGTGCTTTAAAACTTCACTGGGAAGATTGTAGGCTTCCCATTGACGTATCTAGGTCTCCCGATTACCATTTCCAGACCGCACATCGTGCACCTGCAGTTCATTCTAGATAGGATCCGTGCACGCCTAGCGGGATGGAAAGGACGTCTGCTGTCAATCGTCGGCCGGAGGGTTTTAGTCAGAAGCGTCCTGACGGCATTGCCGACGTACGCATTGTCCGTCCTCAGGGCGCCAGTTAAATTTTTCAAGGACATTGACAAGGCGCGCCGGCGTTTCCTCTGGGCGGGGGATGAGGAGCTGAACGGTGGTAAATGCAAAGTAAGCTGGCCCCAAGTGTGCTCGCCGGTGCAGCATGGAGGTTTGGGCATTCTAAACATGATTAAATTTAGTTGTGCTCTTCGGCTAAGGTGGTTATGGCTACCCTGGCAGCAGCCCTGCCGGCCATGGGTTGGCACCCCGGTGCCATGCGACGAGAAGGATCACAAGTTGTTCAACCAGGCAACTAGAGTCACAATCGGCGACGGAGCCACGGCATCATTCTGGCAAAATCATTGGTTGGATGTTGGAGCTCTCAGGCAAGTCTTCCCAACCCTGTATGCTCATTCTCAGAAAGAACAGATCGGTGGCCGCTGCCCTGGCAAATCACACCTGGGTAAAGGATCTCAGGCATGGAGATCATGCAGCAATCGTCACAGATTTCCTCTCCCTCTGGCGGCTGCTGGCGGCCCAAAATGTGACCCTAACAGCAGGCTCCGGAGACTCGATCACATGGTCAGAGAGTAGTCCAGGTCAATACACGGCGAATTCGGCCTACAGCATGCAGTTTCAAGCACCCGCAAGAAATGATCTCGGTTCTGCCATCTGGAAGCCCTAGGCACCCGGGAAGATGAAGATCTTCTCCTGGCTGCTGCACTTGGATCGATTGTGGTGCAATGATAGACTTCAGCACTGAGGCTGGGCAAATGGATATTTCTGCCCCCTGTGCATCAGGCACCTGGAAACATCGGTGCACCTCTTCTGTGAGTGCACCTTGGCCTTGGACACTTGGAGGAGGATGGCGACCCGGAATGGCTGCGGCCCTCTGAACCCTGATTTATGGAACAACACGGGAAACTCAATGCAAAGAGTGCAACTATGCCTGCAGAAGTTTGCAAACGAGAAGACTCGAAAGGCCGCGGCCTCCATCATCATGCTCACCTACTGGGAAATATGGAGGGAGAGAAATGACTGTATTTTCAAGAGGAAAACTGCATCACCTGAAGATATTCTCAGACGGGTCATGCGATCACTAGAACTCTGCAGCATTGCTGGGTCAAAAAGTTTAGAGTGCCTTCTCGGGCCCCCTACTGGGAGAATTTAGTCTCTTTCTTTCCTTCGGCCTTAGGGCAGGGTGTTGACAAAAACTCTGTATTTCGTTTTAACTTCTCTCCTCTCCTCTGCTAAATCAATGAAATGCCAGTAGGTGCTGGATCTTTCAAAAAAACTATACTTGTACTCGCTCTGATTCATATTAATTGTCGCTAATTTAGTACAAAGTTATACTAAATTGTAACAATCAATATGGATCCAGAGGAGTAGTAGTATATATAAATCGCCATATTAATTATAATCCAATTTGCCCAACTCATGCCATACCTAATAACTTTTCCATGTATGCACTCACCTAATGTATTTTTGCTTCTTCTTAAACTACTAGCTAAATACTCATACGTTGATGAAACAATATTCTGAAAAATAAAAAAATATGTAAGGTTCCGTCTCCCTCTCTCATCTTATGTTCGTCCAATTTCCCCCCTATACATACGACTCCCTCCTTTTTTTGCGGGGGAAATTAGGAGCTCTTTATTCAACATTAACAACACTAGCAAAGTCGGCTGCGAGGCTAGTTACAAGAAGACTTGGCGAAGAATCAAGCCAACAATCTGTGACATCTAGAGTGCTAGCTTGCTTCGCACAAAGATGGGCAGAGACATTGGCCGATCTACCAACATGCTGAATTACAAAAGACTTAAAAGAAGGAACATGCTCCCTAATTTCGTACAAGATAGGCGCCACCATTGCACGGTCGCTGTGACGCGAGTTCCAGAGATTCACAATCTCCAAATTATCGATCTCGAAAACCACTTTTTCATAGCCTCTGAGATGAGCAAAGACAACGCTATCACGGAGGGCAAGAGCTTCGGCTATGAGAGGATCAGTGATTCTTGGGTAAGGTTTGCACCAGGCTGCTAGGAAAGATGAGTGGGTTCTCGCGATCCCTCCTGCTCCACCCCTTCTAGCCTCCATAGCAATACTGCCATCTGTGTTGATCTTGATCCAGGCCAAGTCCGGGAGTCGCTAGCCATGACCCAGAAGGATCCGAGCATGCTTACGAGGTAGCTCGAGCACCGCTAGAGCCTCTTGCGTCTTCTTCATGGACTGGATAGGATCAAGGTCCCGCTTATCATGTGTAACATTGTTCCTCAAAGTCCATATCGCCCACATGACAGTTACCAGTTTTGCTCTCTCGAAATCGGAGAACATGGGATCGCATATGATATCCCTCGACCAGGTGAGCGGGTGCAGCTCCGGTCGCTTGATCTCGAGCCACTCCGGTGCAACATGCCAGAAACGCCGGGCATGTGTGCAATCCAGTAGTGCATGCTTCATATCTTCCTCTACGTGAAGACAGTGTTTGCACGTGCCAGCGGTAGCAATATGATGGTGCTGAAGGGTTGCTTCGACCGGAAGAATCCCATGCAGAACCCGCCACCAAAACACTCTAACCCTTGGCAAAACCTTGAGCTTCCATAACCGGGACCATAGCTGTTTGTCTGTCGATGAGGCTTCGGTAATCGTCCCTTCCTCTAGAGCATGTTGCTCGTTATGAGTCATTAGAGCGCGATACGCTGTTTTTACAGAATAGCAGCCCGATCGTTCGAGAGCCCACGCAATCTCATCCTCCCCCCTCCTCTCCTCAAAGGAATGTTCAGAATGGCATCCGCGTCGGGGGTGATGAAGTTTTGCCGAATCACATCTGATTTCCATGTCCAATTTGCATCGTCAATTAAATCTGAAACAAGGTTCAACTGAGTATTTCCACTTCTTACTGTCGGAGCCATAGAGATGGTGCCCAGGATCCACTTGTCATCCCAAATTGAGATTGTTGTACCATCTCCAACACACTTGATGAGTCCGACTTGCAAAGCATCCCTCGCAGCGATGATAGCTCGCCACATTGCAGATGAGAAACGTGGAACCGTAGCTTGCATGAAATTACATGAGGGGAAATATCTACCTTTGAGTACTCGGGCACATAGGGATTGAGGGTTTGTCAGCAGCCTCCATCCATGTTTGCCAAGAAGAGCTACGTTAAACAGCTCAAGATCCCGGAAGCCCATACCGCCCTTCTCCTTCGGTGTTGCCAACGTATCCCAGGCCTTCCAATGCATGGAGTTACGATCCAAGGAGCTGGTCCACCAATACTTAGCCATGCAAGAAACTAGTCCCTTGCATACTTTCTTCGTTAACTTGAAACAACTCATGCTGAAAGTGGGAATAGCTTGGGTCACACATTTTATACGGACTTCCCTTCCGGCACAAGAGATCATTCTTTCCGCCCCCCTTGGAGCTTGCTACGAATTCTCTCCCCAATGTGGTCGAAAGTACCGCGTGTGATCCTACCCACAGCTGTAGGTAGACCAAGATAACGCTCGCTGAACGCTTCAACGGAGATGTTCAAAGCCTGTTTCAGTAGCAGCCTGTCTGGAGCCGAGGTGTTTGGGCTGAAGTAAATTGAGCTCTTATCTTTATTCACTGCCTGCCCGGAACCCCTCTCATAGATTCCCAATATTTCATTGAGCCGTTGAGCACTCGCCACCTTTGCTTGCATAAAAATAAGGCTGTCATCCGCAAAGAGGAGATGATTTATCCAAGGAGATCTATAGCTCACTCGGATTCCTTTATCTACTCTCACACCACCAAAATAATTCAAGAGCGATGTCAATTCTTCTACACAGAGCGGAAAGAGGTACGGTGATGCTGGGCAGCCTTGTCGAAGACCCCTTGAGGGGGTAAAAAAGGAAGAAGTTCACCATTCACACGGATTGCGAATCTGACCGAAGTGACGCACTTCATGACGAGGCGAACAAACTCCACACAGAACCCAAGCTTCATCATGATCGCTTGCAAATAGTGCCATTCGACACGATCGTATGCTTTCATCATGTCCAGCTTGATGGCACACGTTGCATTCCCCCCTTCTTCCTCCTTCTCATGGCATGCACACTCTCATGTGCAATAAGTACATTGTCCGTAATAAGACGACCAGGGACGAACGCACTCTGTTCAACACCGACGATATCATCCATACACTCCCGCATACGGTTAGCAATGGCCTTGGCAGCAATTTTGTACAGAACCGGACACACAGAGATGGGTCGATATTGAGAAATACGCTGGGGGAAATGTACCTTAGGAATCAATGTAATAGAGGTGTCGTTCATACCAGTAGGTAATTCTCCCCCATTGAGAAAATCAAGCACCGCTGGAACAATGTCATCTTTGAGCAAACTCCAGTGGCACTGAAAGAAGCCCGCCGTGAAGCCATCAACCCCCGGGGCTTTGGACGGAGCCATCTGGAAGAGGGCTCGGCGCACTTCCTCTTCTGTAAATGGCCTGCCAAGTTCGTCATTCATAGGAGGGGTCACCCAGGAAGGAACCACGTCCAGCAACTCCTCCATGGAATGAAAACCTTGTGATGTATATAGTTGTTCATAGAACTGCTGCACTTCCGCTCGATCTTCATCCAAATCACTACAGACCGTACCGTCCGCACGGACCAGATTTTCAATTTTGTTCGTACGCTGACGTTGGGCAGCCTGAGCGTGGAAATAGCCAGTGTTCCGGTCACCCTCCCGCAGCCATGGAACATGAGATTGTTGACGGAGCCAAATTTCTTCTTGGTGCAGGGCTAGCTTCAATTTTTTTGCCACTGCTTTCTCTTCGTGTGATGGCCCCCTTCGTAAAGATTGGGCACGCAGCCTGGACAACTGTTCCCGCAACTTCTGAATCTTGCGAGTTAAGCTACCAAATTCCTTCGCGCCCCATGCCGCTAGGATGCCTTGCAGCGACGTGAGGGCTTGAACCACAACCTGTAAACCCTCTCGGCCCGCACCACTTTGCCAAGAGTCCAGAACCAGCTTGTCATAATCCACATGTGTTTGCCACATGTCCTCGTATCTGAAAGATTTTGGCCCTCTGGGCGCTGCCGAAGCCAGGTGTTCGCGTAGATCCACGAATACAAAACAATGGTCTGACTCTGTTGTCACAATATGTCTCACCTTGAGGTGCGAGAACATCTGTATGAGAGTAGAGTTACCAAAAGCTCGATCTAGCCGGGCTTTCACATTTGATCTCCCGGGCTGCATATTATCCCATGTGTACTCAGGTCCCGACCAGCCCAAATCAGTAAGTGCACACTCGTCCGTTACTTCCCTAAATGCCCGCATTTGCCACTCCGGCCTAGGGCTTCTTGAGAAGTGTTCCGAACCACACAGGGTCTCGTTAAAGTCTCCAATGCACATCCACGCGTCATGTTGAATTGCATGCAGTGTCCTCATGAATCTCCAGCTATGATGACGATCTTCAGATTTGGGAGCTCCATAGAAACCTGTCACTCGCCATTGTTTCATGACATCACTTTTCTTCCGCACCACTAGATCGATATGGCCGGCACTATAACTCTTGAGATCAGCATCCAAGTCCGCAGACCAAAACATACCAATCCCCCACTCAAGCTAGCGCTGCTAACTGCAAAACAGCTCGCAAACCCTAGCAAGGTTTTCAAGCTCTCAACACGTTGAGCTGAAATTTTCGTCTCCATAACAAACAGGAGACCGGGCCCTTCCTGCTTCACTATGTTGCGAAGCTCGCGAACTGCCGCTGGGTTCCCAAGCCCCCGACAGTTCCAGCTAAGACAACTCATTGGTCCCGACGGGGCTGCTCCGCAGCCGTTGCCGAACAATCGGAGTTCTGAGAATTTGTGGGCGTAGGTTTCTTCTTCTTAGGCTCCGGCTCTATCCCGTTATCTCCTACCTCGCCCACCCTCTTGTCCACTCGAGCTCTAAAAACCACCATGGCATTGGTGGCCTCGTTGTTCTGTACCTGCTCTTGGGTGGACACCTCTGGCATTGTGATCTATCGATACACCTGCTTCTGTCCCTGAGGCCCCTCCTTCCTCTTGTACCTCTGCTTGTTCTTCTTAGGAGGGGAAACAACCTCAGGGTTATCATCCCTTTTTGCAGTCGCCGTGCGAGCTTCCTTATTACTGTTCTGACTAGATTGCTGTTCCTTGGACGAGCCCTCGCTGGACACTGCTTTCTTCTTCTCTTCCGGCGCCCTCAGACAAGTCTTGAATGGTAGATCACCGTTTTCATCTCTCGAGCCCGGCGTCGGACAGTGAAGATCCGAATGGCCCAAACGCCCGCATGAAAAGCAGAAGTTGGGCACCTGTTCATACTGAATATCATACCAGTCCCTGCTGCCTCTAGCCACGGAATCAATCAAGATCCATCGACGCAATGGCTTCCGGACATACGACTCCCTCCTGCCCAACTTTATTTGTTTCCCATCACCTACTTCCTCCGTTCCGAATTACTTGGCGTAGGTATGAATGTATCTAGATGTATTTTAGTTCTGCATACATCCATTTCAGCGACAGTAATTTGGAACGGATGGAGTACTATTTTCCTCACTTGTTTGCTTTATTTGGACTACCGAATAAGTGTTGATACAATTGGCAATTGCTCTCTCCGTTCCTTTATACTACTACAGATAAGGGTCGGATCTCTTTTTGGTACGTGCTAACCTCCTGATTGATTCCCGTGGGTAAAATCTCTTGATTGGTTGTTAGAAAGAAAGAAAAAAAAATCGAGAAGGAGATCTTATACGTGTGCGTGCAATTAGTTGGGCATAGGCCATCGAATCATTTGTTTCCAAGTGGAGTGGGCATGCAGCATGCATTTCTGTTACACATACGTTTGTCTCAACTTCTGTTCAATTACGTGGCCAAAAAAATACTCACCTCGTTTAGCCGATGATATGAATGTTTATCTGTATGAGATCAATCAATTAGCTAATTCCATCAAATGATAATGATTCAGTCAGATAGCATCTGGAAGCTAATGTAGCCACCATTATGAGCAGGCGAGCACCGACGCGTGGTGCCACACGGTGCTAAAAAGGGACACCACCGATGATACAAGTCAGGGACTAACACCCATTTTCTCGAGATGACCTAGAGACAATACTATTGTATTATTATATTTTCGTGTTTATAATTAAGAGTTTATATTCTATAATATAATTGTTATGATACTAGAATATGCGATTTAGTGAAAAACTCATATGCACATGTGAAATGATCAATCATAAAATTAAGTTCCTAGTTTTGCCTGTAAGACTGGCTCAAGTGTTATTGGTGATCACGTTTTTTGGATCTTAGGATATCGTTAAGTGTAACGATGGTACTAAAACAACATCAAGAGTATGACATTGGAAGAACAATCATATCGAATTGACCTAAACTTGTTCGTTATACTTTGAGATAATATCGTCTGATACTCAATTGTTATAACACGGAGTGTTAACGCATGATTTAATTCCTTAGACCATGAGAGTATAATAGTCACTTCTTACCGTATGGTGGACTCTGGGGTTGCACAAACGTCATCTATAACACGGTGATCATAACGACAACTTACCGGTTCATAGGAAAGTTTGACAAGGGACTAGATCGCTTGAGAGTGAGATTTGCTCCTCCGACGATGGAGAGATATTCTTAGGTCCCTCTCGGTGTAATGACATCCATCATCGTCTGGCTAAACACATGTGAATATGTCACAGGGATGCCGGAACACGTCAACGAGAAAGAAGAACAAAACCGGTAACAAGGAGAACGGTATAGTGAGCATGTGTAAGACTCAAGAGGATACCAAATACATCTCACCTCGGGTTTTGTGAAGTATCACGAAGCAAAGGAAATAACACATGATAACCAAAGGTTCACTCAAATGTCATTCATGTAATCATATGGACCGATATGGACATCCACGGTTCTGCTATCGATCATTGAACAAATGGGTTCCGTTCATGTCTATGTTTTACTGAACCTACAGGGTCACAAGCTTAAGGTAACACGATCTGCTGAGTGTTAGTAGGACAGGAGTATCGATGATTTATTTGTGAAATAGTTTCGTTAATATTTGAAATAGTTTTGTGAGGAGCTAGAAGTGTTTATGGGTCATGGGAAGGGTTTTGGAGTTTTGTCGGGCAATACCGGATATTAATGATAAATAATATATAGGTGGAAAATGTTTTCGAAGAATTTAAATTAATAATAAAAGGCGCTAGTAATTGTTAGGAGACTTGTATGTTTAATTTAATATCAACGGGACTTAAAAGGGGACAACTTTATTTTTGTCACTCTAGTTTTTGCCTACTTTGCTTATGCCACTTTAGAATTTGACATATCACTTTTGCCACTCTTAGTTTTTGACAATACATCACAAATGCCATTCCGTGGCAAAAGCAATAACTTTTCATTTCACTTTTGCCACTCTTAGATTTTGACAAGTATCACAATTGCCACTATAAAATTATTGCTTTTGCCACGGAATGACAATTGTGATGTATTGTCAAAAACGAAGAGTGGTAGAAGTGAAATGTCAAATTCTAGAATGGCATAAGCAAAGTGATCAAAAGCTAGAGTGGCAAAGACAAAATTTTCCACTTAAAAGACCAAGAGGTGAAAGGAGTATTGAGCCACAAGGGCCCAATAGTGGCGGTGCCCCCTTCTCCCATGGAAAGGAGAGAGGGAGGCCGAATTGGAGGGGGGGTTCCCCTCCCCTTGTGGCACCCCCTCCTCCTCCAACCTATATATACTAGAGGCTTTTGACACTTTTAAATACACACCTTTTGACACTTTTAAATACACAACTTCCCCTCCCCTCGACCGTCAGCGTTTGGTCGTCCTCAAGCAAGCAACCGCCGACCTTGCCAGCGATCCGTTCGGCAACCGTTAACGTGTGGAAGTCCTACAAAGCATGGTCGTCATCCATCTTGGCGAATGCTTGGTCGCCCATGTCGCGAGTGCTTGTTGTCCATTGTACATGTTGGCAAGCGTATGTTGGCCATGCATCCAGAGCCTGCTATAGTCGCCAACGCCGGCGAGGGCCTGCTGACCATCCTTGCCCGTGAACGTTTTCAAACTGATTCTGTGCGATTAACTGTGTGTTTAATTAGTTGTTTGACTAATTGGAAAAATCCCTACATCTAATTAGTTGCATTAATGATTTATTTTTCAAATTTATTTGGTGCAGAAAAAAGCCCCTATTTAAATGGACCTGATTAATTTCACATGTAATTCATCACCTCGCTAATTGATTTGATTAATGGCTTGATTTTCAAATGGATACTATTACGTTGTATTTTCAAATTGTGTTTGCATTAATGGCCGGGTGATTGATTTAGTGTGATTAATTTTTTGTGTAATCAATTATTGCCTTCCTATAACTGGAAAATAGTTACTTCTAATTACATATAGGCCTAATTAATGTCAATTTTCAAATTGATTTGAGGCGAAAAAGTCCCTATTTAATTGGATATAATTAATTGCACATGTAATTAACTACCTATCTAATTAATTACATTGATTTCTTAATTTTTAAATTGATACGTATTTTGTTTAACCGGAATGAAGACAACGCTACTAACTAACCATGGCGTACAGGTCTGTGCCGATTCTGATAGTATGCCAAGTAAAAAATAATAGGTTTGCCAAAGAAAAAATGAAACAACAAAAGGAAACCAAAAAAGAAAACATAGAAAAAAAATGAAAATTAAAGATGTGCACACGTGTCAAATGGACCAGCCAACTTTGATTATAATTGATGTTTTGGTAAGATTTGATTTGATTTGGTATGAGTAGTGGAAGGAAAGGAAAGTATGAATTTAGTTGAGATTTTTTTAAGATTTGATTTAGCGAGTTAATGTGTGACATTAGTATGGGAAAGTGTTGATTTGATTGAGTTAATGCACGCGTCAAAATGGGCTGGCCCAATTTGATTGTGCTTAAGTGAAAGATCGCCTCCAATATGCTCGCGTCGTAACCGAGGGTTGGTGGGAGGTGAGGCAACGCTACCAAATCCCCTTTAGGAGTAGAGATAGAAAGATTGTTAGAGCATCTCCGACGCTGACCCGCAAAACGAACACCACATCCATCCAGGAACCGAGGGGGCTGTCCACTGGCACGGATGCAGAAGTTGGCCATCCAATGCTATCCGCATACATTTCAAAACAAGTTTACACAAACCAAACAAATTACATGCAACCGGGACGATTTTCATACAAACCGAACAAGAACATTTACATTTTGGACATATTTAAACTAAACTATACCTGACTACGGTAAAAACTAGTCTAATGTTGGTCGGGGCGGATCTCCTCCCACGATATATCTTCCCTATGTCTAGTAGCCCGCTCATCGGACTATAGTGAGCCCCAGAGAGATATGCTTTAGCGGGAGGGAAATAGTAACCTCCGTCCCCATGAAGCATGGATTACGGTTGATTTTCTGGCGGAGAAGACGGTCGGCGTGGTCTATGCCCCCGCTCACTAGGCAAGTCAACGGTTGTTTGACCCGACAACGTGATGGCAGTGGCCTTCGTCAGACCCAAGCGTCGGCGGGCTTCCATGATCTACTTTTCCTCACTATATGCGATACTCGCGAACGCGCCGACCTCCACGCACATGGCCTTTTCCCCACCTGCCTGACACGGTGTCGCCATTTCTCGCGGTGGAGTTGTCGGATGACGGTGTTGGCCCGCCTGGACGGGCGAGGAGCGGCTGGAGATGGCGGTGGTGCCGAATCCGAAGGGTTTGCCGGCAAGCCAACCGGTATCAGGCTGGCTCGTGCGAGCAACCCGGGGCACTGCAATGATGTAAAAATCCTTCTTTTGCTCGCCAAAAGCCATGGTGTGTGTTGTACTTGGAGGATATGGAGAGTAGAGGTGAGGTGTGGTTATAGCTTGGCACTTGGCCACATTTATATAGCGGTTGAATGCGAGGAACCAGTCGAAGAGGTGTTCAATGTTGGCCAGCACAAGAATGGACGTGTGGCACTCGGGTGCCAAAGTAGGTTCCTTGACACAGGCATCAGTTTAATGGAGGTAGACATATGGATGGTGTTTCAGTGCGGAGAGATGGCGTGAGCAGCGAGCGACCAGCAGGCGGCGCTCTTAGCCGGCAAACCGCTTCAATGTCGGCTACACGGAGCGGTCGCGTACTCTCTAGGCCGCCATGAATGCGGGCAATTGGCTTCAGGTGAGAATGAGAGCGGGCGCAAGAGATGGGTTTTTGTGGGCCAGGGTGGTCAAAAGCGGGCGTGGCAACGGCCTGGACCCCGGAAAGCCCCCAGTCTGTCTCTGGTTTGCTGGAAAAAGTGCATCTGTACCGGTTGGGAAACCAATGCAGGCCCATGCTAGATGACAAAACATGCCCGGCCCGCGCGGTCCGTATGACTGTGGGCGGTTTGAGGGTCGGCGTTGGAGACGCCCTTACCATATCTTAACCTAGATATAGTTCTTAGCACCAATATTGAAACAACTCTTATTTTCTTTCTCACAAAACCCATTAAATGAGAGCTCTTGTAGATTCAACAATAATAAGTGGATATTCAATTTGGTGCCCAGGCTGGCACGGACTTCATGTACATGAGCATCTAGCATCATAAACAGATCAGGTTTTTTTTGTTTTCCTTACTATTTTAAACAAATTTACTGTTCACCTCGGGTGCACCTGAGACCAAAACGTCGAGTCCATTTACAATCCATTTAAGAGACAATATCTAAGTGCATAATTAATTGATACGTCTTCAATGTATCTATATTTTTTTAATTTTACATGCTATTATATTATCAATCTCGGATGCTTTATGCATTTATATACTATTCTATATCATTTTTTGGGACTAGCCTATTAACCCAGTGCCCAGTGTGAGTTCCTGTTTTTTTTGCTTGTTTTTGGTTTTTCAGAAAATCAGTACCAAACGAAGTCCAAAGACGATAAAACTTTACGGTGATTTTTCTGGACCAGAAGGGACCCTAGAAGGTTCGGGAGGAGGCTAGAACACATATGGGAGAGCCACGAGCTCACAGGGCGTGCCCTGGGGGTGGGGCGCGCTCCCCGAGCTCATGACTCCCATGCAACTCTGTTTGACCTAGTTACACATCTATAAATTTCCAAGTGTTTCTAAACCAATAGAGAGCCACCCGAAATATTTTTCCGCTGCCGCAAACTTCTGTTCTTCCGGAACCCACCTGGAGGCCTTTTCCGATACTCTGCCGGAGGGGAATCGATCACGGAGGGCTTCTACATCATCCTTGCTACCTTCTGATGATGCTTGAGTAGTTCACCATAGACCTACGGGTCCGTAGCTAGCAGCTAGATGGATTCTTCTCTCTCTTTGATCTTCAATACCATATTCTCCTCGATCTTCTTGGAGTTCTATCCGATGTAATCTTATTTTGCGGTGTGTTTGTTGGGATCTGATGAATTGTGGGTTTATGATCATATTATTTACTGAAAGTAATTGAGTCTTTTCTGAACTTTATTATGCATGATTGTTATAGCTTTGCATTTCTCTCCGATCTATCCGTTTGGTTTGCCCAACTAGATTGATTTATCTTCAGTGGGAGAGGTGCTTTGTAATGAGTTCAATCTTGAAGTGTCCTCACCCAGTGACAGAAAAGGATAGCGAGGCACATATTTGTATTTTTGCCATTAAGGGTAAAACGACAGGGTTTATTCATATTGCTTGGATTTACTTTTTCTACATCATGTCATCTTGCTTAAAGTGTTACTCCGTATGTCATGAACTTAATACCATAGATGCATGATGGATAGCGGTCGATTGATGGAGTAATAATAGTAGATGTAGGCAGGAATACTTGTCACGGCCTATATACATAATCATTGCCATGAATACGTTATAATTATGCGCTTTTGTATAAATTGCCCAACAACAATTTGTCTACCCACCATATGCTATTATTTTGAGAGAGAAGGTTCTAGTGAAAACTATGGCCTGCTACTTCTTGAGCTTGCGTTGGTTTTTCCCTTCAAGAGGAAAGGGTGATGCAACATAGTAGAGATAAGTATTTCCCTCAGTTAAGAACCAAGGTATCAATCCAGTAAGAGAAGAACACGCAAATCACCAATACCTGCACAAACAATCAAACACTTGCACCCAACGTGATAAAAGGGTTGTCAATCCCTTCACCCTCACTTGCAAAGGTGAGATATAATAGAGATAAATAAAATTAAACTAATATTTTTGGGTTTTTTGGTTTATAGATCTGAAAATAAAAGATTGCAAAATAGTAGATCAGAAACTAATATGATGGAAAATAGACCCGAGGGCCATAGGTTTCACTAGAGGTTTCTCTCTTGAAGGCAAATAATACGGTGGGTGAACAAATTACCGTCGAGCAATTGATAGAAAAGCACAAAGTTATAACGATATCCAAGGCAATGATTAGTAATATAGGCATCACGTCCGTGTCAAGTAGACCGACACATGCCCTTTATTTCAGTTTTACACATTTATCCAGTGTGATTTTTAAGCATTACCTACGCTCTATTCATTTTCAACAATACCGGTTTGAATTGCAATATTTGATGGCTGTTAAGCCTGTTGTCGGTAACATTGCCTTCCATTTTATATCTACTTTAACAGCATGTTGAAACCAACACATTCAAGCTATCATTTGGAGATGATGTTGTTTACCTTTGCTATATTTGTTTGATGTTAAGTTTGTTGTACTTATCATGCCTTTCCACTACTTATGCAGGACAACAACGGGAGTGGCCACCATTTTCTGCCGAGGTTAGTTTCATCCCTCGGCTTGTACTCCCCCGTCGTTCCATAATGTAGTGCATATAGATCCAGGCGTGGACACTTGTTAGCTTCTAATATTGACTTGTTGCTTGTAGGTACATATGCCCTTGGCAAGGATCCAGGCATCGACCCTTTTTGCGTATGGGGCAATGAGATATTTATGAACAAGCATCCAGTGAGAAAACTGATAAGGATTATTAGCAAAAAGATATAAATGGTGGCAAGCAAATTATTTGTTTATGCTCTATCCAACACAATAGTGAGTTGTAGGATGGTAACTACAAACTCAACAGCCTTCTCTTTTTACTGCCCATAATGAGCTGTTAGACAACAATGAATCTTTTTCGTTTGCAGTGGTTCCCATAGCAGTTCACTCAAGATTACCTCGCAAAGTACATGATTGGAGGATATGCAATGAAGGTTAAAGTATTTCATCCATACTACAATGAGCATCGAGAAGTCATAATGAAGACAGTGAAGGATGGACGGGCAGCCATCAGAAGGGGTTGGCCTAGAGTCGTGCGCGCATTACGCATGGATGAGGGCACAATATGGGCATTCCGCTTCACCTTCTCCAGCAACCAGAATGTCTTTCACCTCTTTATTTTCAATCTTTAGTACAACCGTGGTTCATCATTCTTTACTTGGTACTTCTGTAGTTCTTTAGTATATGTACATGTGCATCGAATTATGCATTTGTCGTTGAACCTATATTTGTAATAAACACGGTTGGATATGAAATAAATGATTGCCTACTTTCAAATTCAAAACATGTGATTTTTAAATTAGGGATTATACTGCACACGATTTGCGAAAGCAAAACGTCTGCGATAGACGTGGAGATGAGACACGTTTCTAGAATCTACTACGTGTGCGATCAATCTCTAGTGCACACATGATCAACCAAGAAAAAACGTGTGCGATTAACAACAACATAACACATGGTTCTTTCTTATTAAATGTTTGCAATAGTCACCTTATCACACATGCTTCAAAATTATGGACTGTTTGTGATGTTGTGCGCATCGCAAACGTCTGGTCATAGAAGAACGCGTGCGATAGGTTGATCATCCAACGCGGGTACGACAGATGAATCATGTGGGGTGTATTCAAGCTTCACATACAGTTTTATAGCGACAATTATGTGCGCTCTTACATCGAATCGCGCACAGTCGAGGAAAAGTAAATGTGTGTGATTTTCTACTTCTACAATCATGAACTATTTTTGATGGGTCGCGCAGCGTAAACATAGCATCATAGAATACCGACTTCGATGGCAATGCGAGCACAAATGAGTAGGGAGTATTGTATATGCATTGAGGCTCCCTATCCCCGAGGATTTCTGGGTCGTGTGGGAAGGACCCCCTATCGCAGTCACTCACTTGGCGACGGTTCCGAACGCCGTCACGGAAAGGGGTTAAAAACCGTTTGTATAGCACCTCGTTGTACTAGTGTATCTTTTTCACATTCTTCATGTTGAATGTGAGGGCACTATTGTCTGTGAGGATTATGTTTTTCAACAAGAAATTTCTCACAGATGGACATGTTGAACAGCATAAAAAGAAGTTTCAGGTGGACCTAAGGGCTTCTGATCGTGCTCGGCTTCTACTTGCAACTACTTGTCGTCGTCATGGACCATTAGATATTTTTTGTACCGAGATCTTGATTTTATGGATCAGACCGATCCATTTGATTGTGACGGCCGAAAACTTTGGTTGAGTTAGATGTTATTTTCTTGTTCAATCTGGATTTTGTGTTAACCTGATGAATAATTAATCCTCGTGCTTTTGTACCTTTTATAAGCTAGAGTTAGATATTTTTGCCCTTTTCAACTCGGCTTTGACCCATATTTTCTTTCATACTTGGCCAATGGCTTGCCATTTCTTTAATTAAGACATAAATATTATAAGCATTCACAACATAGGGAAAGAACATCACTCTCATGGGATCCTTGAGATCTTTATTCATTACAGAACCCACAAGTTCTTAGCGCCCGCTAGCACCCACAAACTTATTTTTAGTTAGCACACCAAATGGGTTATAATTCTTAATAAGAACAGCTGCATGGTAGTGACAGATTTGGATTCTGACATTTGGGACCCATGAGGAAAAATCCTATCTAGGCCGATGCCGACTCGATAGTAAAAGTTGAGAAACCTGATTTTAAAATTACTGTAAATCCAAAACTCGCCTGAAAATCATGAACCTTGGCATGGTGTTATGACATGGCACCAACATGCTGTGGTAAAAAGTTAGTCCAATCTGGGACAAGTTTTGGTATAAACTTCTTACAAACCCGAGCTTCTCTCAAGAAGCCTCATGGTTCCGAGAGGGAACTTGTCACCTATGTGTGTGAAACGACATACGTTGTCTCTTCCCGCCTTGATTTATTTTACAAAGGCAACATGAAACTATAGAAGCTTTGTCCTAAGAATATGAAATTATTCAGGGTTCATTTTGCCTTTTTATACATTATTTGAGTTTTCTAGGCATTTTGGAACATACTTTGGTGTGTGCAAAGGTTACGTGTGTACTTGCCACCTATATAATTGGATGTTCAATTTGGTTATGGAATCAAGACCTTATAAGTTATTGAAGGAAATATGCCCTAGAGGCAACAATAAAGTTGTTATTTATATTTCCTTATATCATGATAAATGTTTATTATTCATGCTAGAATTGTATTAACCGAAAACTTAGTACATGTGTGAATACATAGACAAACAGAATGCCACTAGTATGCCTCTACTTGACTAGCTCATTGATCAATGATGGTTATGTTTCCTAACCATAGACATGAGTTGTCATTTGATTAACGGGATCACATCATTAGAGAATGATGTGATTGACTTGACCCATCCGTTAGCTTAGCACGATGATCGTTTAGTTTGTTGCTATTGCTTTCTTCACGACTTATACATGTTCATATGACTATGAGATTATGCAACTCCCGAGTACGAGAGGAACACTTTGTGTGCTACCAAACGTCACAACGTAACTGGGTGATTATAAAGGTGCTCTACATGTGTCTCCGATGGTGCTTGTTGAGTTGGCATAGATCGAGATTAGGATTTGTCACTCCAATTGTCGGAGAGGTATCTCTGGGCCCTCTTAGTAATGCACAAAAATATAAGCGTTGCAAGCAATGTGACTAATGAGTTAGTTGCGGGATGATGCATTACAGAACGAGTAAAGAGACTTGCCGGTAACGAGATTGAACTAGGTATTGAGATGCCGACGATCAAATCTCGAGCAAGTAACATACCGATGACAAAGGGAACAACGTATTTCGTTATGCGGTTTGACTGATAAAGATCTTCGTAGAATATGTGGGAGACAATATGAACATCCAGGTTCCACTATTGGTTATTGACCTGAGACATGTCTCGGTCATGTCTACATAGTTCTCGAACCCGTAGGTCCGCACGCTTAACGTTCGGTGACGATCGGTATTATGAGTTTATGTGTTTTGATGTACCGAAGGTAGTTCGGAGTCCCGGATTTGATTGTGGACATGACGAGGAGTCTCGAAATGGTCGAGACGTAATGATCGATATATTGGAAGCCTATGTTTGGACATCGGAATGGTTCCAAATGAGTTCTGGCATTTTCAGGATTACCGGGAGGTTACAGGAATCCCCCGTGGAGGATATGGGCCTTATTGGGCCTTAGTGGAATAGAGGAGAGGAAGGGAAAATGTGGGAGGCGCGCCCCCTAGCCCAATCCGAATTGGGTGGGGGGCCGCCCCCCACCCTTTCCTTTCCTCTCTCCTCCCCTTCCTTCTCTCCTACTCCTACTACTTGGAAGGGGGGAATCCTACTCCCGGTGGGAGTAGGACTCCCCTAGGGCGCGCCATAGAGGGCTGCCCCCCTCCTCCACTCCTTTATATACGGGGGAGGGGGGCACCCCATAAACACACAAGTTGATCATTGATCTATTAGCCGTGTGCGGTGCCCCCTCCACCATAATCCACCTCGGTCTTATCATAGTGGTGCTTAGGCGAAGCACTATTCCGGTAGCATCATCATCACCGTCATCACACCTTCGTGCTGATGAAGGTCTCCCTCGACACTCTGCTGGATCGTGAGTTCGTGGGACGTCACCAAGCCGAACGTGTGCAGATCGCGGAGGTTCCGTACTTTTGGTACTAGGATCGGACGATCGTGAAGACGTACGAATACATCAACCGCGTTGTCATAACCCTTCCGCTTACGGTCTACAAGGGTACGTAGATAACACTCTCCCCTCTCGTTGCTATGCATCACCATGATCTTGTGTGTGCGTAGGATTTTTTTTTGAAATTACTACGTTCCCCAACAGTTTATAAGTACATACATTGTTGTTCTGTATGCAATGACATCGCACACGGACCATACTAGGGAACCTGTCGATGATGAATCCATTAATTGCTAACAATTTTATACCAGCAAGCATTTGCCGACAACACACATGGCTTATTGCGAGAAATTGTCTGTGTTATTATGGGTCTTCGCACATATTTCTGATTAGGAACCTGTTTGCCGCATATCACCTAATATTTAGAACAAGATAAACATTTTTCTGGCCTAAAATGCAATTTTCAAAAATGCATATTTTTCTAATTCAAATAAAATAGCAAATAAAATCGAAATAAAATTTTAATTTGATTTTTAATTTTCTTCTCCAATATTCCTTTCTTTTGAAGAAGTCATATTATCTTCTCTCTTTTATTTTAAATATTGGAAATAGTTGGAGAGAAAAATATTAAAATCAAATTGATCATCTTTTCAAATTTGAGAAAAATTCAAATATGAAAATTTTTGAAATCCCCAACTCTCTCCTTGGGTCCTTGAGTTGCTTAAGATTTCTAGGATCACAACCAAATATGCAAATAAAATATGATATGCATATGATGACCTATGTATAACATCCAAATTGAAAATTGGGATGTTACAAACCTACCCCCTTAAGATGAATCTCGCCCTCAAGATTCAGGTTGGCTAGAAAATAGGTGTGGGTGGTCTTTCCATAGGTCTTCTTCTCGCTCCCAGGTGGCTTCATCCTCGGTATGGTGGCTCCACTGAACTTTGCAAAATTTGATAACCTTGCTATGTGTAACTCGGCTGGCAAACTCGAGAATTCTTGACGGGTTTCTCCTCGTAGGTTAGATCACTCTCCAACTGAATTGCTTCCAGGGGCACTGCATCTCTTAGAGGAATATCGGCCATCTCAGCATGGCACTTCTTCAACTGAGAAACATGAAACACATCGTGAACTCCTGACAATCCTTCGGGTAACTCCAATTTGTAGGCAACCTCTCCCATACATTCCAGAACTCGGTATGGTCCTACAGATCTTGGGGCTAACTTTCCCTTAACTCCAAATCGTTTAACTCCTTGCAATGGTGACACACGAAGATATGCTCGGTCACCAATTTCATAGACTACCTCCTTGCGTTTGGTGTCGACATAACTCTTCTGCCTGTACTGAGCTACCTTCAGTCTATCTCGAATCAACTTAACCTTCTGTTCAGACTCTTTGATCAAATCTGGTCCAAAGAACTGATGGTCTCCAACTTCATCCCACATCAACGGTGTCCTGCACCTTCTCCCATACAAAGCTTCAAACGGGGCCATCTTCAAACTAGCCTGATAACTATTGTTGTAGGAGAACTCTGCGTAAGGTAAGTTGTCATCCCAACTAGATCCACAATCTAGCGTACAAGCTCTCAACATGTCCTCCAGAATCTGATTGACTCTCTCGGTCTGTCCATCTGTCTGTGGATGAAAGGCTGTACTGAACTCTAGCCTGGTACGCAAAGTCTGGTGCAGTAGATTCCAAAACTTCGAGGTAAACCGTGTCCCTCTATCTGATACGATGGTCCTCAGAACTCCATGCAGACATACGATCCTGGTCATATATATCTTGGCCAACTTCGCGCTTGTATATGTGATTTTCACTGGAATAAAGTGGGCTACCTTGGTCAAGTGATCAACTACTACCCAGATAGAATCATATCCCGATCATGTCCTGGGTAATCCGGTAATGAAATACATGCCAAGTTTATCCCACTTCCATTCGGGTATTGGCATAGGCTGTAGTAATCCTGCTGGCTTCTGATGCTCTGCCTTCACTCTCTGACATACATCACATACTGCTACATACTCGGCAATATCCTTCTTCATTCCTGTCCACCAGAATCGAGTATGGCGAGTCATGAGCTTCCTGAAGTATTAACTTCCTGATCTCCGCATTATTGGGCACATATACACGATCCTCAAACCATAAAGTCTCGTGCTCATCCTCATGAAAACCTTTGGCTTTTCCTTTTCTCATCTTCTCCTTTATCTCAGCAATTTCCTTATCATCCTTCTTAGCTTCTCGAATCTTTCCCAACAATGTAGACTGAACCTCCATTATTGCAACAAAACCTCTTGGAACTATCTCCAAATGAAGTTCCTTGAGATCGTCAACTAACTCCTGTGGTAATCCTCTGCTTACGAGGGTATTGACATAACTCTTGCGGCTCAAAGCGTTTGCTACGACATTGGCCTTTCCTAGATGATAATGCAACTTCATATCATAATCCTTTAGTGCTCCAACCATCTCCTCTGACTGAGATTCAACTCCTTCTGCATGAAAATGTACTTCAGACTCTTGTGATCCGTATATACATCACAACGGTTTCCAATCAGAAAATGTCTCTAGGTCTTGAGCACATGCACTACGACTGCTAACTCCAAATCATGTGTGGCATAATTCAACTCGTGAGGTTGAAGCTTCCATGAGGCATATGAAACAACTCTTCCGTCTTGCATAAGTACACCTCCAAGTCCCAAGCGGGAAGCCTCGCAATACACTTGGAGATCCTTGCGTATATCCGGAAGAATTAGCACTGGGGCTGTAACCAGACGTTTCTTCAACTCCTGAAAGCTGGCCTCACATTCCTCGGTCCATTTGAACTTGATGTCCTTCTTCAACAACTCCGTCATGGGTTTCGCAATCTTGAAGAAATTCTCAGTGAACCTCCTATAATATCCCGCGAGTCCCAAAAAACTGCGGATCTCTCCAACTGAGGTGGGTGCCAACCACTCAGTGACAGACTCAACCTTGGTGGGGTCTACTGCTATACCTTCTCCTGATATTTGTAAGACCCTCGATGCGACTATAGCTCCCACGTGTCGAGGCATGACTTAGAGACATAATCGCATTGAAGGCATATGTCGCAAGTTAGGCAATCTTCACAACATCCCATGTAATATAAATAATAAAGGGGAGATAACATAGTTGGCTTACACTCGCCACGTCAATCAAGTACATAAATAACATTACATCATCCAAACACTCATGGCCCGACTACGGCGCCAAAATAAAAGAGAACCCAACATGCGACACGGTCCCATCACCCCCAACTGGGCACCACTACTGATCATCGGGAAAGGAAACATAGTAACGTTGAGAGTCTTCGTCGAACTCCCACTTGAGCTCATACGCGTCTCCTGGAGCGGAATCATCAGGCCCTGCATCTGGTGTAATAGTAATCTGTGAGCCACAGGGACTCAGCAATCTCGCACCCTCGCGATCAAGACTATTTAAGCTTATAGGTAAGGCAAGGTAAATATAGTGGAGCTGCAGCAAGCGACTAGCAAGTATGGTGGCTAACTTATTCGCAAAAGAGAGCGAGAAGAGGAGGCAAAGCGCGAGCGAGAAACTAGAGAGCAACCTGCGCAAACATTACTCCAACACCGTGTCCACTTCCCGGACTCCGCCGAGAAGAGGCCATCACGGTAACACACTCAGTTGATTCATTTTAATTAAGTTAAGGTTCAAGTTATCTACAACCGGACATTAACAAATTCCCATCTGCCCATAACCGCGGGCACGGCTTTCGAAAGTTCAAATCCCTGCAGGGGAGTCCCAACTTAGCCCATGACAAGCTCTCACGGTCAACGAAGGAATAGACCTCCTCCCAAGACGTTCCGATCAGACTCGGTATCTCGGTTACTTCAAGACACTTCGACAGGTTAAAACAAGACCAGCAACACCGCCCGAATGTGCTGACAAATCCCGATAGGAGCTGCACATATCTCGTTCTCAGGGCACACTCAGATGAGACATCCTACGAGTAAAACCAACCCTCAAGTTGCCCCGAGGTGGCCCCGCAGTCTACTCGGTCGGACCAACACTCAGAGGAGCACTGGCCCGGGGGGGGGGTTAAATAAGATGACCCTCGGGCTCCGGAAACCCAAGGGAAAAAGAGGCTAGGTGGCAAATGGTAAGACCAATGTTGGGCATTGCTGGAAAAGCTTTAATCAAGGCGAAATATCAAGGGGTTCCCATTATAACCCAACCGCGTAAGGAACGCAAAATCCGGGAACATAACACCGATATGACGGAAACTAGGGCGGCAAGAGTGGAACAAAACACTAGGCGAGAGGCCGAGCCTTCCACCCTTTACCAAGTATATAGATGCATTAAGATAACAAGATAATATAATGATATCCCAACAAGTAAATAAATGTTCCAACAAGGAACGGCCTCCAATCTTCACCTGCAACTAGCAACGCTATAAGAGGGGCTGAGCAAAGCGGTAACATAGCCAATCAACGGTTTGCTAGGACAATGGTGGGTTAGAGGTTTGACATGGCAATTTGGGAGGCTTGCAAGCAAGTGGTAGGCATCGTAGCAATGGCATAGCAAAAGAGCGAGCAAACTAGCATAGCAAAGATAGTAGTGATTTCGAGGGTATGATCATCTTGCCTGCACAGTTGTCAGAGTTGACTGGATCCTCGAAAGCAAACTCAACGGGCTCCTCGTTAGCGAACTCGTCTCCCGGCTCTACCCAAACAAGACAAACAAGCAACAAGGATACAATCAACCACGTGCAAACTCAAACAACACGATGCAAAGATGATATGCTATGCGGGATGCGATGCGGGATGCAAAATGCAAGATATGACAGGAAATGCATGAACCTGGCCTCAACTTGGAAATCCAAGTGTGCCACTGGAAAGATGAGATGAAATCGCTTGAAAACGATATAAAGAACGCCGGAATCGGAGTTACGGTTTGGAAATGGCAAGCGATTCAAAAATGACACCGGTCTGCGATTTACAGCAAGTAGCCATCTAAATGCAATGAAATGAACATGCTACAGCACCCAAACATGACAACAAAATACATGGCAGGGATGCACACAAGATGCTTAACAAAAGTCTAGCACTGAGCTACGGCCAATTCATCCATTAACAGGTTCAAACAAGCATGGCAAAAATGCATATGGCAAACAGATCTCAGACTTAGTGAAATTAACACTTGTCTGGAATTTCAGATCAGGTAGCCCTCTTCGGAGCAACAAAACTACATGCTACAGGATCTGAACATGGCAAAGTAAAGCATGGCATGGAGCTACTCAAAGAGCTTAACAAAAGTCCCTTAGTGACCTTGAGCCAAAAGGGATCAGAAAATACAATTGCAAGCATGTGAACATAGCAAAAACATAATCAGTTTTCAGACTTAGTGAAAACTGGCACATGCTGAAATATAACTCAAGTAGGCATGTTTACGAGCTCGATGCACTCACTACGGTGCAAGTCATGGCAAGACAAGCATACACCCATCAAGAAGGCACAAAATGCAAGCTAGACATGGCAAGAACAATAACATAACATGCACGGATCAACTACAACATCATCGGCAAAATTGCAAACAAGTTGACAATCTGCCCAGATTCACAAAGTAGCAAAAGTAGAGCTCGATTGACTCAAGCTAGGGTGCTCCATTATTGCAAACAAAGACATGGATGGATAGAGAACTACAATATTAACAAAACTCCCTTACTGATCATCCTCAAAAGAGGCAGGGATCACTAGGAAACAATAAGAACATATGGCATCATGAGATAAACAGCTGCAGGACTTGGTGAAATTACTAGTCCCTGAAAACAGAATTAGCAAGTGCACCACTTTGAAGCTTGCACAAGTCACCACACACATCACAAAAATACATGGGTTGCGCCTCTGGAAAGATGACAAAACCCTTAACAAAACACATGTAGAGCATCAGGGCATATCATGCACACATTAATCATGGCAAAAATGACAAAAGTGCTAAACGGAGTAGCAGATCTGACAATTAACTCAAGTAGCCCTCTTCTAACAGAATTTCGGGCATCAAGATGAGCTCAAATGAAAATGATGCAATGGAACTAAATTATGTACTCTCTGAGATGAACATTTTGATATGCTATATGCAAGAATCGAAGCTACGGATGCAAAGTTACGGAGCCGTGAACATGAGCACTTGGACTGGAATTTCTAGACTTAGAGGAAAAAATGACCTTGGGTTTACTGTTCACAGATCTGGATCGGATCTCGCTGGGGCACGGACGCCGAGGTCCACCGGAGGAGTCGCCGGAGTTGGGGGCCGCGGTGGCCGAGGAGGGAGGAGGAGGCCGGAGCCGGGTGGTGGCGGGGCGACCACGGCGGAGGCGGCGCGGCGGCGACGTGCGGGCGGAGGCGGCGGCGGCGGCGGGGCGAGGCGGCGGCGGCGCGCGGCCAGGGATGGAGGCGCGGCGAGGCGCGCCCACGGCCTCGTCCGGGCGGCGAAGTGGTCGGGGGGCCCGGCCTGGGCTGCGGCGGGCCCGCCGGGTGGCGACGCGGCGATGTGGGGCGGCGGCGGCGGCCAGTAGATGGCGACACGTGGCGGCGGCGGGGGAGGAACCGGATGTGTCCGTCGATGCAGGTCTTGTCCGGCGGCGCGCGAGGTGATTTTTAGGGTTTCGGAGGTAGGAGGAGATCCGAAAATCGGGGGGTGTTTAATAGGCATAGAGGGAGCTAGGAGAGTCCAAATGAGGTGCGGTTTTCGGCCACGCGATCGTGATCGAACGCTCTAGATGATGGAGCAGAGTTAGGTGGGTTTTAGGCCAAATTGGAGGGTGTTGGGCTGCAACACACACGAGGCCTTTTCGGTCCCTCGGTTAACCGTTGGAGTATCAAACGAAGTCCAAATGGTACGAAACTTAACAGGCGGTCTACCGGTAGTAAACCAAGGCCGCTTGGCAAGTCTCGGTCCAATCTGGAAATGTTTAATCCCCACACACGAAAGAAAGCTAGAAATGACCACCGGAGGAGAACGAAGCGCCGGAATGCAAAACGGACAACGGGGAAAATGCTCGAATGCATGAGACGAACACGTATGCAAATGCAATGCACATGATGACATGATATGAGATGCATGACAACGACAACAACACACGGAGACAAAGACCCGAACCCGAGGAAATAAATATAACTTAACGCCGGAAACGGCAAGAGTTGGAGTACAAATTGGGAAAGTTACATCCGGGGTGTTACAACACTCCACCACTACGAAAGGATCTCGTCCCGAGATCTAGGACTGAAAGAACGCCGGGTACTCAGAACGGAGGTGATCCTCGCGTTCCCAGGTAGCTTCACGGTCGGAATGGTGTGACCACTTGACTTTGAGAAATTTGATTGACTTGTTGCGAGTCTTGCGTTCAGTCTCTTCAAGAATAGCAACTGGGTGCTCACGATAAGAGAGATCTTCTTGGAGCTCAATGTCCTCGAAGTTGACGGTGCGGTCAGGAGTCTTGAAGCACTTTCGAAGCTGAGAGACATGGAACACGTCATGAACATTTGCAAAGTTTGAAGGAAGCTCGAGTTGATAGGCGAGGTCGCCTCTCTTGCTGACAATCTTGAAAGGTCCCACGTATCTAGGGGCAAGCTTCCCTTTGATACCGAAGCGACGAGTACCTTTCATAGGAGAGACGCGGAGGTAAACATGATCTCCGATCTCGAAAGCCAAATCACGGTGCTTACTATCATAGTAGCTCTTCTGACGGGATTGGGCTGCTTTGAGGTTATCACGAATGACTTTGCACATTTCTTCTGCCTCTGTGATTAAGTCATTACCCAAAAGCTGACGTTCACCGGTTTCAGACCAGTTGAGAGGGGTACGGCACTTCCTGCCATACAGAATTTCAAATGGGGCCTTGCCCGAACTTGCTTGAAAACTGTTGTTGTAGGAGAATTCAGCATAAGGAAGACAATCCTCCCACTTCATGCCGAAGGAGATCACACAAGCCCTGAGCATATCTTCAAGAATCTGGTTGACACGCTCGACTTGACCGCTAGTTTGAGGATGGAAAGCTGTGCTGAAGCGGATGTTGGTGCCCATGGCCTTCTGAAAAGAATCCCAAAACTTCGAGGTAAAGATGCTGCCACGGTCTGAAGAGATCACTTGTGGAATACCGTGCAGAGAGACAATACGAGAGGTATAGAGTTCCGCCAATTGAGCTGCAGTGATCGACTCTTTGATAGGCAGAAAGTGAGCCACTTTGGTGAGTTTGTCGATGACAACGAATATAGCATCATTGCCACGCTTGGACTTTGGAAACCCAGTCACGAAGTCCATTTCAATGTGGTCAAACTTCCATTCTGGAATGGCAAGAGGTTGGAGGAGACCTGCTGGCCTTTGGTGTTCTGCCTTCACTCTTCTGCAGACATCACATTCATTCACGAATTGAGCGATCTCGCGCTTCATTCGAGTCCACCAATAAGCTTGCTTAAGGTCCTGATACATCTTCGTGCTCCCAGGGTGGATGGAGAGGAGAGAATTGTGAGCCTCGTTCATGATCACTTTACAAAGGTCACCTTTGGGTACAACAATACGATCCTCGAAGAAGAGAGTGTCCTTGTCATCAAGGCGGTAGCACTTGTACTTGGACTGACTCTTGGCAATCCCAATCTTCACCTTTTTCACCATAGCATCAAGAAGCTGGGCTTGGCGAATCTGGTCTTCCAAGGTAGGAGAGACTTGAAGGTTGGCGAGGAAACCTTGAGGAACAACTTGCAGATTAAGTTTGCGGAAAGCTTCACAAAGCTCGGGTTGATAAGGCTTGAGAATCAGACTGTTGCAGTAAGCTTTCCTGCTCAATGCGTCAGCAATCACATTGGCCTTGCCTAGAGTATACTCAATACTCGGATTATACTCTTGAATCATTTCGACCCATCGAGTTTGCCTGAGGTTGAGATTAGGCTGAGTGAAGATGTACTTGAGACTCTTGTGATCAGTGAAAATGTCCACTTTTCTTCCCAATAGAAGATGTCTCCAAGTCAAAAGAGCATGCACAACTGCCGCCAACTCGAGATCATGAGTGGGGTAGTTCTTCTCATTAGGCTTCAACTGGCGAGATGTATAAGCAACAACTTTCTTCTCTTGCATCAATACTGCGCCAAGACCTTGGAGAGAGGCATCACAAAAGACCTCGTACGGCTTGGATTCATCAGGCGGAGTCAGAACTGGAGCAGTGATCAATTTCTCTTTCAAAGTGTTGAAAGCAATGTCACACTCCGGAGACCAAACGTACTTGACGTGCTTCTGGAGAAGATTTGAGAGAGGCTTCGCGATCTTAGAAAAGTTTTCAACGAATCTTCGGCAATAGCTTGCGAGACCGAGGAAGCTACGGAGTTGCTTCACGTTCTGAGGAGGTTCCCAATTCACAATTGCAGACACCTTCTCAGGATTCACGGCAATGCCCTTGGCAGAGATGATATGACCAAGATAAAGAACCTCATCGAGCCAAAATTCACACTTGGAGAACTTGGCGTAGAACTGATGTTCCCTGAGCTTATCAAGAACCAAACGCAAGTGCTTGGCATGATCTTCCTTGTTCTTCGAGAAAACCAGAATGTCGTCGAGATAGACCAAAACGAAGTCATTGGTGTAGGCGTTGAAGATGAAGTTCATCATGCGAGAGAACGTCGGAGGAGCGTTGACGAGGCCAAAAGACATGACAGTGTATTCATATGAACCAAAGCTTGTCCTGAAAGCCGTCTTGGGAATATCTTGCTCACGGATTCGAATCTGATGATAACCCATACGGAGATCAAGCTTGGAGAATACTTGGGCACCTTTGAGTTGTTCGAACAGCTCATTGATGTTGGGAAGTGGGTATTTGTTCTTGATGGTCTTCTTGTTCACTGGACGGTAATCAACACAAAGTCGGTCCGTTCCATCCTTCTTCTTCACAAAAAGAACACCACAACCCCACGGAGAAGAACTAGGCCGGATGAGACCCATTTTCTCTTGAATATCGAGTTGCTTCTTCAGCTCCTTCAACTCTTCAGGTCCGAGCTTGTAAGGACGTTTGCACACAGGTTCCGTGCCAGGCTCAAGATCAATAACGAATTCAACTGGCCGGTGCGGAGGCATTCCTGGAAGCTCTTCTGGAAAGACGTCTTGATATTCGCAAACGACTGGAATTTGCGAGATGGCATCCAATTCACCCTTCTCATTGAGAGAAAACAGACGGATGGTATTATCCGAGCGGCAAAGACAATTACATCCTCAGACGAATGAGTCAATTGAATCCGCCTGGCAGCACAATCAAGATGTGCCTTGTGCTTAGAAAGCCAATCCATTCCGAGAATAAGATCAATATCCGAGTTACCAAGAACCACCGGAGAAGAGAGAAACTTGTAGTCACCCAATGTGATAGAGATATCGGGAGCAACCAAACTAGAAGTCAAAAGCTTGCCGGGAGAAACAACTTGCATGACTTTGGGCATGATCTCGGTATCAACATTGTGCTTCGATGCAAAAGGACATGACAAAAAGGAATGCGATGCACCAGTGTCAAATAGAACTTTTGCAGGAACATCGTTAACAGGAAGGTTACCCATGATCACATCTGACGAGTCCTCTGCCTGAGCTGCATTCATCAAATTGACCTTGGCGTGCTTGGAGTTATGCTTGACCACAGCTATACTTGCCGATCTGACAGGAGGAGGAGGAGGAAGACGCCTCTGGTTGAAACACTTGTTGGCATAGTGACCCTTCTGTTGGCACTTGTTGCACGTGACCTCTGAAAGCGGACGGTGATACGGAGCACTCGATCTTGGAGCTTGAGACGAAGTCTTGTTCTGAAAGCCAGGGTTGGGTGGGTGGGAAGAACCACTGCCACCTTTGCTCTTCTGCTGATACGGCTGACGGAACGGAGGAGGAGGAAGCCAATACTTCTGCTGCTTGTCCACTTGAGTAGAGGAAGAAGGAGTAACATCTCTGACTCGCTTCTTGGAAGCATCACACCTCAACTGAGCAGCCTCTTGCTTCAGTGCCATGTTGTAGAACTCATCGTATCTCAAGGGCTCGAAGAGAACAAGAGCTAGCTGAATTTCTTCTCTGAGACCACCCCTGAACTGGTATATCATGCTCTTCTCATCAGGGACGTCCTGCTTGGCAAAGCGGGCGAGCTTCTGGAACAACTTGTTGTAGTCATAGACAGACAAAGAGCCTTGCTTCAGATTGCGGAATTCCTCACGCTTGCTTTCAACCACGCTCTGGGGAATATGATGAGCTCGGAAATCTCGACGGAAATCATCCCAAGTGATAACACGTCCACCTCTGGAGTCCTTGTACTGCTGGAACCATTCTGCAGCTTGATCTTTGAGTTGGAAGGAAGCGAACTTAACAAAGTCCTCAGGCCTGACGTTACTGCACTCGAAATGCTTGCACAGATCCACAAGCCAATCGTCAGCATCGGTTGCCTCAACACAATTGCTGAAAGTCTTTGGCCCGTTAGCAAGGAACTGGTTGAGTGTAGCAAAGTGATTCTGATTGCTGCCTTGATTCCCTTGGTTGCCTTGATTGCGCTCTTGAAGAATTTGCATGATCAACTGTGTGTTTGCATTGGTTGCGGCCATCACAGCTTGCCATGCCTCCGGAGGAGGTGGAGGTGGTGGCGGATCAGGATTCGGAGTCGTGCGCGTTGGAGGAGCCATCCTGAAGAGGTTGACCACCATTAGCACATTGATAGACAAATATTGAAGCTGAATCCAACGGAATGAAAATTGCAACATATAGTCTTCACATCCGAACAAAATGAACGAATGCATTCCTCTTGAAATGGTCACATATCCATAAATTGAGAAGCCACGTAGAATTAAGGTAGAGAAATAAATCAACAAGGTACGGATCAAGAACGAATAATCGGTAAGAAATCCCAATCTCAAACCAATATCCGTGGAAGAAGAACTAGAGCTACTAGAATTCCCACCTATGAAACTCCCGAACCTTTCCGGTTATGCAATCAGGTGTTGGGGATACAGGGGAAGCATAATATCTCACCCAAACTAGCAAATCCTACATCCAGCTGTATCCATCCTTCAACACATAACCAAGAAACCTTCGGAAACCATCTACCTCAACCTTCGAAAAGCATCCGTTATACAAGTTATGGCGATACTCCCGAACTCCCGCCCCAGTACTGGGTGGCGTCGAGGTTATCTCACCAACGAACTGCATAAAAGAGATTTTCGATGTCGGCGTACTAAACTCAGGTATTCCAGAACTGCAACGATAAAATTATGATGACAACACCTCAGAGCTCAACTCCCCGGGACACTTCCACTAAACCCCTGACAGGAGGCACCAAGACAATGTTCTCATCATAAAACCATCGGAACGATTCCAAGATACCCGCGTGATCCTAAAATTTTTTTAGTGAAATTTGAGAAGAGAAGAGTCAAAACTCTACGTCAGGATGCCTTACCAGAGCGATGAGGAGACTGGGAAGTAAAAAGAATTCCTAAACTCTCCGATATATAATTCCTAAATGACTCAAAACATTTTTCTAGACACAACTCGGCCGCTAAAAACGATCAAGCAATGGGGCTCCTAAGGTCGGGGAAGGCTCTGATTACCAACTTGTAACACCCTCGATGCGACTATAGCTCCCACGTGTCGAGGCACGACTTAGAGACATAATCGCATTGAAGGCATATGTCGCAAGTTAGGCAATCTTCACAACATCCCATGTAATATAATAATAAAGGGGAGATAACATAGTTGGCTTACACTCGCCACGTCAATCAAGTACATAAATAACATTACATCATCCAAACACTCATGGCCCGACTACGGCGCCAAAATAAAAGAGAACCCAACATGCGACACGGTCCCAATCACCCCCAACTGGGCACCACTACTGATCATCGGGAAAGGAAACATAGTAACGTTGAGAGTCTTCGTCGAACTCCCACTTGAGCTCATACGCGTCTCCTGGAGCGGAATCATCAGGCCCTGCATCTGGTGTAATAGTAATCTGTGAGCCACAGGGACTCAGCAATCTCGCACCCTCGCGATCAAGACTATTTAAGCTTATAGGTAAGGCAAGGTAAAATATAGTGGAGCTGCAGCAAGCGACTAGCAAGTATGGTGGCTAACTTATTCGCAAAAGAGAGCGAGAAGAGGAGGCAAAGCGCGAGCGAGAAACTAGAGAGCAACCTGCGCAAACATTACTCCAACACCGTGTCCACTTCCCGGACTCCGCCGAGAAGAGGCCATCACGGTAACACACTCAGTTGATTCATTTTAATTAAGTTAAGGTTCAAGTTATCTACAACCGGACATTAACAAATTCCCATCTGCCCATAACCGCGGGCACGGCTTTCGAAAGTTCAAATCCCTGCAGGGGAGTCCCAACTTAGCCCATGACAAGCTCTCACGGTCAACGAAGGAATAGACCTCCTCCCAAGACGTTCCGATCAGACTCGGTATCTCGGTATCTCAAGACACTTCGACAGGTTAAAACAAGACCAGCAACACCGCCCGAATGTGCCGACAAATCCCGATAGGAGCTGCACATATCTCGTTCTCAGGGCACACTCAGATGAGACATCCTACGAGTAAAACCAACCCTCAAGTTGCCCCGAGGTGGCCCCGCAGTCTACTCGGTCGGACCAACACTCAGAGGAGCACTGGCCCTGGGGGGGGTTTAAATAAGATGACCCTCGGGCTCCGGAAACCCAAGGGAAAAAGAGGCTAGGTGGCAAATGGTAAGACCAATGTTGGGCATTGCTGGAAAAGCTTTAATCAAGGCGAAATATCAAGGGGTTCCCATTATAACCCAACCGCGTAAGGAACGCAAAATCCGGGAACATAACACCGATATGACGGAAACTAGGGCGGCAAGAGTGGAACAAAACACTTGGCGAGAGGCCGAGCCTTCCACTCTTTACCAAGTATATAGATGCATTAGGATAGCAAGATAATATAATGATATCCCAACAAGTAAATAAATGTTCCAACAAGGAACGGCCTCCAATCTTTCACCTGCAACTAGCAACGCTATAAGAGGGGCTGAGCAAAGCGGTAACATAGCCAATCAACGGTTTGCTAGGACAATGGTGGGTTAGAGGTTTGACATGGCAATTTGGGAGGCTTGCAAGCAAGTGGTAGGCATCATAGCATTGGCATAGCAAAAGAGCGAGCAAACTAGCATAGCAAAGATAGTAGTGATTTCGAGGGTATGATCATCTTGCCTGCACAGTTGTCAGAGTTGACTGGATCCTCAAAAGCAAACTCAACGGGCTCCTCGTTAGCAAACTCATCTCCCGGCTCTACCCAAACAAGACAAACAAGCAACAAGGATACAATCAACCACGTGCAAACTCAAACAACCAATGCAAAGATGATATGCTATGCGGGATGCGATGCGGGATGCAAAATGCAAGATATGATAGGAAATGCATGAACCTGGCCTCAACTTGGAATTCCAAGTGTGCCACTGGAAATATGAGATGAAATCGCTGAAAAGGATATAAAGAACGCCGGAATCGGAGTTACGGTTTGGAAATGGCAACCGATTCAAAAATGACACCGGTCTGCGATTTACAGCAAGTAGGCATCTAAACGCAATGAAATGAACATGCTACAGCACCCAAACATGACAACAAAATACATGGCAGGGATGCATACAAGATGCTTAACAAAAGTCTAGCACTGAGCTACGGCCAATTCATCCATTAACAGGTTCAAACAAGCATGGCAAAAATGCATATGGAAAACAGATTTCAGACTTAGTGAAATTAACACTTGTCTGGAATTTCAGATCAGGTAGCCCTCTTCGAAGCAACAAAACTACATGCTACATGATCTGAACATGGCAAAGTAAAGCATGGCATGGAGCTACTCAAAGAGCTTAACAAAAGTCCCTTAGTGACCTTGAGCCAAAAGGGATCAGAAAATACAATTGCAAGCATGTGAACATGGCAAAAACATAATCAGTTTTCAGACTTAGTGAAAACTGGCACATGCTGAAATATAACTCAAGTAGGCATGTTTACGAGCTCGATGCACTCACTACGGTGCAAGTCATGGCAAGACAAGCATACACCCATCAAGAAGGCACAAAATTCAAGCTAGACATGGCAAGAACAATAGCATAGCATGCACGGATCAACTACAACATCATCGGCAAAATTGCAAACAAGTTGACAATCTGCCCAGATTCACAAAGTAGCAAAAGTAGAGCTCGATTGACTCAAGCTAGGGTGCTCCATAATTGCAAACAAAGACATGGATGGATAGAGCACTACAATATTAACAAAACATCCTTACTGATCATCCTCAAAAGAGGCACGGATCACTAGGAAACAACAAGAACATATGGCATCATGAGATAAACAGCTCAGGACTTAGTGAAATTACTAAGTCCCTGAAAACAGAATTAGCAAGTGCACCACTTTGCAAGCTTGCACAAGTCACCACACACATCACAAAAATACATGGGTTGCACCTCTGGAAAGATGACAAAACCCTTAACAAAACACATGTAGAGCATCAGGGCATATCATGCACACATTAATCATGGCAAAAATGACAAAAGTGCTAAACGGAGTAGCAGATCTGACAATTAACTCAAGTAGCCCTCTTCTAACAGCATTTCGGGCATCAAGATGAACTCAAATGAAAATGATGCAATGAATGAAATGTACTCTCTGAGATGAACATTTTGATATGCTATATGCATGAATCGGAGCTACGGATGCAAAGTTACGGAGCCGTGAACATGAGCACTTGGACTGAATTTCTACTTAGAGAAAAAATGACCTAGGGTTTACTGTTCACAGATCTGGATCGGTCTCGCCGGGGCACGGACGCCGAGGTCCCGGAGGAGTCGCCGGAGTTGGGGGCCGCGGTGGCCGAGGAGGGAGGAGGAGCCGGAGCGGTGGTGGCGGGCGACCACGGCGAGGAGGCGGTCGGCGGCGCCGGCGTGCGGCGGAGAGGGCGGCGACGGCCGGCGAAGGAGGCGAGGCGGCAGCGGCTGCCGCGGCCGGGGAAGGGAGGCGCGGGGGCGAGCGCCCACGGCCTCGTCCGGGCGGCGAAGTGGGCCGGGGGGCCCGGCCTGGGCTGCGGCGGGCCCGTGCGGGTGGCGACGCGGCGATGTGGGGCGGCGGCGGCGGGCCAGTAGGATGGCGACACGTGGCGGCGGCGGGGGAGGAACCGGACGTGTTCGTCAGTGCAGGTCTTGTCCGGCGGCGCGCGAGGTGATTTTTAGGGTTTCGGAGGTAGGAGGAGATCCGAAAATCGGGGGGTGTTTAAATAGGCATAGAGGGAGCTAGGAGAGTCCAAATGAGGTGCAGTTTTCAGCCACGCGATCGTGATCAAACGCTCTAGATGATGGAGCAGAGTTAGGTGGGTTTTGGGCCAAATTGGAGGGGTGTTGGGCTGCAACACACACGAGGCCTTTTCGGTCCCTCGGTTAACCGTTGGAGTATCAAACGAAGTCCAAATGGTACGAAACTTGACAGGCGGTCTACCGGTAGTAAACCAAGGCCGCTTGGCAAGTCTCGGTCCAATCTGGAAATGTTTAATCCCCACACACGAAAGAAAGCTAGAAATGACCACCGGAGGAGAACGAAGCGCCGGAATGCAAAACGGACAACGGGGAAAATGCTCGAATGCATGAGACGAACACGTATGCAAATGCAATGCACATGATGACATGATATGAGATGCATGACAACGACAACAACACACGGAGACAAAGACCCGAACCCGAGGAAATAAAATAACTTAACGCCAGAAACGGCAAGAGTTGGAGTACAAATTGGGAAAGTTACATCCGGGGTGTTACAATATAACATGTCTAAGAAATCCAACTTCCTTCAACCAAAACTCACACTTGCTGAACTTGGCATATAGATTATGTTCCCTGAGCTTCTCGAGAACTAAGCGCGAGTGTTCCTTGTGTTCGTCTTCAATCTTCGAGTACACCAAAATATCATCAATGAATACCACAACAAACTTATCCAAAAACTCCATGAATACCTTGTTCATCATACTCATAAAATAGGTAGGGGCATTAGTCAATCCAAATGACATGACTGTGTACTCATATAGACCGTACCTTGTGGTAAAAGCTGTCTTACGTATATCATGTTCTCGGATCTTCAACTGGTTGTATCCTGATCGAGGATCGATCTTGGAGAATACTTTAGCTCCTTGCAGCTGGTCAAACTGATCATTGATCATCGGTAGTGGGTACTTATTCTTGATCGTTACTTCATTCAACGCCCGATAATCAACAACCATTCTTAAAGATCCATTCTTCTTCTCAACTAAGAGCACTGGGGCTCCCCATGTCGGTGTCAAAACCGGTAGATCTCAGGTAGAGGGTCCCGAACTGTGTGTCTAGGATCAATGGTAACAGGAGACAGGGGACATGATGTTTACCCAGGTTCGGGCCCTCTTGATGGAGGTAATACCCTACGTCATGCTTGATTGATATTGATGAGTATGAGTGTCACATCCCTAGCTTCTGGCATTGCTCTAGGCTAGCTTCATGTGTGCATCATGTCTATATTTTTTGAAACTTGAATTGAGGAATATTGGAAGCCTCAAAACCCTAAATAAAAGAGGGGCAAAAACCCCTAAAATCTCATTCATTGTTCCAAAATGCTCCTCTTAGATGTTTAATATTTTTGGTAAGGGTTTTGATCTAAACCAAAAATAATGAACATTTTAAAAGGATTTATTTTTGGGACTTTGAATTTAAATTATTAGCTATTTGAATTTGAATTATATTCATATAATTAGAATATAATTTCAAATACCCCTGAAATATTTTATGAGCTTTGGAAAAGTCCATCTAGCAATATAAAAATATTCAGAGGAGCTTTGGCATTGTTTGAATTATTATTTTTAATTCAAACAGTGGCAAAAGAATTAATTAAAAGAAAAACAGAACAGAAATAAAAAAAAGAGAGAAGAAGTACCTGGCCTCACCGTGCAGCCCAGCCGGCCCAGCTCCCCCACCAGCGCGGCCCAGCCCACCTTCCCCCCCCTTGTCCTCTTCTTCCTCTGCCAGAAGGCAGAGGCGAGGCGTGGCGCGCGCCCGAGCGCCCCGGCCACCTCCTGCTTCGCGCTGGAGGCCGCCCTTCGTCCTAATTCGCGCCACGACGACGCCCCGTGTCCCCTCTCTCCTTTCCCTCACTCGCTGCATCCCCTCTCCCTCTTCTGTCTCTCTCCCTCGCTCATCCCCGGATGCACCGAGACCGCCGACGAGTACCACCGGAGCCACCAGCATCCCCACGCCCAGCCAGTTAGGCCACGAGCTCCGCCTTGGATCCGGGAAGCTCTACCACGACGCACGCGACGCCGGGTGCCCTGAAGCCACGCCATCACCGCCATCTTCATCGCCACGGCCGGCGATCGCCGCCGTTCGATTCGCAGCACCGAAGACGTCCCCGAGCTCGCCGAGGCCACCACTGCACCCGCTGTGAGCTCCTGTGTTGATTTCCCCTCTTCCCGTGCCCCACCTCCCTCTCTAGCTAGCCCCACCACTTGCCCGAGAATCTCTCGCCGCCGGCCATGGCGTGGCCGTGGCCACAGTCACCCCAGCTCGTATCCGAGGCCACGGTCGTGCTCATCGTGATCTCGGGAGTCCGTAGCACGCCCCAGCCCCTCCTGCCGTGCTCCCTAACCCCGACCCCAGGATTGCCCGAGCTGCTGCCGCCGCCAAACCTCGTCGCCGACCACTTTTCCGGCCACCCCAGCACCTGTCACCGCCACCACTAGACGCGCGCCACTGCGCGCGTTCGAATGCAACAAACCGCGGCCGAAACGATGCCATGTGGCTCGTTTCCGAGCCCTCCGCCGCGTCTGGACTCGCCGGCGGCTAAACGCCGGCGACCGCTGACCCGATGACCGGCGTGGGTTGACCCACTGCCGGGTTTGACCCCCCCCTCTCTCTCACTGACCTGCGGGCCCCGCCCGGCTAATTAGGCTAGGATTAGTGTTAACTAAATATTAGTTAGTTTAATAGACACTGACATGTGGGCCCTAGTGTCTTAATCCTTAATTAAACTAAAATAAACCCCCCCCCTGACGCTGACCAGTGGGCCCGACCCCCCCCCTAACCTTTTAATTAAACTAAATAAACCCCTGTTAACCCCCTGTCACTGACGTGTGGGTCCCACACGTCAGGTTTGACTCTGGGCGGCCCTGTTGACCTGCTGACGTCATGATGATGTCAGGCTGACGCAATAAACCATTTTCTGGATTTATTATAATTCAGGAAATTCCAGAAAATTGTAAAAACTTCTAAAATTCATAGAAAATTAACCGTAACTCCAAATTAAATAATTTATATATGAAAAATTATCAGAAAAATTCAAAGAATCCATCTGTACCATTTTCATGCATGTTAGAACAACTTATAGCTGCTGTTTAGCACAAATCAAATAAAGGGCATTTAAATAATCACATATGGAGTTTGAATTTGAATCTTGTATTCAAACCAACTTCATTTAATCTGTTGCTAGTTGCATTGGCTCAAAACACATTCATTTTGCCATGTCATGATCATGCATCATATTGTGCATTGCATTGATTGTGTTCCTTCTGTGTTGCCGGTATTTGTCCCCTCTCGATAGACGTGATACCGATGATGTGATCGTTGACACTGATGAAGACTCAATGTTATCTTCAGAAGTGCCAGGCAAGCAAAACCCCCTTGTTCCATTCCGATACAATCCTACTCTCTCGCTCCTGCTCTCTTTTACTGCATTAGGACAACAACGACATATTTGTTACTTGCTGCGGTAGCTGAACCCCTTTATCCTCTGCATGACCTGTCATTCCACAGTAATTAGATGAAACCCACTAGCATGAGTAGGAGTTGTTTGAGCCCTGATGTGCCTACTCATTCATGCTTGTTTGTCATGCCTGCTACTGCTTAGAGTTGAGTCAGGTCTGATTCATCGGGGATGAATCAGAGGTGTGTGAACATGTCCTACTGTGTGTGAGCTAAGTGTGTGAACACGATTTGGTAAAGGTAGCGGTGAGAGGCCATGTAGGAGTACATGGTGGGTTGTCTCATTGCAGCCGTCCTCAGGAACTGAGTTCTGTGTTTGTGATCCATGATTCAGCTACTACCACGCATTGGGCCCGAAACCAATGGACCCTCTCGGCTTCTTAATCACCCTTGTCCTCTGTCCAGGAGTTGCAAGTAGTTTCTGGTGTTTGTAGTATGCTGGAGGCCGTGCGCAGCGCTGACCGTAGGGGTGGGCTGTGATGCGGTAGGCACGTGGCACGGTGTACCGGGCGCCCGTTTGGTGTCTCGGGAACCCTGTTCACATCGTTTGGGGCTGTGAGCGAAACTCCGGCCGGATCTCCTCATGGATGGAACCCGAATAGGCGATAAACCTGGACTAGAGACTTAGGTGATTAGGTAGGTCGTGGCCGACACCCACGTTGGGCTTCCGCTTGAAGGTTGCCGAGTACATGTCGTGTAAACGGCGGTAAGTGGTGAGAGCGTGTGTGAAGAAGTACACCCCTGCAGGGTTAATATGATCTATTCGAATAGCCGTGTCCGCGGAAAAGGACTTCTGGGTTGCTTATATCAGTTCATAGACAAGTGAAAGTGGATACTCTAAAATACGCAAGATAAGCGTGAGTGCTATGGATGGCGTTCTCGTAGGGAGACGGGAGCGATTCCATAGTGGTGTATTGATATGGTGAATATGTGGACTCGTGTGCGCCACCTCAAAAGAGTTACTTGCAGTCGTAGTTAGGATAGCCACCGAGTCAAAGCTGGCTTGCTGCAGTTAAACCCCACCATCCCTTTGTTGATAATGATGCATATGTAGATAGTTCTGATGTAAGTCTTGCTGGGTACATTTGTACTCACGTTTGCATATTTTATGTTTTGCAGAGAGACTTCAGTCTCACTAGTAGTTCCGCTTGGACTTCGACGTTTAGCTTGATACCTCAGCTACGATCTTGTGCCCTCGGCAGGATCTGATAGATAGTCAGGCTTCTCAGCCTTTTTCATTTATAGATGTCTGTACTCAGACATGATAGCTTCCGCTTGTGCTTTGACTTGTATGCTCTGATTGTTGGGTCGTGAGACCCATGTTTGTAATGTCTCGCTCCTCGGAGCCTATTGAATAAATTACTTGAGTCGTAGAGTCATTTTGTGATGCCATGTTGTATTGCACATATCGAGCATATTGTGTGTATGTTATTGAAATGCTTGGTATGTGTGGGATCTGACCATCTAGTTGTTTATCTTTAGTAGCCTCTCTTACCGGGAAATGTCTCCTAGTGTTTCCACTGAGCCATGGTAGCTTGCTACTGCTCCGGAACACTTAGGCTGGCCGGCATGTGTCCTTCTTCGTTCCTGTGTCTGTCCCTTCGGGGAAATGTCACGCTTTGAGTACCGGAGTCCTGTTAGCCCGCTACAGCCCGGTTTACCGGAGTCCTGCTAGCCCAGTGCTACAGCCCGGACCCACTTGCTGATGACCGACACGTTCGAAGCTGGGTCATGGATGCCTGTCCCTGTAAGTCTGTGCCACTTTGGGTTTACGACTAGTCATGTCAGCCCGGGCTCTTTATCATATGGATGCTAGCGACACTATCATATACGTGAGCCAAAAGGCGCAAACGGTCCCGGGCAAAGGTAAGGCGACACCCGTGGGAACACCGTGCGTGAGGCCGCAAAGTGATATGAAGTGTTACCGGCTAGATCGATGTGACATCGAGTCGGGGTCCTGACAGCGTTGGTATCAGAGCTTGACTGCCTGTAGGATTACCAAGCCAAACTGGTCGAAGTTGAGTCTAGAAATTCTTTAGTTATATAAGGGAATTGATTGTGGGATGGAACGTAAGGCTCTTTTACTCCTTATACCTCATGCCCTTCTGATCTGAGTCATCTTATCTTTCTACGGGGATTAAGAACTAGGCTATCTCTTCTTTCTATTAGGATCACGTGTTACTAATCCGTAGACTTATAGAATTGTTGGACTTAAGCCTCAGTTCAGTTCCTACTACTTCCGTATGTTAATTGTTGATCTCGGAACCTTGATATTGTGCTTCTGAGTGGTTATGCCACCATTTTTGTGAATGTCTCAAATCTTTTCTGAGCATTTACAGCCGTTATGCTGTCCGAGTCATCCCAGGTTTCTAAAGAGTCTGATGCATTTGCAAATCCTTTCTTCCCGTTTCAATGTTCCCATGGGCCAGATTAACCACACTAATCAGTGAGTTGAGGTACTCCGTTACCTTGACATATATGTTGGAGATATTATTATGACCCTAGGTGTCTTAGGGGATCATCTAGTAATTTAGCCATGATTTGTGCTCCCAGTGTGATGATTCTGGCCATCATTCTCGAAAGCATCCCGTGATGCCATTTAGTAGTAGGTATTCTATTCCTGGGTTCTGAACCCGAGATTCACTCTACTTACTTCATGTTGATAGGGTTTGCTAGTTCCTTTAAGATATTAGTAACCTTTGCGATAGTCCTTGAAGTCCGTGGTATCCTCTTCTTCCAAATACCATGAACTACTTATGGCAGATGTTTATTGGATCAAAAAAATCACAACTAGAGTACTCTTGAGGAGTTCTCCATTCATAAATCGTGACTCTGCCAGTTCTACCTTTCTGCATGGGTTATCCGGAAGAAATATGTTGAACTTGGTTCGACATACTAATCTATGCATCCACAACTCAGAAAGTTATATGTTCCTTTGAGTTGTTCTCTTTAGTTGCATTCTGACCCTCGTCTATCAATTGATAGTCAAGAGTATGCGTGCGTTCGTTCATCGATGCCTATGACTCTTGTGGCCTGTCAAGCCATTCTATTCCGGAATGACTAGGAGAAACAAACTCCAGTACCTCTTCCATATCTAGGATTGGGTCAAAGTAGTTGTACTCCGCAGATCAAATGCCAATCCAGCTTTTGGTTCTGCTCTACCTTGGAGTATTACATATTTTATATCGAGATTGTTATAGGAATTGCACACCATCCCATGAACTCTTGGTACAGTGACACTTCGTGCCATCACTGTTCATTCCTCGGTCTTCGTGTTGATGCAACCGGAATACCGACAAATGAATTGTGATGTGTGAAATCAATACGCCTAGCAACCTCGTTGCTGGGTAGTTAAAGGACAATAATTTTATTCTTAGTGTGTTGGTTATTGAATCATCATTCTAAGATTGATCGTGCTACCTAGTCCATTCTCCTGGTTCACTCCTCGATCGATGAGTTAGGATTATTTCAAATTCTTACTCTATTGATCATATCGTCTTGCCCTGAAAAGCAAGATTGTTCTCGAGCTTAGTAACATACCGGTGGCTCGTGATTCTCTGAATATCTTCTTAGAAGTATTACCAGGTTGTCACCTGACCGCTATGTTGAGCTCGTGATCAAGTTGGTTTTTGTGAACCATCCTTCTCCAAGAATCTGTGTTGGATATCCCTGAGCTAGTTGGTTAAGTTAGACAACGACTTGGAGAGTTGGAAGATAAAAGCTTGCCTGACTTAGTTCGTTCCAAAGGGATATTCTTGTGTAGTGTGTGTTGAAGAAAGATGATATCTTCATCGATTGGTCCCTGTGATCAGTTGCTGGACCTATTGTCTTATCAATCCTTTGATTTGAGTGTGGGCTATCGTCAAATCAAATCAGAACCAACGATATTCGTAATGTTGTCTTACTCGTGGTTGATTCCTCGAGCATACACCGTTATATCTTTGGTCTGACCAATGCTATCACCGTGTTCACTTAACTATGGAATTCCTTTTAAAAGGAAACCTAGATGAATTGTTGTTGAGCCCATTGACAACATCCTTATCTCCTCCATAATTTTGTTGAACATTAAGCTAGTGTTGGAAATTTTTGAAAGCATTTGTTCATGCTAGCTCATGAAGCATATGTTTGGATGAAGGTAGTGACTTCCTTTAATTCATGTGCATCTGATGCAAGTTGCCGCCGTGGATTCGAGAAAGTCAATGTTGTTTTCTTGGAATCATTCCAAATCAGTCATGCACACGTGCGAAGAATTCTGTGGTTTGAAGACTTGCAACCTTCAATCTATATGTGTCCCTAGCACACCAAGCCACTGATTGAATTGTTCAAGGAGAAGAAGTTCCTTCTTAAGAGTATACCTTATGCAAGGACTTCGATATCCTCGATGATGGTTCCCCTCCTGAATTCGGTAGTGTTTTATTATAAGACTACTTTGTGGTCATGCTTGTCTTGGACAACATGTTCACATGTTTGTAGCAGAACCAGCTCATGTTTTGGAGCTTGCTATCGTAGTTCATCTCCCGAGAATCCCGCAACGTCATCTCGTCGATTTGTGTTGCAAACTTTCATTTTCTTCCTAGACTCGATGAGTCTGGAATATCCTGACACCAACCAGATCTGAATCTCAGGCAGATATGATGGTTTGGAACATTTCCCAAGAACTATAATATTTGTCCCTCGATAACCGGTAAAGTGGATGTCGTGGCCAGCACCACCCAGCCGAAGGACCTATTATTGTGGTATCTTGATTGAAGCAGTTGGCCACCTTCCCATAAGGACTTCGTAGGATTTACTTCCTAGTTGTGCCTTATGATTATTGTGTTCCCGATGTCCGACCTTTTACTTGATGTTCTAGTTATCAAACCATATCTATGAATGGGATACACTAGCACGTCAAGGAGAACATTAGAAGCGGAGTGCTAAATGTCTCTCGGTCGATCATCCAGATTTTGTTTCCTTGACCTCGCTAAGGTGAAATCTGAGAAAGTGTTATCTTCCTTTGCATCTGCATCCTCCATCACCATTCATCATGGTAGTAAGTTGTGCTACCGGACCCATGACACGGATGTTGGTAAAACCTTGATGAATGTGGAAATGCTCAAGTTCTTGAGAGCACGCACAAGCGCTACGTCTTATCATCGGCACTAGCTGGGATTGCCCCAGATTCTTCGGTTATGCTATAACCACTCCAACAGTGAATTCACTCTCTATTGTTGGGTTCCTCCCCAGTTACCAGAATCATTCCCAGCAATTGCATTTTGTTCCCAGCTCGCACCGCCAATGTGCCATTCTACCACGGATCTCTTCCATTTCCGGTGGTAAGCAAATTCATCCATTACGTTGTCTTCAACAAGGTAATCCACATCATCCAAGTTTGAGTATGCCATTCTACCGACCCCCGCCAATCGATTGCTGAGATTTGCCTTAGGCTGATATAGAGAGTCTCAATGATCTCTATATCAAAGGTAATTCTTTTTGCCACTTAAGGGGATAATCTACGATTCACCCTCCTCCAGGATGTTTCGTCGTGGTATCATGGCAATTCAACCCCTCGCTACGTCGACAATCGTTTACCACCTTCTTAAGTGTGGAATTATTGTCCACCTAGTGCACCTTCGTCATCCGTCTCCTTCCACCCCTCTGGATGTGTGCTCGTGTCTCAACCCGAGAGATGGTCCTATGTCTCGTTCCGTGAGTTGTTCGATCTTCGAGAAGATCGACCCTGCTAGAGTCCCCTTCTTTCCTCCATGTCATGTTGACAGGATTTCTCAAGGCAAGACTTCAAGACAATGATGGTGAATGAATCAACGTTCAACTGAAGTGCACCCTGGATCGTGAAGATTATACTAGTTGCGTTTCCCCTTCACCTTACCCTACGCTTGAATCTCGAGACGAGATTCTTGTTTAGTGGGGGTGAGTTGTCACATCCCTAGCTTCTGGCATTGCTCTAGGCTAGCTTCATGTGTGCATCATGTCTATATTTTTTGAAACTTGAATTGAGGAATATTGGAAGCCTCAAAACCCTAAATAAAAGAGGGGCAAAAACCCCTAAAATCTCATTCATTGTTCCAAAATGCTCCTCTTAGATGTTTAATATTTTTGGCAAGGGTTTTGATCTAAACCAAAAATAATGAACATTTTAAAAGGATTTATTTTTGGGACTTTGAATTTAAATCATTAGCTATTTGAATTTGAATTATATTCATATAATTAGAATATAATTTCAAATACCCCTGAAATATTTTATGAGCTTTGGAAAAGTCCATCTAGCAATATAAAAATATTCAGAGGAGCTTTGGCATTGTTTGAATTATTATTTTTAATTCAAACAGTGGCAAAAGAATTAATTAAAAGAAAAACAGAACAGAAATAAAAAAAAGAGAGAAGAAGTACCTGGCCTCACCGTGCAGCCCAGCCGGCCCAGCTCCCCCACCAGCGCGGCCCAGCCCACCTTCCCCCCCCTTGTCCTCTTCTTCCTCTGCCAGAAGGCAGAGGCGAGGCGTGGCGCGCGCCCGAGCGCCCCGGCCACCTCCTGCTTCGCGCTGGAGGCCGCCCTTCGTCCTAATTCGCGCCACGACGACGCCCCGTGTCCCCTCTCTCCTTTCCCTCACTCGCTGCATCCCCTCTCCCTCTTCTGTCTCTCTCCCTCGCTCATCCCCGGATGCACCGAGACCGCCGACGAGTACCACCGGAGCCACCAGCATCCCCACGCCCAGCCAGTTAGGCCACGAGCTCCGCCTTGGATCCGGGAAGCTCTACCACGACGCACGCGACGCCGGGTGCCCTGAAGCCACGCCATCACCGCCATCTTCATCGCCACGGCCGGCGATCGCCGCCGTTCGATTCGCAGCACCGAAGACGTCCCCGAGCTCGCCGAGGCCACCACTGCACCCGCTGTGAGCTCCTGTGTTGATTTCCCCTCTTCCCGTGCCCCACCTCCCTCTCTAGCTAGCCCCACCACTTGCCCGAGAATCTCTCGCCGCCGGCCATGGCGTGGCCGTGGCCACAGTCACCCCAGCTCGTATCCGAGGCCACGGTCGTGCTCATCGTGATCTCGGGAGTCCGTAGCACGCCCCAGCCCCTCCTGCCGTGCTCCCTAACCCCGACCCCAGGATTGCCCGAGCTGCTGCCGCCGCCAAACCTCGTCGCCGACCACTTTTCCGGCCACCCCAGCACCTGTCACCGCCACCACTAGACGCGCGCCACTGCGCGCGTTCGAATGCAACAAACCGCGGCCGAAACGATGCCATGTGGCTCGTTTCCGAGCCCTCCGCCGCGTCTGGACTCGCCGGCGGCTAAACGCCGGCGACCGCTGACCCGATGACCGGCGTGGGTTGACCCACTGCCGGGTTTGACCCCCCCCTCTCTCTCACTGACCTGCGGGCCCCGCCCGGCTAATTAGGCTAGGATTAGTGTTAACTAAATATTAGTTAGTTTAATAGACACTGACATGTGGGCCCTAGTGTCTTAATCCTTAATTAAACTAAAATAAACCCCCCCCTGACGCTGACCAGTGGGCCCGACCCCCCCCTAACCTTTTAATTAAAATAAATAAACCCCTGTTAACCCCCTGTCACTGACGTGTGGGTCCCACACGTCAGGTTTGACTCTGGGCGGCCCTGTTGACCTGCTGACGTCATGATGATGTCAGGCTGACGCAATAAACCATTTTCTGGATTTATTATAATTCAGGAAATTCCAGAAAATTGTAAAAACTTCTAAAATTCATAGAAAATTAACCGTAACTCCAAATTAAATAATTTATATATGAAAAATTATCAGAAAAATTCAAAGAATCCATCTGTACCATTTTCATGCATGTTAGAACAACTTATAGCTGCTGTTTAGCACAAATCAAATAAAGGGCATTTAAATAATCACATATGGAGTTTGAATTTGAATCTTGTATTCAAACCAACTTCATTTAATCTGTTGCTAGTTGCATTGGCTCAAAACACATTCATTTTGCCATGTCATGATCATGCATCATATTGTGCATTGCATTGATTGTGTTCCTTCTGTGTTGCCGGTATTTGTCCCCTCTCGATAGACGTGATACCGATGATGTGATCGTTGACACTGATGAAGACCCAATGTTATCTTCAGAAGTGCCAGGCAAGCAAAACCCCCTTGTCCATTCCGATACAATCCTACTCTCTCGCTCCTGCTCTCTTTTACTGCATTAGGACAACAACGACATATTTGTTACTTGCTGCGGTAGCTGAACCCCTTTATCCTCTGCATGACCTGTCATTCCACAGTAATTAGATGAAACCCACTAGCATGAGTAGGAGTTGTTTGAGCCCTGATGTGCCTACTCATTCATGCTTGTTTGTCATGCCTGCTACTGCTTAGAGTTGAGTCAGGTCTGATTCATCGGGGATGAATCAGAGGTGTGTGAACATGTCCTACTGTGTGTGAGCTAAGTGTGTGAACACGATTTGGTAAAGGTAGCGGTGAGAGGCCATGTAGGAGTACATGGTGGGTTGTCTCATTGCAGCCGTCCTCAGGAACTGAGTTCTGTGTTTGTGATCCATGATTCAGCTACTACCACGCATTGGGCCCGAAACCAATGGACCCTCTCGGCTTCTTAATCACCCTTGTCCTCTGTCCAGGAGTTGCAAGTAGTTTCTGGTGTTTGTAGTATGCTGGAGGCCGTGCGCAGCGCTGACCGTAGGGGTGGGCTGTGATGCGGTAGGCACGTGGCACGGTGTACCGGGCGCCCGTTTGGTGTCTCGGGAACCCTGTTCACATCGTTTGGGGCTGTGAGCGAAACTCCGGCCGGATCTCCTCATGGATGGAACCCGAATAGGCGATAAACCTGGACTAGAGACTTAGGTGATTAGGTAGGTCGTGGCCGACACCCACGTTGGGCTTCCGCTTGAAGGTTGCCGAGTACATGTCGTGTAAACGACGGTAAGTGGTGAGAGCGTGTGTGAAGAAGTACACCCCTGCAGGGTTAATATGATCTATTCGAATAGCCGTGTCCGCGGTAAAGGACTTCTGGGTTGCTTATATCAGTTCATAGACAAGTGAAAGTGGATACTCTAAAATACGCAAGATAAGCGTGAGTGCTATGGATGGCGTTCTCGTAGGGAGACGGGAGCGATTCCATAGTGGTGTATTGATATGGTGAATATGTGGACTCGTGTGCGCCACCTCAAAAGAGTTACTTGCAGTCGTAGTTAGGATAGCCACCGAGTCAAAGCTGGCTTGCTGCAGTTAAACCCCACCATCCCTTTGTTGATAATGATGCATATGTAGTTAGTTCTGATGTAAGTCTTGCTGGGTACATTTGTACTCACGTTTGCATATTTTATGTTTTGCAGAGAGACTTCAGTCTCATTAGTAGTTCCGCTTGGACTTCGACGTTTAGCTTGATACCTCAGCTACGATCTTGTGCCCTCGGCAGGATCTGATCGATAGTCAGGCTTCTCAGCCTTTTTCATTTATAGATGTCTGTACTCAGACATGATAGCCTCCGCTTGTGCTTTGACTTGTATGCTCTGATTGTTGGGTCGTGAGACCCATGTTTGTAATGTCTCGCTCCTCGGAGCCTATTGAATAAATTACTTGAGTCGTAGAGTCATTTTGTGATGCCATGTTGTATTGCACATATCGAGCATATTGTGTGTATGTTATTGAAATGCTTGGTATGTGTGGGATCTGACCATCTAGTTGTTTATCTTTAGTAGCCTCTCTTACCGGGAAATGTCTCCTAGTGTTTCCACTGAGCCATGGTAGCTTGCTACTGCTCCGGAACACTTAGGCTGGCCGGCATGTGTCCTTCTTCGTTCCTGTGTCTGTCCCTTCGGGGAAATGTCATGCTTTGAGTACCGGAGTCCTGTTAGCCCGCTACAGCCCGGTTTACCGAAGTCCTGCTAGCCCAGTGCTACAGCCCGGACCCACTTGCTGATGACCGACACGTTCGAAGCTGGGTCATGAATGCCTGTCCCTGTAAGTCTGTGCCACTTTGGGTTTACGACTAGTCATGTCAGCCCGGGCTCTTTATCATATGGATGCTAGCGACACTATCATATACGTGAGCCAAAAGGCGCAAACGGTCCCGGGCAAAGGTAAGGCGACACCCGTGGGAACACCGTGCGTGAGGCCGCAAAGTGATATGAAGTGTTACCGGCTAGATCGATGTGACATCGAGTCGGGGTCCTGACAATGAGGATTACAAGAGTTGATCTACCACGAGATTGTAATAGCTAAACCCTTGATGTTTAGCCTGTATGATTGTGATTGCCTCTATGGACTAAACCCTCCGGTTTATATAGACACTGGAGGGGCCTAGGGTTGTATAGAGTCGGTTTACAAAGGAAGGAATCTACATATCTAAACGCCAAGCTTGCCATCCATGCAAAGGAGAGTCGCATCCGAACACGGGAGGAAGTCTTCTATCTTGTATCTTCATAGCCCATCAGTCTAGCCCATGTTACATAGCCCAGACGCCGGAGGACCCCTTAATCCAGGACTCCCTCAGTAGCCCCTGAACCAGGCTTCAATGACAATGTGTCCAGCGCGTAGATTGTCTTCGACATTGCAAGGAGGGTTCCTCCTCTGAATACTCCAAAGCACCTTCGAACATAGAAAACGTGTCCGGCTCTACAAAGCAAATACCACACACAACCGAGAGAGCATAATATTTCATGAGTCCAATCTACTGACAGCTTTTGCAGCGTGACATCACGTCAATGCCCGATCCTTATTTCGAACCGTTTTTTGGCCTCCCGCTCCATGTTTCAAGACGCGGTTTTATTGGCATGTCTTGTCAAAGCAGAGATCGTGTCCCCTTATTACATGATTTTCATCAATACGGGTGTGGGTAATCCAACCGCCCTGTTGGTAATATTCCTAGGGAATAGGCCAGTTTTAAGGCTCATGAGGAGGCGTTCGATATTCATTGCCTTTATAAAGGGGCACAGACCCATCCTTCTCCTCTACGCCCACCTCTTCATCAACTTTTCCAACCTCGAGCTCTAGCTGAAGGAAATATGCCCTAGAGGCAATAATAAAGTTGTTATTTATATTTCCTTATATCATGATAAATTTTTATTATTCATGCTAGAATTGTATTAATCGGAAACTTAGTACATGTGTGAATACATAGACAAACAGAGTGTCACTAGCTTGCCTCTACTTGACTAGCTCGTTGAATCAATGATGGTTATGTTTCCTAACCATAGACATGAGTTGTCATTTGATTAACGGGATCACATCATTAGAGAATGATGTGATTGACTTGACCCATCCGTTAGCTTAGCACGATGATCGTTTAGTTTGTTGCTAATGCTTTCTTCATGACTTATACATGTTCCCATGACTATGAGATTATGCAAATCCCGAGTATCGGAGGAACACTTTGTGTGCTACCAAACGTCACAACGTAACTGGGTGATTATAAAGGTGCTCTACAGGTGTCTCCGATGGTGCTTGTTGAGTTGGCATAGATCGAGATGAGGATTTGTCACTCCGATTGTCAGAGAGGTATCTCTGGGCCCTCTCAGTAATGCACATCACTATAAGCCTTGTAAGCATTGTGACTAATAAGTTAGTTGCGGGATGATGTATTACGGAACGAGTAAAGAGACTTGCCGGTAACGAGATTGAACTAGGTATGAGGATACCGACGATCGAATCTCGGGCAAGTAACATATCGATGACAAAGGGAACAATGTATGTTGTTATGCGATTTGACCGATAAAGATCTTCATAGAATATGTAGGAACTAATATGAGCATCCAGGTTCCGCTATTGGTTATTGACCGGAGACGAGTCTTGGTCATGTCTACATAGTTCTCGAACCCGTAGGGTCCGCACGCTTAAAGTTCGGTGACGATCGGTATTATGAGTTTATTGTTGGGATCTACGGTAGGGTGCGTCGACTGCAAATTAAAATTTCCTACGCGCAGAACAACCAAGAACATGCTACGGGAGATGGATCACAGTTTGTTACCAATAGACGCACAGTGCCGTGCAGCGGAAGAATAATTGGGGCAGCGCGTCCGCGTGGAACATCTCCTCCTTGTTCGATCTCCCTCGTACAACCGGTGGTCGGTTTCCACGTACAGTTTCGCTGGAGCGGCGCAAGTGCACCGCCTCTAACGGTATCTGCGCGTGCAGGAGGAACGTCGTGCGGCGGACTGCTAGGTCCGATCACACAACCGACAGCGAGTGGAGGTGTCTATTCGCAACACATGCAAACCCTAGTGACAGCGCTGAAGCGATCAACCGCGTGAGTGTGCGGAACCTCCACTATATATATAGGCGTCTGTCACGGGCTCAACACTTGGGCCTCGCACGGACCCTAAAGCCCATAAGTCTACTCGGCCACAATCTGAATACAGTTCGGATCACATTCGACCAGTGTCCTCGGATCCGACCTCGTAGGTTCCTTCCCTTAAGCGCGCGACCCTTAGGTTCAAGTCGGCTTGGTCGCAGTTCGAATCACCTCCGAACTGCATGGTTGGTAGCGGCCTCTAGCAAGGCATGCCAAACACCAAGCAAACTATGAAGCTGGTTAGCGAACCTGTACATCACACTTCCATTCCTTTTGCCACACAATATATGTTGTCGAGCTCAAGGCGAGTCTGTCATCCTTGTGCTAGCCCGACCTCTTTCTCGTTCCAGTGATGCCGGCCACAAACCGAATTATCTCATAATCCTTGTCGCATGGCCATGCTTATCCTGGTCGAATCACATGAGGGGCCCAGAGTATATCTCTCTTGATCGGAGGGGCAAATCCCATCTTGCTCGACCATGTCTCGCAGCATGGTTCTGGACAAGCCCGAAACCTACCTTTATAACTACCCAGTTATGGAGTAGCGTTTGGTCGGCCCAAAGCAAGTTTGTCACCATCCCGAGTACATGCGTCAGCTCAGGTCTTAGGACATAGAACATATGTTGTACTAGAGACTAACAAATGACATATCGCTGCGTCTCATAGTTGGGTCTGTCCGACTCGGACCTTATCTCGAGTCGGATCCAACTACGTCGAATCCGACTAGATCCTTCCAAGTCCATATTATCCGGTTAGCATCCAATGCTCCATGGCTAGTGAGACCAATCCATCGACCGTGTCATATGCTAGTCTAGTTGGCTGCGCGTCCACACAGCCCTTTCGACTAGGGACCTTTTAGGACATTCATCATACAATGCATAGTCCCACAAACAAGTCACGTACTTGCAGATACACATCATTGATAATGTTCAAGGACTATCTTTATTCATAAACACATAGGAAATATCATCATACATGATTGCCTCTAGGGCATATCTCCAACATTTATGTGTTTTGATGAACCAAAGGTAGTTCGGAGTCCCGGATGTGATCACGGACATGACAAGGAGTCTCGAAATGTTTGAGACGTAAAGATTGATATATTGGGCGGCTATATTCGGACACTGGAAGTGTTCCGGATGGTTTCGGAGAAAACCGGAGTGCCAGAGGGGTTACCAGAACCCCCCAGGGAAGTATTGGGCCTTAGTGGGCCTGAGGGGAGAGAGAGGGCAGCAGCCCAGGAGGTGGTACCCCCTCCCATGAGGAGTCCAATTGGACTAGGGGAGGGGGGCGCGGCCCCTCTTTCCCTCTCCCTCTCCCTCTCTTTCCTTCCCCCTTCCCCCTTCCTAGTAGGACTAGGAAAGGATGAATCCTACTCCTACTAGGAGGAGGATTCCTCCTCTCCTTGGGGCGCACCAAGGCTGGCAGGCCTCCCCCTTGCTCCTTTGTATACGGGGGTGGGGGGCACCTAAAGACACACAAGTTGATTGTTACAAGCCATGTGCGGTGCCTCCCTCCACCATAATCCACCTCGATCATATCGTAGCAGTGCTTAGGCGAAGCCCTGCGTCGGTAGCAACATCATCACCATCATCACGCCATTATGCTGGCGGAACTCTCCCGCAAAGCTCTACTGGATCGGAGTTCGTGGGACGTCATCGAGTTGGACGTGTGCTGAACTCGGAGGTGCTGTGCGTTTGGTACTTGGATCGGTCGGATCGTGAAGACGTACAACTTCATCAACCGTGTTCTCATAACGATTCCGCTTACGGTCTACGAGGGTACATGGACGAAACTCTCCCCTCTTGTTGCTATGCATCACCATGATCTTGCGTGTGCGTACGATTTTTTTTGAAATTACTACGTTCCCCAACAGTGGTATAAGAGCCAAGTTTATGCGTAGATGTTATATGCACGAGTAGAACACAAAGGAGTTGTGGGCGTGGGTATATACATATTGCTTGCCGTCACTAGTTGATTCTTGATTCAGCGACATTGTTGGATGAAGCGGCCCAGACCGACATTGCGCGCACGCTTACACGAGACTGGTTCTACCGATGTGCTTCGCACACAGGTGGCTAGTGGGTGTCTATTTCTCCAGCTTTAGTTGAATCAGATTCAATGAACAGGGTTCTTTCTGAAGATAAAAAAGCAATCACTATACCGCGTTGCGGTTTTTGATGCGTATGTAAGAACGGTTCTTGCTCAGCCCGTAGCAGCAACGTAAAACTTGCAACAACAAAGTAGAGGACGTCTAACTTGTTTTTGCAGGGCATGTTGTGATGTGATATGGTCAAGACATGATGCTAAATTTTATTGTATGAGATGACCATGTTTTGTAACACAGTTATCGGCAATTGGCAGGAGTCATATGGTTGTCGCTTTATTGTATGAAATGCAATTGCCATGTAATTGCTTTACTTTATCACTAAGCGGTAGCGATAAGTCATGGAGGCAATAGTTGGCGTGATGACAATTATGCTTCGATGGAGATCAAGGTGTCAAGCCGGTGATGATGGTGATCATGACGGTGCTTTGGAAATGGAGATCAAAGGCACAAGATGATGATGGCCATATCATATCACTTATATTGATTGCATATGATGTTTATCTTTTATGCATCTTGTTTTGCTTAGATCGACGGTAGCATTATAAGATGATCTCTCACTAAATTTCAAGGTATAGGTGTTCTCCCTGAGTATGCACCGTTGCGAAAGTTCGTCGTGCCAAGACACCACGTGATGATCGGGTGTGATAAGCTCTATCTTCACATACAACGGGTGCAAGCCAGTTTTGCACACGCAAAATACTAGGGTTGAACTTGACGAGCCTAGCATATGCAGATATGGCCTCGGAGCACTGAGACCTAAAGGTCGAGCGTGAATCATATAGTAGATATCATCAACATAGTGATGTTCACCATTGAAAACTACTCCATCTCACGTGATGATCGGACATGGTTTAGTTGATATGGATCACATTATCACTTAGATGATTAGAGGGATGTCTGTCTAAGTGGGAGTTCTTAAGTAATTTGATTAATTGAACTTTAATTTATCATGAACTTAGTACCTGATAGTATTTTGCATGTCTATGTTGTTGTAGATAGATGGCCCGTGTTGTTGTTCCGTTGAATTTTAATGCGTTCCTAGAGAAAGCTAAGTTGAAAGATGATGGTAGCAACTACACGGATTGGGTCCGTAACTTGAGGATTATCCTCATTGCTGCATAGAAGAATTAGGTCGTGGAAGCACCGCTAGGTGACAAACCCGCTGCAGGAGCAACGCCAGATGTTATGAACACCTGGCAAAGCAAAGCTGATGACTACTCGATAGTTCAGTGTGCCATGCTTTACATTTTAGAACCGGGAGATCAACGATGTTTTGAACGTCATGGAGCATATGAGATGTTCCAGGAGTTGAAGTTAATATTTCAAGAAAATGCCCGGATTGAGAGATATGAAGTCTCCAATAAGTTCTACAGCTGCAAGATGGAGGAGAATAGTTCTGTTAGTGAACATATACTCAGAATGTCTGGGTACCACAACCACTTGACTCAACTGGGAGATAATCTTCCTAATGATAGTGTCATTGACAGAGTTCTTCAATCACTTCCACCAAGCTACAAGAGCTTTGTGATGAACTGTAGTATGCAAGGGATGGATAAGACAATTCTCGAGCTCTTCGCGATGCTAAAGGTTGCAGAGGTAGAAATCAAGAAGGAGAATAAAGTGTTGATGGTCAACAAGACCACCAGTTTCAAGGAAAAGGGTAAAGGGAAGAAGGGGAACTTCAAGAAGAATAGCAAGCCAGTTGCTGCTCAAGTGAAGAAACCCAAGTCTGGACCTAAGCCTGAAACTGAGTGCTTCTACTTCAAAGGGACTAGTCACTAGAAGCGAAACTGCCCCAAGTATTTGGCGGATAAGAAGGATGTCAAGGTGAACAAAGGTATATGTGATATACATGTTATTGATGTGTACCTTACTAATGCTCGCAGTAGCACCTGGGTATTTGATACTGGTTCTGTTGCTAATATTTGCAACTTGAAACAGGGGCTACAGATTAAGCAAAGATTGGCTAAGGACGAGGTGACGATGCGTGTGGTAAATGGTTCCAAAGTCGATGTGATCGCGGTCGGCATGCTACCTCCACATCTACCTTCGGGATTTGTTTTAGATCTAAATAATTGTTATTTGGTGCCAGCGTTGAGCATGAACATTATATCTGGATCTTGTTTGATGCGAGACAGTTTTTCATTTAAATCTGAGAATAATGGTTGTTCTATTTATATGAGTAATATCTTTTATGGCCATGCACCCTTAAAGAGTGGTCTATTTTTGATGAATCTCGATAGTAGTGATACACATATTCATAATATTAAAGCTAAAAGATGCAGAGGTGATAATGATAGTGAAAATTATTTGTGGCACTGCCGTTTAGGTCATATTGGTGTAAAGTGCATGAAGAAACTCCATTCTGATGGACTTTTGGAATCACTTGGTACTTGCGAACCATGCCTCATGGGCAAGATGACGAAAACACCGTTCTCCGGAACTGTGGAGCGAGCAACAGATTTGTTGGAAATCATACATACTGATGTATGTGGTTCGATGAATATTGAGGCTCGCGGCGGGTATTGTTATTTTCTCACCTTCACAGATGATTTGAGCATATATGGGTATATATACTTAATGAAACATAAGTCTGAAACATTTGAAAAGTTCAGAGAATTTCAGAGTGAAGTGGAAAATCATCGTAACAAGAAAATAGAGTTTCTACGATCTGATCATGGAGGAGAATATTTGAGCTACGAGTTTGGTCTTCATTTGAAACAATGCGGAATAGTTTCGCAACTCACGCCACCCGGAACACCACAGCGTAATGGTGTGTCCGAACATCGTAATCGTACTTTACTAGATATGGTGCGATCTATGATGTCTCCTACTGATTTACCGCTATCGTTTGGGGGTTATGCTTTAGACACGGTTGCATTCATGTTAAATAGGGCACCATATAAATCCGTTGAGATGACGCCTTATGAACTATGGTTTGGCAAGTAACTGATAACCCACAAGTATAGGGGATCGCAACAGTTTTCGAGGGTAGAGTATTCAACCCAAATTTATTGATTCGACACAAGGGGAGCCAAAGTATATTCTCAAGTATTAGCAGTTGAGTTGTCAATTCAACCACACCTGGAAACTTAGTATCTGCAGCAAAGTATTTAGTAACAAAGTAATATGATAGTAGTGATAACGGTAACAAAAGGTAACAGTAGTAAAAGCAATGTTTTTGGTATTTTGTAGTGATGATAGCAATAGCAACGGGAAAGTAAATAAGCGAAGAACAATATGTGGAAAGCTCGTAGGCAATGGATCGGTGATGGAGAATTATGCCGGATGCGGTTCATCATGTAACAGTCATAACCTAGGGTGATACAGAACTAGCTCCAGTTCGTCAATATAATGTAGGCATGTATTCCGAATATAGTCATACGTGCTTATGGAAAAGAACTTGCATGGCATCTTTTGTCCTACCCTCCCGTGGCAGCGGGGTCCTTACGGAAACTAAGGGATATTAAGGCCTCCTTTTAATACAGAACCGGAACAAAGCATTAACACATAGTGAATACATGAACTCCTCAAACTACGGTCATCACCGGTAAGTATCCCAATTATTGTCACTTCGGGGTTAACGGATCATAACACATAATAGGTGACTATAGACTTGCAAGATAGGATCAAGAACTCTCAGATATTTATGAAAACATAATAGGTTCAGATCTGAAATCATGGCACTTGGGCCGTAGTGACAAGCATTAAGCATAGCAAAGTCATAGCAACATCAATCTCAGAACATAGTGGACACTAGGGATCAAAGCCTAACAAAACTAACTCAATTACATGATAGATCCCATCCAACCCATCACCGTCTAGCAAGCCTACGATGGAATTACTCACACACGGCGGTGAGCATAATGAAATTGGTGATGGGGGATGGTTGATGATGACGATGGCGACGGATTCCCCTCTCCGGAGCCCCGAACGGACTCCAGATCAGCCCTCCCGAGAGGTTTTAGGGCTTGGCAGCGGCTCCGGATCGTAAAACGCGATGAATTCTTCTCTCTGATTTTTCTCTCCTCGAAACTCAATATATGGAGTTGGAGTTGGAGTCGGAGAGGCAACAAGGGGCCCACGAGGTAGGGGGCGCACCCTAGGGGGGCAGGCGCGCCCCCCACCCTTATGGAGAGGTGGTGGGCCCCCCGGCCTTCGTCTTTTGCAGGTATTTTTCTTATTTTCTAAAAAGTGGCTCCGTGAAGTTTCAGGTCATTCCGAGAACGTTTGCTCCTGCACATAAATAACACCATGGTAATTCTGCTGAAAACAGCGTCAGTCCGGGTTAGTTCCATTCAAATCATGCAAGTTAGAGACCAAAACAAGGGCAAAAGTGTTTGGAAAAGTAGATACGTTGGAGACGTATCAACTCCCCCAAGCTTAAACCTTTGCTTGTCCTCAAGCAATTCAGTTGACAAACTGAAAGTGATAAAGAAAAACTTTTACAAACTCTATTTGCTCTTGTTGTTGTAAATATGTAAAGCCAGCATTCAAGTTTTCAGCAAAGATTATAACTAACCACATTTGCAATAACGCATAGATCTCAAGTTTACTCATATCAATAGCATAATCAACTAGCGAGCCATAATAATAAATCTCAGATGACAACACTTTCTCAAAACAATCATAATATGATATAACAAGATGGTATCTCGCTAGCCCTTTCTGAGACCGCAAAACATAACTGCAGAGCACCTTTAAAGATAAAGGACTGACTAGACATTGTAATTCATGGTAAAAGAGATCCAGTCAAGTCATACTCAATGTAAACTAACAATGATGAATGCAAATGACAGTGGTGCTCTCCAACTGGTGCTTTTTAATAAGAGGATGATGACTCAGCATAAAAGTAAATAGATAGGCCCTTCGCAGAGGGAAGCAGGGATTTGTAGAGGTGTCAGAGCTCGGTTTTGAAATAGAGATGAATAATATTTTGAGCGGTATACTTTCATTTTCAACATAACAACCAAGAGATGGCGATATCTTCCATGCTACACACATTATAGGCGGTTCCCAAACAGAATGGTAAAGTTTATACTCCCCCTCCACCAACAAGTATCAATCCATGGCTTGCTCGAAACAATGAGTGCCTCCAACTAACAACAGTCCCATAGGGAGTTTTGTTTGCAATTATTTTGATTTAGCTTGCATAAAGCATGGGAATGGGCGTCCCGGTGACCAGCCACTTTCTCGTGAGTGAGGAGCGGAGTCCACTCCTCTTGAGAATAACCCGCCTAACATGGAAGATACGGACAACCCTAGTTGATACATGAGCTATTCGAGCATACAAAACAGGATATTTATTTGAAGGTTTAGAGTTTGGCATATACAAATTTACTTGGAACGGCAGGTAGATACCGCATATAGGAAGGTATAGTGGACTCACGTGGAATAACTTTGGGGTTTATGGGATTGGATACACAAGCAGTATTCCCGCTTAGTACAGGTGAAGGCTAGCAAAAGACTGGGAAGCGACCAGCTAGAGAGCGACAACAGTCATGAACATGCATTAAAATTAATCAACACTGAATGCAAGCATGAGTAGGATATAATCCACCATGAACATAAATATCGTGAAGGCTATGTTGATTTTGTTTCAACTACATGCGTGAACATGTGCCAAGTCAAGTCACTTAAATCATTCAGAGGAGGATACCACCCTATCATACCACATCACAACCATTTTAATAGCATGTTGGCATGCAAGGTAAACCATTATAAGCTCCTAGCTAATCAAGCATGACACAAGAAACTATGATCTCTAGTTGCCATTGCAAACATGTTTATTCATAATAGGCTGAATCAGGAATGATGAACTAATCATATTTACAAAAACAAAAGAGGTCGAGTTCATACCAGCTTTTCTCACCTCAGCCAGTCCATCATATATCGTCATAAGTGCCTTTCACTTGCACGACCGAACGATGTGAATAATAATAATAATAATAATAATAGTGCACGTGCATTGGACTAAGCTGGAATCTGCAAGCATTCAATAAACAAGAGAAGACAAGGCAATATGGGCTCTTTCGTCAGATAAACAATAATGCATATAAGAGCCACTTCAACAATTTAATTATGGTCTTCTCCTATCGACCCCCAAAGAAAAGAAAAGAAATAAAACTATTTACACGGGAAAGCTCCCAACAAGCAAAAGAAGAACATGAAATCTTTTTGGGTTTTCTTCTTAATTACTACTACAAGCATGGAAACTAAATTGATTAAAAGCTACAACTAACATTTTTTTGGTTTTTCTTAAGGTTTATTAAACACACAGGAAGAAAGCATAAAAAGGGAAATAAACTAGCATGGATGATACAATGAAAAAGTATGAGCACCGACATCTAGCAATGAGTGTGTGAACATAAATGTCATGTCGGTGGGAAATACGTACTCCCCCAAGCTTAGGCTTTTGGCCTAAGTTGGTCTATGGCCACGGCTGGCCTGGCGGATATCCATAATAGTAGTTGGGGTCGTACTGGGATGAAGAAGAGGAATACTCCGCTTGCCACTGGCTGACAATCATCTCCGGATCCCACTGATAATTAGACTGTCGTGGAGGATGAACTTGTGGTTCCGGCTCTGGCTCCACGGCTGGTGCAGGGTTCCGGTAGGCGTGAATAGCCTTCAATGGAACAAGGTACGTGCCTACAGATAAATCAAACAAAGAAGGAGCATGTAGGGTAATAGTCTCAGGATGATGTTTATTAAAGAACAATTGATATTTAAGCTCTCCTTCCCTATTCTTAACAATAAAATCATGTGCCACCATACTTTTATAATCTAGATAAGCACGACGCAACACTTTTTCTTCCTTCTCATAATGCCTAATAGGTATGTTAAAATGTGCAACTAGGTGTGAAGCATAGATGTCTCCAAAGATGGGGCCCTTTGTACGGTTCAGACTTAACCGTTTAGCAATAATGCCGCCCATACTAACAGAGTTGTCACCATATAAACCATGGAGCAAAATAATAATATCAGGGATACTAAGGTTTCCACAGTTTCCGCGACCAATTAAACAACGACTAGCAAATAATGCAAAGTAACGTAAAACAGGAAAATGTATGCTAGTGATTCGTGCATCAAAAACCTTCCTTGTTTCCCCTACAGTGATAGTGTCAATGAACCCCTCCACATCATCGCAATGTGGTTCTTCTGTCTTGCCCTCAAAGGGACTAAACAAACCCGACAAAAATCATAAAGTGACATCTCCTTATGCTCATCATATAAATGGAACTCCACCGTAGGTGGTGAGCTCCTAGAATGGAAATGAAAGTTTTGCACAAAGGTATTTGTGAGTAAGAGATACTGATCGCATTGGTCGTGGAGGAAAGCGGTGAGGCCTGCATTTTTAGCCAATTCACGAAAATCTTCATAAATCCCGGCTGCTCTCAAGAAATCATCGGAAGGCCATTCACACGCCCGAATCTCCGTGGTGCGAGGCAGATTATACTTAGGCTTTGGTGCCTTTTCCTTTGAGCTTTGGCTCGATGAGACCCTCAAAAGTCTCCTCATCATTTTCTGAAAAATTCTAAAAAAATTAGTAACTTCAAAATACAAGTAAACCAAACTCAATAATATTGATAACAACTACTCCTACAAGTGCCTAGAGCCTATATCATGCATCAAAACTACTTGGAACCATATAAATTTGACATGAAAGCTCAAGAACAGGGTCACCTAAGCAACAAAAATTTGCAATGAATAAAGCACTAGAACAAAAACTAATTGGACCAATGGAGGAGTCACATACCAAGGAACAATCTCCCCAAGCAGTTTTGTGAGAGGTGCTTTGAGCAAGGAGATCGAAAATGGCAGCAAGATGAGCTAGAACTCGTGCTTGAGCTGGATATTCATGTTTGTGGGAGGAAGATGAAGTGTGTGGGTGTAGAAATAAGTGGAGGAGGGCCACCGTGGGCCCACGAGGCAGGGGGGCGTGCCTAGGGGGTAGGGCGGGCCCTCCACCCTCGTGGGCAGGTGGTTGGCCCCCTTGCTGTGTTCTTAGTGCCAAATATTCTCAAATATTCTGGAAAAAAATCATATTTAAATTTCAGGGCATTTGGAGAACTTTTATTTTCGGGGTATTTTATATTGCACGGATAATCAGATAACAGACAGAAAAATATTTATTTTTATTTTATTTAACATAAATAACAGAAAGTAAAAGTGGGGTACAGAAGGTTGTGCCTTCTAGTTTCATCCATCTCATGATCATCAAAAGGAATCCACTAACAAGGTTGATCAAGTCTTGTTAACGAACTCATTCCGAATAACATGGAACCGGAGAAATTTCGAATAACACTATGTTACCTCAACAGGGATATGCACATCCCCAATAATAAGAATATCATATTTCTTCTTGACAGTAGGAAGAGGAAAGTCAAAACCTCCAAATATAATCGATGGAATTTTTCCAATAGAGTTGATACTATGAACTTGAGGTTGTTTCCTCGGAAAGTGTACCGTATGCTCATTACCATTAACATGAAAAGTGGCATTGTCTTTAGTGCAATCAATAACAGCCCCTACAGTATTCAAAAAGGGTCTTCCAAGAATAATAGACATACTATCGTCCTCAGGAATATCAAGAATAACAAAGTCCGTTAAAATAGTAACGTTTGCAACTACAACAGGCACATCCTCACAAATACCGACAGGTATAGCAGTTGATTTATCAGCCATTTGCAAATATATTTCAGTAGGTGTCAACTTATTCAAATCAAGTCTACCATATAAAGAGAGAGGCATAACACTAACACCGGCTCCAAGATCACATAAAGCAGTTTTGACATAATTTCTTTTAATGGAGCATGGTATAGTGGGTACTCTTGGATCTCCAAGTTTCTTTGGTATTCCACCCTTAAAAGTATAATTAGCAAGCATGGTGGAAATTTCAGCTTCCGGAATCTTCCTTTTATCAGTAACAATTTCTTTCATGTATTTAGCATAAGGATTCATTTTAAGCATATCAGTTAATCACATACGCAAAAAGATAGGTCTAATCATTTCAACAAAGTGCTCAAAATCCTCATCATCCTTTTTCTTGGATGGTTTGGGAGGAAAAGGCATGGGTTTATGAACCCAAGGCTCTCTTTCTTTACCATGTTTCCTAGCAACAAAGTCTTTCTTATCATAACGTTGATTCTTTGATGGTGGGTTATTAAGATCAACAGCAGGTTCAATTTCTATATCATTATCATTACTAGGTTGAGCATCATCATGAACATTATTATTAGCATTATCACTAGTTTCAGGTTCATTACCAGATTGTGTTTCAGCATCAGAAATAGAAATATCATTTGGATTCTCAGGTGTTTCAACAATAGGATCACTAGAAGCATGCAAAGTCCTATCATTTTTCTTTTTCTTCTTTTTAGAAGAACTAGGTGCATCTATATTATTTCTCTGAGAATCTTGCTCAATTCTCTTAGGGTGGCCTTCAGGATACAAAGGTTCCTGAGTCATCTTACCACCTCTAGTCATAACTCTAACATCATTATCATTATCCTTACTATTCAATTCATTGAGCAAATCATTTTGAGCTTTAGGTACTTGTTCTACTTGAGTGGTAACCATAGAAGCATGTTTACTAATAAGTTTAAGTTCACCTTTGACATTGGCCATATAATCACCCAAGTGTTCAAGCATATTTGAATTGGATTTCAATTGTCTACCAAAATAAGCATTAAAGTCTTCTTGCTTAGACATAAATTTATCAAACTCATCTAAGCATGGGCTAGCAAATTTAGTAAATGGGATTTCAGCTTTATCATATCTATAGAGAGAATTTACATTTACTACCTGTGTCGGGTTATCAAGACCATGAGTTTCTTAAATAGGTAAAGGATTAAGATTATATGTTTCTTCAACAGGCGGTAAATTAAGACCATGTATTTCTTCAATAGGAGGTAAATTCTTAACATATTTAGCTTTAATACCTTTTTCTTTCATAGATTTCTTTGCCTCTTGCATATCTTCAGGACTGAGAAATAGAATACCCCTCTTCTTCGGAGTTGGTTTAGGAATAGGCTCAGGAATTGGCTCCGGAGGTGTCCAATTATTTTCATTTGTCAACATATTATTCAATAAAATTTCAGCTTCATCCAGTGTTCTTTCCCTGAAAACAGAACCAACACAACTATCTAGGTAATCTCTGGAGGCATCGGTTAGTCCTTTATAAAAGATATCAAGTATTTCATTTTTCTTAACAGGATGATCAAGCAAAGCATTAAGTAATTGGAGAAGCCTCCCCCAAGCTTGTGGGAGACTCTCTTCTTCAATTTGCACAAAATTATATATATCCGTTAAAGCAGCTTGTTTCTTATGAGCAGGGAAATATTTAGCAGAGAAGTAATAAATCATATCCTAGGGACTACGCACACAACCAGGATCAAGAGAACTAAACCATATCTTAGCATCACCCTTTAATGAGAACGGAAATATTTTAAGGATGTAAAAGTAACGAGTTCTCTCATCTTTAGTGAACAGGGTGGCTATATCATTCAATTTAGTAAGATGTGCCACAACAGTTCCAAATTCATAACCATGAAAAGGATCAGATTCAACCAAAGTAATTATATTAGGATCAACAGAGAATTCATAATCCTTATCAGTAACAAAGATAGGTGAAGTAGCAAAAGCAGGGTCAGGTTTCATTCTAGCATTTAGAGATTTCTTACTCCATTTAGCTAATAACCTTTTGAGTTCATTTCCATTTTTGCGAGCTAGAATAGCTAAAGAAGCTTCTTGATCAAAAACATAACCCTTAGGAATAACAAGTGATTCTTCATCATCACTTTCATCAGTATCATCAGATTCAATATTTTCAATTTCTCTAGCCCTAGCAAGTTGTTCATCAAGAAAATCACTAAGTGGCATAGTAGTATCAGGCATAGAGGTAGTTTCATCATAAGTATCATGCATAGCAGAAGTGGCATCATCAATAACATGCGACATATCAGAACGAATAGCAGAAGCAGGTGTAGGTGTCGCAAGCTTACTCAAAACAGAAGGTGAATCAAGTGTAGAGCTAGATGGCAGTCCCTTACCTCCCCTCGTAGTTGAGGGATAAATCTTAGTTCTTGGATCTTTCAAGTTCTTCATAATGATAAGCGGATATATATCCCAAGTGACTCAAAGAATAGAGCTATGCTCCCCGGCAACGGCGCCAGAAAATAGTCTTGATAACCCACAAGTATAGGGGATCGCAACAGTTTTCGAGGGTAGAGTATTCAACCCAAATTTATTGATTCGACACAAGGGGAGCCAAAGAATATTCTCAAGTATTAGCAGCTGAGTTGTCAATTCAACCACACCTGGAAACTTAGTATCTGCAGCAAAGTATTTAGTAGCAAAGTGATATGATAGTAGTGATAACGGTAACAAAAGGTAACTGTAGTAAAAGCAATGTTTTTGGTATTTTGTAGTGATGATAGCAATAGCAACGGGAAAGTAAATAAGCGAAGAACAATATGTAGAAAGCTCGTAGGCAATGGATCGGTGACGGAGAATTATGCCGGATGCGGTTCATCATGTAACAGTCATAACCTAGGGTGACACAGAACTAGCTCCAGTTCGTCAATATAATGTATGCATGTATTCCGAATATAGTCATACGTGCTTATGGAAAAGAACTTGCATGACATCTTTTGTCCTACCCTCCCGTGGCAGCGGGGTCCTTACGGAAACTAAGGGATATTAAGGCCTCCTTTTAATAAAGAACCAGAACAAAGCATTAACACATAGTGAATACATGAACTCCTCAAACTACGGTCATCACCGGCAAGTATCCCGATTAATGTCACTTCGGGGTTAACGGATCATAACACATAATAGGTGACTATAGACTTGCAAGATAGGATCAAGAACTCTCAGATATTGATGGAAACATAATAGGTTCAGATTTGAAATCATGGCACTCGAGCCCTAGTGACAAGCATTAAGCATAGCTGAGGGAGTCCTGGATTAGGGGGTGTTCGGGTAGCCGGACTATACCTTCAGCCGGACTCCAGGACTATGAAGATACAAGATTGAAGACTTCGTCCCGTGTCCGGATGGGACTTTCCATGGCATGGAAGGCAAGCTTGGCGATGCGGATATTCAAGATCTCCTACCATTGTAACCGACTCTGTGTAACCCTAACCCTATCCGGTGTCTATATAAACCGGAGGGTTGTAGTCCGTAGCCGATCAACTCCATACACAACAATCATACCATAGGCTAGCTTCTAGGGTTTAGCCTCCTTGATCTCGTGGTAGATCTACTCTTGTACTACCCATATCATCAATATTAATCAAGCAGGAGTAGGGTATTACCTCCATCGAGAGGGCCCGAACCTGGGTAAAACAAAGTGTTCCCTGCCTCCTGTTACCATCCGGCCTAGACACACAGTTTGGGACCCCCTACCCGAGATCCGCCGGTTTTGACACCGACATTGGTGCTTTCATTGAGAGTTCCTCTGTGCTGTCACAATCAGGAAGGATGCCTCCTCCCATCTTTAAAGACGGCGCCATTGCTAAGGGAGCCTTGGCTGTCGGCCAAACCCTCCGGCTAGGTGGTTTTCTCATGACCGCATGTTCGGCTGTTGCACCGACGATGACCTCTCGGGTCATCAAAAGCAACCTACACGTCAGCTCGGATCTCGTCGAGCAGCTAGATCCAACGGAGCTCTCTTTCGTAAATGAGCTCTTGGATCGCATCGCCGCCCTGGGGGTCGCTACGGATTACGACCAGGTTGGGCTTAAACCCGATCTAAGAGAAATTAACTCTCCCCAAGTCACCCACCACGTTGCCGTGGTAGAGGCGCAGTGCGGCGACCCTTCATCTATTTTAAGGACTAGCTACGTCTGAATTCCCGACTCCTCCAAGCCGGATACCCGCGTAGAGGAGGATGTAACTCAAGACCTGAGCTTAGGATGAGGCAACAGGCTAGATTTGTTGGACAACGTCCAAGAACCCGAACTTCAGAGTTCGGAAACTCTTCGGCCTCCGAATCTTGGATTAGGTGAGGCTTCAGATTCAACGACACCCGCCCACCCAAACATAAGCGATCTCTCCCAAATCAGGCAGAGGCCCGAGGAAACAATACATCATTATTGGGCCAGATTCCTCCTGGTTATGAACAGGATAAAGGATTGCCGCGAGGGAGACGCAATCTCTATTTTTTGCAGTAATTGCACGGATGAGGGAATCCTTAACGCCATAAGTCGTCATGATATTACGCGCTTCGCTGACTTGGCGTCCATAGTACAAAAATACTGTGTGATGGAAAGCGCCTGGAAAACCGAAATAAAATTTTGGGACAATCCGGCCTTGAATAGTAATCCCGTCCGAACTAAGAGGGTGCATCATCATAGGACACCCGGGATAAACACCAAAAAGCCAAAACCCTCTACAGGGCATGGAACCGTACTGGAAAGGTGGCTTGATGGACCCTGTAGAATTCACAGTACAGAGGACGCCACACCAACTCACAGCCTTAGAGCATGTTGGATACTCCGGCAGGTGGCCAAAATCGGTGAGGACCTCTTAATCCTGGAGGCCGCAGAAAGCCAGCCCGAGGACACCAGTACCGTTCTCACAGTCTTCGAGACTTTCGCATCAAATAATATGCGAAAAAGAACACTCCGCAGCCTCGCCGAAGTCTATCAAGTTGCAACAATAAATCCATGGAGCGACACTGCCATTACCTTCAATGCAAGTGATGAACCTAGATTCCGAACAGCCCGAGCACCAGCCGCATTGGTCCTCAGTCCCATAGTGGATGGCTTTCGCCTCACCAAGGTGCTCATGGATGGAGGCAGCGGACTGAACCTCATTTATGATGAAACCCTTCAAAAAATGGAAATAGACTGGAACCGCATCGAGCGAAGCAGCACAACCTTTAGAGGAATAATCCCCAGTCGGGAAGCGCGCTGCATAGGAAAAATCACACTAGATGTGGTGTTCGGCACGCCGGATAATTACAGGTCCGAAGAAGTCAAGTTTCAGGTGGCCCCATTTAAGAGCGGACATCACGCTTTACTAGGGCAGGAAGCATTCACAATCTTCCAAGCGATACCCCATTATGGGTACATGAAACTTAAGATGCCCGGGCCGAATGGAATTATCACTCTAGCTAGTGATCCGGACATAGCACTCCGCGCCGAAAACAAGACGGCCGCGTTAGCTCTTGAGGCACTATCCGAAGCCTTAGCGGCCGAGGAACTGACTGCGCTGCGCTCCACGGTTAACAGGGATGATGTGATACTCGACAAGAGGTCCAAATCCACATCCTTCAAGCCAGCTGACGAAATAGTCAAATTCCAGGTCCATCCAACGGACCCCAATAAAACAGCTTCCATCGGGGCACGACTGAACCCTGATGTAGACGCCGCACTACGAGAGTTCCTATGAAAGAACTGGGACATTTTCGCCTGGCACCCTTCAGACATGCCAGGGATCCCACGCAGGCTGGCCGAACACAGCTTAAATATCCTAAAAGGATTCAAACCTGTCAAACAAGCCCTTCGGCGTTTTTCCGAACCCAAGAGACATGCTATGGGAGAGGAGCTAGCCAAGCTATCGGAGGCCGGATTCATTAGAGACATACAACATCCGGACTGGCTAGCAAACCTGGTGATGGTACCAAAGAAGGACAAATCCTAGCGCCTGTATGTCGATTTTAAAGACCTTAACAAGGCTTGCCCAAAGGATCCCTTCCCCCTCCCCCGTATCGATCAAATTATCGATGCCACCGCAGGACACGATTCGTTGTGTTTCCTCGATGCATACTCCGGTTACCATCAAATCAAGATGGCAGAATCAGACCAAGCTGCAACACCATTCATCACACCATACGGCCCATTCTGCTTCAACACAATGCCCTTCGGGCTGAAAAACGCCGGCGCAACATATCAGCGCATGATCCAGACATGTCTGGCAAACCAGATCGGCAAAACAGTGGAGGCGTATGTGGATGATGTGGTCGTCAAATCAAGATATGTCGAATCCCTAGTAAACGACTTGAGGCTTACATTCGATAACCTCCGACAATATGACATCAAGCTCAATCCAGAAAAATGCGTCTTCGGCGTTCCAGCCAGAAAGCTCTTGGGCTTCATTGTATCCGGTAGAGGAATTGAAGCAAACCCAGCCAAGATCCAAGATTTGTCACAATTGAATGTCCCAAAGGACCTCAAACAAATACTAAAATTAACCGGATGCGTGGCGGCTTTAAGCCGCTTCATCTCCCGCTCGGGGGAAAAGGCACTACCCCTCTATCGCCTCCTTCGGCGCACCGAACACTTCGAGTGGACGGAGGCCGCCACGGCCAGACTTGATGAAATAAAAGCCATATTGGCAACAAACCCAGTCCTTGCCGCACCGAACACCGGCGAACCAATGTTATTGTACATTGCAGCAACACATCAAGTTGTCAGCGCAGTGCTCGTTGTCGAGCGGGAAACGGATGGACACAAATTCCCCCTTCAAAGGCCGGTCTACTACGTATCCACTGTCCTCACTCCATGCAAATCACGGTACCCGCATTATCAAAAGATTGCATACGCGGTATTCATGGCATCCCAGAAGCTACGACACTACTTTCAAGAGTGTTCCATAACAGTAGCCTCGGAAGTAGCACTCAACGATATTATTAACAACCGCGACGCAACGGGCCGGATTGCAAAATGGGCCATCGAGCTTCTCCCATTCGATATAACCTACAAGCCACGGCGAGCTATTAAATCGCAAGTTTTGGCCGACTTCGTCGCAGAATGGACGGAGGTCGAGCTCCCTAAAGAGTACGACACATATTCAAACTGGATTATGCATTTCGACGGCTCCAAAATGTTGACCGGACTGGGGGCTGGCGTCGTCCTGACATCCCCCACAGGAGACACAGTCCAATATGTGCTCCAGATCATGTACACGGATTCCAACAATGCAGCCGAATATGAGGTCCTCCTACATGGTCTCCGGATAGCAGTATCCATGGGTATCCAGCGCCTAGAGGTACGCCGGGATTTAAACCTCGCGATATCCCAAATAAATGGAGACTTCGACGCCAAGGACCCAAAAATGGCAGCTTACCGCAACGCCGTCATAAAAATGTCAGCTCGGTTCGGAGAGCTGGAGTTTCACCATATAGCCCGAGAAAACAATCAAGCAACGGACGTCCTGGCATGCATCGGAGCAAAACGCGATGCAATCCCCCCCAACATCTTTTTGGAAAGATTGTTCAAGCCATCCGTAGCATGGGAGGGTGAACCCGCAAATAACAGCCCGGACCCAGCCGCACCACTCGACGCCGAACAATCTGACACAATTGGAGGCTCTGGCAACGAAATTACACCTTCAGCCCACGTAATAATGGCGGTTATCGCCTCGTGGACAGAACCATTCCTAGCCTACCTTACTAGACAGGAACTCCCAGAGGACCAAAACGAGGCCCGCTGCATAGTGCGGCGATCTAAAGCCTATAGAGTCCATGAGGGAGAGCTTTATAAGAAAAGCACTACCGGAGTCCTTCAAAGGTGCATCTCCGAAGAGGAAGGGCGGAACCTTCTGGCTGAAATTCATGCCGAACTCGGTGGTCACCACGCCGCTGCTCGGTCCCTTGTTAGCAAGGCTTTCCGTACAGGCTTTTATTGGCCGACGGCCCGGCAGACGCTCAGGACCTAGTCCAACGATGCGCTGGTTGCCAACTTTTTGCCAACCAAAGCCATATGCCACCCACCGCACTCCAAACTATACCCATCACCTGGCCTTTTGCGGTCTGGGGGCTTGACATGGTCGGACCCCTTAAAGGTGGGACCGATAGAAAAAAATACTTACTGGTCATGGTGGATAAATTCACCAAATGGATAGAAGCCATACCTGTTAAAACGGCTGAATCTGGACCTGTGATAGACTTCATATCCGGGGTTGTACACCGTTATGGCGTCCCCCACAGCATCATAACCGATAACGGTACAAACTTTACTGCCGACGAGGTAAAACTCTGGTGCAAAAACATGGGCATCAAGCTCGATTATGCTTCCGTCTATCACCCACAAACCAACGGCCAGGTCGAACGTGCAAATGGTCTTATCATGAGCGGCATTAAACCCAGACTGGTGCGGTCCCTCAAGGAATCTAACACACACTGGGTAGAGGAGCTCGACTCCGTGCTATGGGGGCTGCGGACTACGCCAAATCGCACCACCGGATACACACCATTTTTATGGTGTACGGCGTAGAGGCGGTTCTACCCTGCGACATAATTCATGACTCACCTAGAGTGCGCATGTACGAAGAAAGAGAAGCCGAGCTCGATCGGCAGGACAACTTGGACGCCCTGGAGGAGGAGCGTGACGTGGCAAAAGCCCGTTCCGCATTTTATCAACAGCAGGCCCGAAGATATCAAAGCAGAGAAGTACGGGCCAAAAATTACAATGTTGGCGAACTAGTTCTATGCATGCCGGACAAGAAAAAGGACAAACTCAAGCCCAAGTGGGAAGGTCCATTCATAATCGACCAAGTCCTGACTGGCGGGGCGTACCGCCTGCGAGATGCGTCGGATAACCGACTCGAGCCGAACCCGTGGAACGCCACCCGTCTCCGAAGATTCTATGCCTAGCGCCCGACTGGGTGAAGCCGAAAGCTAGCGTTCTTAAGGGAATATTCGGTCGGTGAGATAAAAGATGATCTTTTTACTCATTTTATGCGCCCCCAGATGCTTTTTCTGCGTCTTTTTACGCAGTCCGGACATGCACTTTAGGGCATGCCTCCCAGCGAAAGGAACCCCTAACGGAACTATTCTCTCTGGAAGATGTTTCTTACTAACCATGTAATATAACATAACTAGTTGGGCACTTGTCTGATAAAGCACTAATGACCCCTACGCCTGGTCTCCACGCATACCACGGTTCTTATATAACCGCTATGGTATTTGGACACACTCCGGACCGTCAGGTCCCGAGGTTGAAGCGAAAAGGTCGGCAACGACAAACGATCTACAATCCGGCTAGAAGGCATTACACATGTCAATTCAAAATTACATAGTCATTCTGACTGATTGTATTCCTCTTCTATACCATCTAACAGGCTGTCTAATTTACAGTCCCTGCTGGGAATACTTCACGGCTAACTCTACTTGGCCGTATACTAAGCTTACAGGGATCTCCTTCCCGTCAGGCCCCACTGGTCCGACCTCGGCCATGTGGTTTGGGTCAGACTTTGTAAAACGGGTCTTCACCATGGCCCAGGCCTCCCTAGCGCCTTGTCGGCAAGCCGATATCTTCCACAACCGGAAGCGCCGCCGAGCTCCCTTCAGCTTCTCCGCAAGCTCTCCAAGGCCCTCGGGCATGGAGTGGGCAGGCCATAAGGCTTGGGCAACGCCTCGCATCGCCTGCCGAATTCGCTCGTGCAGTTGCATGAGTTCGGGAAGAAGGTCACCCATAGAACCGGGCATCTCCTCTGCAGGACGACCTGTGAGCATACCTACAGACATTACTCTGTTAGTCGACTTCCTCGCCGAACTCTTTTTTCAAAGTTCGTTCAAGCACTTACTAAAAATGCCGCGTCGAAGCCGCTGATTCTCTTTCGTGGAGTCCGACAGCTGGCCACGAACATCTTTAAGTTCGACGTCCAGCTTGGTGTTGGCATCCTGAAGATCATTCTTCTCTCGCCTCACCTTTGTCAACAAACTCTCACCGGCCTTTAGCCGGCGTAAGAGTTGTTGCTTGTCCGGATCTAATCCGGCGCCATCTGCAATATGATTTGTCAGATTTGCACCCACACCGCACAATACTAATCTTTCGAAGTGTATCTTACCTGAGGGGTCTCTTTGGGCTCCCCTGCTGCGGCTAGTGCGGCCTCTAGTTGGGCCTTGCACTTTTCCAGCTCCTGGGATAGTACGGTATTCTTCTTTGTAAGAAGCTGCATATCAAATGATCCTTAAATCAGTTGCTCTAACTGTTTCAAGTCTCGGGGGCTACTGGTATATATATATTTGACCAAAATTTTCTTACCCGTATGTCTTTTACATACTGCTCCGTGGCTCTGGCTAAACCATTTTGAGCGGCACGGAGGTACACATCTCCCGAATTAAAGGCATCTAAAGCCTCTTGGGAGAAACAAGCGCCGCGTAGAACTGTCTGGCGACGCCTGTGGTTCATGGCACTCTCAACTTCAGAATTTGTGGCAGGCAGCCTGTCCGCATCCTCTGTCGGAGGAGCGTCCGGTGCGCGCCTTGTGCTTGCCTCCGCTTTCTGGCCAGACGTTGGAGCCTGGCTGGTGGAGGCGCGATTGGCAACCTCTCCAGATGTAGTCCGGCGAGGTCTCTTCGTTCTGAAAATAGCACGAACGTTAATATGCCCTGATAGAATAACACCAGGGAAACAGAGGGTGTGCTATACCTTTGCTCCGTCATCTCAGTCCGGACTACATTCCTTTTTGCCCCACGGGGCCCTACGGCCCCTCGTTGGCTAGCCGCCGCAGGTTCGGCCTCCTGCCTCGGAAATCTCCCCTGCAAAACACGGTTGTTGTCAGAGACACCGGAATACGTGAGAGTGGAATCTCTCTCAAGGGAATGAGACTCCGGTTTCTGTCACCTGGAAGGCCGGGATTAACCCTGGGTAATCAGCCGTGATCGCTACCAAGGTATTGTCCTTGCTTAGCTGATGGAACACCCAGTCGATAAGCTCCACCGATATGTCTGGGTCCTCTTCGGAGTCCGGATCGAGGGACCGTTCTGGGTCCTCGGGCTGTGGAGGGCGGCTGTTTATATCCTTTACCTCCTGTCGCAGTTCCTGCAATAAAGTCGTTAGACTACATATCTAACCGTGGGAGTATCAAACAAACGGGCAAGCGCAATTATTCACTTACCCAACTTGGAGGGTCGTACATAGTAAATCCGTCCTGTGGATTGACGCGGAGGAATTCCTCCTTTTCTCCCTTGTACAAAGAGGATAAGATCTTTACTAGGGCGGCAGCTGAGGCTGGCCCCTTACGACCGTAACGAGTGGCGTCATCCTCCCTGTTGAAATCCCACATGGGGTTGCCTCTATATTGAAGCGGCTGCACCCCCCGCATAATGCATGCGGCCATGACTCCAATCATGGTTAGTCCGGAATGAGCCAACAGTCTTATCCGGCCCATCAAGTAAAGGACGTCTCTGTCACTTTCTCTCTGAGAGCTCCGCGGACGCCAGCTCAAGCGTTTCTTCAATGGAGCATTGTTGAACTCAGGGAGACCGACCCGGATAGGGTCCGGTAGCGGGACGTCATCTATATAGAACCAATCCGAAGGCCAGTCCTCGGACGCCTTCTTTGGGGTTCCGGATAGGTATCCGGTCCCAGCGATGCGCCATACTTCGGCTCCGCCCACTTGGTATATAGACCCCTTTTGAGAACGGGGCACCAGGCAGAATAACCTCCTCCACAGCGTGAAATGAGCCTCAATGCCTAAAAATAGTTCCCAAAGGGCAACGAAACCCGCAATATGCAATACGGAGGCGGGCGTGAGATTGTGCAGCTGGAGGCCGTAGAACTCCAGAAGCCCGCGGAGAAATGGATGAATTGGAAATCCCAGTCCCCTTATTAGATAGGGGACGAGGCACACCCGCTCTCCTTTAGAAGGATTGGGGGTGCTCTCCGCTTGTTTTCCGCCATTGTAGGTGGCGAGACCGGCTCGGACCAGGACCATGTACGCCTGAGGGAGAAATCCCTTGGCCTGAAGTGACGCTAACTTGCTATGCGGGACGGTGCAACTCTCCCAGTCCCCGGGTTTGGGATCGGAGGGGCAAGGGGAGGAGCTGCGACGGCTGGCCATGTTGGAATGGACCTTTGCTGGAAGCGCTCTGATGATAACTCGCGGAGAGGAGAAGATGTGGTTTGGACCTAAATCCCCATCCCGTTAAATAGGCGGCTCGTTTATACAGCTAGGGGCGTGGATGTAAAAACTCCCTGGCTTTTCGCATTCGTTTGACACATGGAAGACGGCCATTATTGGGCGTGGAAGCCGAGGAACACTACATTACAAAAATCGGACATTATTCCTACAGGTACACAAGATTTGGAGAAGAACCCGCCTTGCAATGCTGAACAATCTGCGCGTCGGACTCGTCATTATTGAAGCCTGGTTCGGGGGCTACTGAGGGAGTCCTGGATTAGGGGGTGTTCGGGTAGCCGGACTATACCTTCAGCCGGACTCCAGGACTATGAAGATACAAGATTGAAGACTTTGTCCCGTGTCCGGATGGGACTTTCCTTGGCATGGAAGGCAAGCTTGGCGATGCGGATATTCAAGATCTCCTACCATTGTAACCGACTCTATGTAACCCTAACCCTATCCGGTGTCTATATAAACCGGAGGGTTGTAGTCCGTAGCCGATCAACTCCATACACAACAATCATACCATAGGCTAGCTTCTAGGGTTTAGCCTCCTTGATCTCGTGGTAGATCTACTCTTGTACTACCCATATCATCAATATTAATCAAGCAGGAGTAGGGTATTACCTCCATCGAGAGGGCCCGAACCTGGGTAAAACAAAGTGTTCCCTGCCTCCTGTTACCATCCGGTCTAGACGCACAGTTTGGGACCCCATACCCGAGATCCGCCGGTTTTGACACCGACAATAGCAAAGTCATAGCAACATCAATCTCAGAACATAGTGGACACTAGGGATCAAAGCCTAACAAAACTAACTCGATTACATGATAGATCCCATCCAACCCATCACCGTCCAGCAAGCCTACGATGGAATTACTCACGCACGGCGGTGAGCATCATGAAATTGGTGATGGAGGATGGTTGATGATGATGATGGTGACGGATTCCCCTCTCCGGAGCCCCAAACGGACTCCAGATCAGCCCTCCCAAGAGGTTTTAGGGCTTGGCGGCGGCTCCGTATCATAAAACACGATGAATTCTTCTCTCTAATTTTTTTCTCCCCGAAACTCAATATATGGAGTTGGAGTTGGAGTCGGAGAGGCAACAGGGGGCCCACGAGGTAGGGGGCGCGCCCTAGGGGGGCAGGCGCGCCCCCACCCTCGTGGAGAGGTGGTGGGCCCCCTGGCCTTCATCTTTTGCAGGTATTTTTCTTATTTTCTGAAAAGTGGCTCCATGAAGTTTCAGGTCATTCCGAGAACGTTTGCTCCTGCACATAAATAACACCATGGTAATTCTGCAGAAAACAGCGTTAGTCTGAGTTAGTTCCATTCAAATCATGCAAGTTAGAGTCCAAAACAAGGGCAAAAGTGTTTGGAAAAGTAGATACGTTGGAGACATATCAGTAACCTAAGTGGTCGTTTCTTAAAGTTTGGGGCTACGATGCTTATGTGAAAAAGCTTCAACCTGATAAGCTCAAACCCAAATTGGAGAAATGTGTTTTCGTAGGATACTCAAAGGAGACTGTTGGGCACACCTTCTATCACAGATCCGAAGGCAAGACATTTGTTGCTAAGAATGGATCCTTTCTATAGAAGGAGTTTCTCTCGAAAGAAGTGAGCGGGAGGAAAGTACAACTTGACGAGGTAATTGTATCTTCTCCCTTATTGGAAAGTAGTTCATCATTGAAATCAGTTCCAGTGATTCCTACACCAGTAAGTGAGGAAGCTAATGATGATGATCATGAAACTTCTAATCAAGTTACTACCGAACCTCATAGGTTAACCAGAGTAAGATCCGCACTAGAGTGGTACGGCAATCCTGTTCTGGAGGTCATGTTACTTGACCATGACAAACCTACGAACTATGAGGAAGCGATGATGAGCCCAGATTCCGCAAAATGGCTTGAGGCCATGAAATCTGAGATGGGATCCATGTATGAGAACAAAGTATGGACTTTGGTTGACTTGCCCGATGATCGGCAAGCCATCGAGAATAAATGGATCTTCAAGAAGAAGACTGACACTGACGGTAATGTTATTGTCTACAAAGCTCGACTTGTTGCAAAAAGTTTTTGACAAGTTCAAGGAGTTGACTACGATAAGACCTTCTCACCCATAGCGATGCTTAAGTCCGTCTGAATCATGTTAGCAATTGCTACATTTTATGATTATAAAATTTGGCAAATGGATGTAAAGACTGCATTTCTGAATGGATTTCTGGAAGAAGAGTTGTATATGATGCAACCTGAAGCTTTTATCGATCCAAAGGGTACTAACAAAGTGTGCAAGCTCCAGCGATCCATCTATGGACTGGTGCAAGCATCTTGGAGTTGGAATAAACATTTTGATAGTGTGATCAAAGCATATGGTTTTATACAGACTTTTGGAGAAGCCTGTATTTACAAGAAAGTGAGTGGGAGCTCTGTAGCATTTCTAATATTATATATGGATGACATATTGTTGATTGGAAATGATATAGAATTTCTGGATAGCATAAAAGGATACTTGAATAAGAGTTTTTCAATGAAAGACCTCGGTGAAGCTGCTTATATATTGGGCATCAAGATCTATAGAGATATATCAAGACGCTTAATTGGACTTTCACAAATCACATACCTTGATAAAGTTTTGAAGAAGTTCAAAATGGATCATGCAAAGAAAGGGTTCTTGCCTGTATTACAAGGCGTGAAGTTGAGTCAGACTCAATGCCCGACCACTTCAGAAGATAGAGAGAAAATGAAAGGTGTTCCCTATGCTTCAGCCGTAGGCTCTATCATGTAAGCAATGCTGTGTACCAGACCTGATGTGTGCCTTGCTATAAGTTTAGCAGGGAGGTACCAAAGTAATCCAGGAGTGTATCACTAGACAACAGTCAAGAACATCCTGAAATACCTGAAAAGGACTGAGGATATGTTTCTCATTTATGGAGGTGACAAAGAGCTCGTCGTAATTACGTCGATGCAAGCTTTAACACTGATCCAGATGACTCTAAGTCACAAACCAGATATGTGTTTTTATTGAACGGTGGAGCTGTCAGTTGCTGCAGTTCTAAACAAAGCGTCGTTGCAGGATCTACGTGTGAAGCAGAGTACATAGCTGCTTCGGGAGTAGCAAATGAAGGAGTCTGGATGAAGGAGTTCATATCCGATCTAGGTGTCATACCTAGTGCATCGGGCCAATGAAAATCTTTTGTGACAATACTGGTGCAATTGCCTTGGCAAAGGAATCCAGATTTCACAAAAGAACCAAGCACATCAAGAGACGCTTCAATTCCATCCGCAGTCAATTCAAGGAGGGAGACATAGAGATTTGCAAGATACATACGGATCTGAATGTTGCGGACCCGTTGACTAATCCTCTCTCACAAGCAAAACATGATCAACACCAAGACTCCATGGGTGTTCGAATCATTACTGTGTAATCTAGATTATTGACTCTAGTGCAAGTGGGATACTGAAGGAAATATGCCCTAGAGGCAATAATAAAGTTGTTATTTATATTTCCTTATAGCATGATAAATGTTTTTTATTCATGCTAGAATTGTATTAACTGGAAACTTAGTACATGTGTGAATACATAGACAAACAGAGTGTCACTAGTTTGCCTCTACTTGACTAGCTCGTTGAATCAATGATAGTTATGTTTCCTAACCATAGACATGAGTTGTCATTTGATTAACGGGATCACATCATTAGAGAATGATGTGATTGACTTGACCCATCCGTTAGCTTAGCACGATGATCGTTTAGTTTGTTGCTATTGCTTTCTTCATGACTTATACATGTTCCTATGACTATGAGATTATGCAACTCCCGAGTACGAGAGGAACACTTTGTGTGCTACCAAACGTCACAACGTAACTGGGTGATTATAAAGGTGCTCTACATGTGTCTCCGATGGTGCTTGTTGAGTTGGCATAGATCGAGATTAGGATTTGTCACTCCGATTGTCGGAGAGGTATCTCTGGGCCCTCTCGGTAATGCACATCATTATAAGCCTCGCAAGCATTGTGACCAATAAGTTAGTTGCGGGATGATGTATTACGGAACGATTAAAGAGACTTGCCGATAACGAGATTGAACTAGGTATGAGGATACCAACGATCGAATCTCGGGCAAGTAACATACCGATGACAAAGGGAACAACGTATGTTGTTATGCGGTTTGACCGATAAAGATCTTCATAGAATATGTAGGAACCAATATGAGCATCTAGGTTCCACTATTGGTTATTGACCGGAGATGAGTCTCGGTCATGTCTACATAGTTCTCGAACCCGTAGGGTCCGCATGCTTAAAGTTCGGTGACGATCGGTATTATGAGTTTATGTGTTTTGATGTACCGAAGGTAGTTCGGAGTCCCGGATGTGATCACGGACATGAAGAGGAGTCTCGAAATGGTCGAGACATAAAGATTGATATATTGGACAGGCTATATTCGGACACCGGAAGTGTTCCGGATGGTTTCAGAGAAAACCAGAGTGCCGGAGGGGTTACCCGAACCCCCGTGGAAGTATTGGGCCTAGTGGGCCTAAGGGGAGAGAGAGGGCAGGAGCCCAGGAGGTGGCTCCCCCTGCCATGAGGAGTCCGAATTGGACTAGGGGAGGGGGGCGTGGCCCTTCTTTCCATCTCCCACTCCCTCTCTTTCCTTCCCCCTTCCCCCTTCCTAGTAGGACTAGGAAAGGATGAATCCTAGTCCTACTAGGAGGAGGATTCCTCCTCTCCTTGGGGCGCACCAAGGCCGGCCGGCCTCCCCCCTGCTCCTTTATATACGGGGGCGGGGGGGGGGCACCTAAAGACACACAAGTTGATTGTTCCAAGCCGTGTGTGGTGCCCCCTCCACCATATTCCACCTCGATCATATCGTAGCAGTGCTTAGGAGAAGCCCTGCGTCGGTAGCAACATCGTCACCTCCTTAATCTGCTTCTTAATTTCCTCCAGATCATTTGCGGGCATCCCACACGGTCTCTTCGATATTGGTACGATGCCTGGCAATAGCTCTATCAAAACTCTATGTCTCAATCGGGCGGCATGCCTGGTAATTCCTCTGGAAATACAACCAGGTAATCCTTCACAATAGGCACTTCTTCCTGAACAACTCCCAAGAGAGAATTCACTTGGGTCCTCCTTGGCGCATGCCTGGATACATACTTGATCCTCTTTCCCTCCGGGGTGGTGAGTAAAATTGACTTACTAGCACAGTCGATGTTTCCTCCATACTTCGATAACCAATCCATGCCTAATATTATATCCAATCCTTGGGACTCCAAAATTATTAGGTCTGAGGAGAAAAAACATGGCTACCAATGGTTAGGGGTAACCGATCACACCATCGGCTGGGCATATACTCTGCTCCTAGCGAGCTTACTAACATGGGTGACCTAAGGGCTAAGGTTGGCAACTTAAACTTGTCCACAAATCCCCTTGAAATGTATGAATGCGATGCACACATGTCAAAAAGAACGAGAGCGGTAAATGACTTAATCAAAAACTTACCGATCACTGCGTCAGGCTGTTCTTCAACCTCCTCCACGTTGATGTTGTTCACCTGACCTCTGGTGAAAGGGTTTGGCTTCTTCCCTGAGCTTCCATTACCATTTCCATTCTTTGCTTCAGGACATTCAGTGGCGTAGTGTCCAGTCTTCCCGCACTTGAAACAAGTAATGTGACTTAGATCCTTCCTGGCGGGTGTTGCTGGGTTGGAACGATTCTGTCCGTTGCTTCCTCCATTCCCATTCCCATTCTTAGGGCCACTGTGGTTATGCGAACTCCTTCCATTATGGGTATGGCCTCCATGGTTATGAGTGTGTCCTCCCGAGTTCGGGGTAAAACGAGGCTTCTGCTGAGCTCCAAAATTGTACTTCCCTTGTCCATACATCCTTTTGCGGCTCTCTATCAGTTGCTGCTTGCCTTCAATCATAAGGGCCCTGTCTACCAAATCCTGGTAGTTATGGAATGTTGCCACCATCAACTGTATACTCAGCTCATCATTCAGCCCTTCCATAAACTTCCCCTAGTTCGCGACATCTGTGGCCACATCATCTGGGGCGTAGCGAGCTAACTTACTAAACTCATCCACGTACTGCCCCACAGTACGATTTCCCTGGCGTAAGTTGCAAAACTCAAACTTCTTCATACTCATTGCTCCAGTTGAGACACGGGCTATACAGAAAGCTTGCTGAAACTGATCCCATGTGACATTGGCTATAGGAAAAGTGGCTGTGTAATTCTCCCACCATGAGGCTGCTGGTCCATCCAATTGATGTGCGGCAAAGCACACCTTCTCAGCATCTATGCAACCTGCAGTGGTCAGCTCCCTTCCAATCCCGTTGAGCCAGTCATCAGCAACAAATCAGCTCAGTGCTACTGGAAAACACCGGCGGATTCAACCTCAAAAAACGGGCTAAGTTGTCAACTGGAGGTGGTGGCGGTGGGTTATTGTTGTTGTTGTTGTTGTTGCCTTGGTTCTGGACTAGTAGCTGCATCAAGGCATTTTGTTGTTGGATCAATTGGGTGAGCTCCGGTGGAAAGACAAATCCGGGGTCACGTCTCGGAGGCATCTGATAGGTTTAGAGGGGAGAGATTAGAATAGAGTGAGGTCTAAGGAGAAAATCACTACCCATATGCACATGACACAAACACATTCATATACACCACTCAATTCAAACAAGGGCATACAATCGATCTAGCTACCGTTACAAAATACTCGGACTACTATTATATACATGGGGGAATACTACTGATAATATGGTGGTCGACTAAGTTTTTTTATCAGAGGAGGACTCCATGATATCTGCTCTAGCTTCGTCTTCATAGTCATCATCGCTATCGGGGTCGGAGTCGGTGTCGTCGATGATGATGTAGTCTTCGGGATAGTTGTCCTCTCTTGACGTGGGGTCTCCCATGAATATTCCTAGCTTCTTCTTCATGTCTTCATTCTTCTCCAGTAGTACTGCAATTTCCTCTTCATATCCATCGCATGTAGACTTGAGTTCCTCTTCCAGCTCCATGTTCCTGGTCATCACCTTCTTCATATCTATCATGCTGGCGCACATCTAGTTCTCCTGACGATGAATGTGTTGGTTCAACTCCTGGATGTAAGCTGCAATGGACTTGTCCCTCCTGGTGCAAATCATCTCCCATTGATCATCTCAGCGTCCACATATCTGGTAGATGGTGTCCTTAAGATCCTTGTGGTAAACTTCATCGATGCGTCCCATGGCGATGTGAGCTGCCATGCTCTTTCCTAGACTCCAGGTTGGTGCATCAAAGGAAAACTCTTTGGGCTCTGTAACTGGTGCGAATGTCCTTCCTAGAACATGTACTCGAATTGTCCAGCGCTCTTCTTCCGGTAGCATGGCGGTGTAGGCCCCGCTGAAGCTTGGTCTTCCGATGTTCAGGTATCTAGTGGCCCCCTTCAAGTGTCGTCCAAAAGGGGTGTCTTCATCCGGTTGAGCAAACTTGTTCCTTGGGTCCACCATCTAGAGAGTGGAAAGTGGATAAGAGTCATAAATGGGTAGAGAAGAGTGTACTATGGCTCATCTTAGTGGTCGCGTCCTACAGCCAGTGTGTGCTCTGATACCATCTTGTAGCGATCCGACCTCAAACGATCAAATCTCTATGTATAAGTGTAATCCCTAGATCGGTAATGTTGACACACACAGTACTCGAGGATTTATAACAGAGTTCAATTACACACTTATTACATCGAATGTCTCAAAAGAGAGTACTTATTACAATAATATGGTTGAAGGCCATCTAAAATAAGATAACCGCGGAAGCTTCAAGGGTAAATGAGTCCATCAATTCCAATGGCATAGCTGAGTGCATGACAACGACCTAGCGCACCTTACTCTTCGTCTGAAAACTCTGCAACATAATACATTGCAGCTTGTGTAGGTCAGCACATGGAATATGCTGGCAAAATAACACTATAGAGCAATGAACATGTAACACCTATAACTAAATGCATATTTGGCTGGTGGAGGCTCTATGGTTATTTTTACAGAAAGCTAGTTTTTCCCTACCACAAAGGAATAGATTTTATTTAACTACAAAGTTTGTTGAAAACATTGAGAAGGTTCCTCCAACTCAATCCCAAATTAAATAATCATCAACCCAACAAATTAATTAAATAGAGTGATGAGATCAAATCAATAATTCAAGTACCAGATACTCAAGATGTCCATAATCGGGGACACGGCTAACCATGATTAGTTTATACACTCTGTAGAGGTTTGCGCACTTTTCCCCACAAGACTCGATCTCCTCTGTTGGATTTCTCGCACTACGTGGTGTTTGAGATACGGATGACTAAGACACAGTCTTTTAGAAGCATTAACTCTTTACTCTAGGTAGACAGTACCACCTACACCCCCTACATCCGCTAGTCTACCACTAAAAGAGGTCACACAACATACTCAACTATGCCAGAGCCCATAATGGCTTGTGGCTACACACGGAAGTTTCCAGCATGAATAACCTTATGATCCCTTTGAGCCTGGGTGGCAAACCGTAGGATGATCACACGGGTACTCCGGGATATCCCAGGACAACACTGGATTGCTCCAGGTGCCCAGACAACCACTGGGTGCTCCAGGGTGCCTCAACCAATCCACCCAGATGTGTATTAAATTAGCCACCTTAAGTTTAACCATTAATTAAAAACTCTCACATCTGTCATGGATCACTCAAACCAAACCACGTCTGCAAGCATAGCATGGCAATATAAGCATAACATATAAGTAACTCCTAGGGTTTGTAAGTAAGGACAATATGTTCTACCTCATCAACTACTTCCCAAATACCCACATGTTAAACAGATCCTACTCATGCAATGTTTCAGGATTGAAACTAATGCATGAAAACTGGGTAACAAAGGGGTATGATCAAAGTATTACTTGCCTTGCTGACAATCTTAAAACCCTAGTGACTCGTAGTAGCACGCTTCGCACTCCGGAAACTCTATCGTAAACAAACAATAACATACATAAGCACTAAAGCATAAGATGCAGGGGTAAAACTCAAATGAAAAGATCCAAAATGAAAGTTCGACTGAAGAGCTTCGATTTGCAAAAAGAATCAATCAAATCGGAGCTATGAAACTCAAACTACGATCAAAAGAAGTTTGAAAATCAAATCTGCTTGAAACCAAATTTTAAATTGTCAAAATCATGTTCAAGTTGCTTATTTGGAAATAGGGGAACAAGATGAAGATTTTGGCATTGGTTTCACTAGATTTGGACAAGCGAGCAAAAAGTTGTGAGGGTTTGAAGATCAGGAACTAATCTATGAGAAAAGTATTCACGGATAGATCTCTGGCCGAAAATAAAATAAAAAAACCTAACGAACAAACGTTCGCTATGAAGACCTAACTAACGAACGCGTTCACTAAAACGAACTAAACAGAAAACGTTCGCTACTAGGAACCCTAAAAATAACAACCGATCTAAACCGTTGAACCAAAAAGAAAACCGACAAAACCCTAAAAAACCCGATCTAGGTTTTATACCTAATACCGGCGAAAACCGGCGGGCGGTGGCGGTTTCCGGCGAACGGCGAGGCAGCGACTCTGGCGGACGGCGGTGGCTAGCGGCGCGGGGCGGCGGGGTGGCGACGGCGAGCGCGTGCGGCGGCGGCGGCAAGCGCGGGCGGCGGCAGCAGCAAGCGGCGGCAGCGGGCTCGGCGGTGGCGGCTGAGGTGGGGTGGGGAGGAGAGGCGGCGGGGTTGGGCTTTTAAAGGCCGAGGTGGGGCGGCGATGCTTGGGCAAAGGGGCGGCAGCGGCTCGTGTCCGAGCCAGACACGACGGCGGCGGCGAGCGAGCTTGGGACTCTGCCCCGAGTGGGAGGAGGAGGCGGCGGCTGCGTGGTGGGCCGGCTGGGCCTTCGGCCCAGTCGGTCCGAAACCTTTTTTAAAAATTAATTTCACCCGAAAGAAAAATCCTAATAAAATGTAAAAATAATTCTAAAAATACCAGAAACAATTTTCACCGTCTAAACCTAATATTTAGAACAAGGTGAAATTTTTTTGGCCTAAAAATGCAATTTTCAAAAATGCATATTTTTCTAATTCAAATAAAATTTTAATTTAATTCTAAATTTTCTTCTCCAATATTCCTTTCTTTTGAAGAAGTCATATTATATTTTCTCTTTTATTTTAAATATTGGAAATAGTTGGAGAGAAAAATATTAAAATTAAATTGATCCTCTTTTCAAATTTGAGAAAAAATCAAATACAAAAAATTGTGAAATCCCCAACTCTCTCCTTGGGTCCTTGAGTTGCTTAAGATTTCTAGGATCACAACCAAATATGCAAAAAAATATGATATGCATATGATGACCTATGTATAACATCCAAATTAAAAAGTGGGATGTTACAGGACATGTACATGAAAGTTTAAGTCCTTGTGTCATTCGAGTCATTCTTGCGCTTTTAAAACTAAATTTGGCTTGTACGAGTGGTTAGTTATGCCTATGGGTTTATCGGAAGCACACAGTACTTTCATGCGTGTCATGCACTATGTCCTTCATCCATACATTGGCGTATTTGTTGTGGTCTACTTTGATGATATACTTGTGTTTAGTAAATCTCTAGAAGATCATTTCACTCATCTTAGGGCCGTTTTGCAAACTCTTAGAAATGAGCGTCTTTGTGCTAATATGGAGAAATGCACATTTGGTGTTGACAAGCTTGTTTGCTTGGGTTTTGTTGTGTCTTCTAAGGGTGTTCATGTTGATGAAGCTAAAATTGATGTTATTAAAACTTGGCCACAACCAACCAACTTGCAACAGGTGCGTAGCTTCCTTGGTTTAGCCTAATTCTATCAGCGTTTCATTAAGGATTTTAGCACTATTGCATCACTTTTGCATGCCTTGAGTAAGAAGAATGCACATTTTGTTTGAGGACCATCCCAGGATACCGCATTTCATGAGCTTAAAAATTCGCTTACTCATGCTCCATTGCTCGCCTTACCCAATTTTGATAAAACTTTCGAACTCCATTGTGATGCTAGTGGTAATGGTATTGGTGGAGTTTTAATGTAAGAGAAGCGACCCATTGCATACTTTTAGCGGAAAACTTTCCGGCGCTCAACATAAGTATCCCATCTATGACAAAGAATCATATGCTTTAGTGCGATTATTGCATGTTTGGGAGCATTACCTTTGCCCACATGAATTTGTCATACATACCGATCACGAGACGCTTAAATACCTTAAAGGTCAAACCAAGTTGAACAAACGACACGCTAAATGGAGTGAATTTATTGAATATTTTCCTTATGTGATCAAGTACATTAAGGGTAAAGAGAATGTTGTGGTGGATGCTCTTTCCCGCAAGTGCATGTTAGTTAGTCAACTTGAAGTGAATGTCATTGGCTTTGAGCATGTTAAATATCTATATGCACATGATCCTTCGTTTGCGATTCCTTATGCCAAATGTCTTGCTAATACTTGTTGGGAGAACTATTACCTCAAGAATGCCTATCTTATGCACCTAACAAACTTTGTATTCCCGTGTCGTCTCTTCATTTGTTACTTTTGCAAGAGGCTCACGGCGGAGGACTTATGGGACATTTCAGGCGCGATAAGACCTTTGCCACACTCTCCTTCAAGTACTTTTGGCCCAAGATGTTTCATGACATCGCACGCTTCACCAACCGGTGCTCTACATGCCGCATAGTTAAGTCACAAGCCCAATCTCATGGTTTATATATGCCACTTCATATTCCATATCAACCATGGGAAGATATTAGCATGGATTTTGTGCTTGGATTACCTAGGACTCAAAATAGCAAGGATTCGGTATTTGTTGTTGTGGACCGATTATCTAAAATGGCACATTTCATCCCATGCAATAAGATAGACAATGTTTCACATGTTGCAAATCTCTTTTGTAGGGAAATCTTGAGGTTACATGGAGTGCCAAGGACAATTGTGTCGGACCACGACGTCAAGTTCATAAGCTACTATTGGAAGACACTATGCGCCAAGCTTGGCATCAAGCTACTATTCTCGACGACCTATCATCCCCAAACCGATGGCCAAACGGAAGTCACCAACCGGACGCTATCTACTCTCCTACGTGTGTTGATCAAGAAGAATATCAAGGAGTGGGAGGAGTTTTTACCCATCGCCGAGTGTGAAAAGATCTTCACTTAGGGTTCCACCCTACAACAATAAGTGACGGTGATTTCTGTACATGCACGGAACCAACTAATGTTGACATTGATTCTGTAGTTTCTTCCTTGGTAAGAAATAATGTATGCTCGTCTTTGCATAGTTTTTGTATAGTTAAGTTTGTAATGTACACGATCAAGTGCGGCCACATGGCTCACCAAATAGTATTTGTAGTGTCTTAGACTTCTATTTATACAACATTTGTATTGATCTGAACAGAATGGTTATGGTTGCATTTTGGTTCCATATATGCAGTACTTCCACCTATTGTTTTTCCTATACAAATATACAGGGGCCAAGCATTGGGAGTATCTAATGCACCAACGGTTGAAGGAGCTCATCCATTCACTGAGAGCATTGCAACTTTCACATGCCCTTGATTAATCCATTTGGTTTAGTCGCATCAGATACTCCATCCTTTAATTGTATTGCCGATATCACTTGTGTGTGTGTGTGTGTGTGTGTGTGTGTGAGAGAGAGAGAGAGAGAGAGAGAGAGAGAGAGAGAAAAGAGAAAATAGGACTTCACATTTTTTTTGACGTGGATTGCTGAGAAGCTTTGTCAATATTAGTATAGTCATCATTTTCATGGAGTGTCATTTGTTTTCACTTTCCTTGTACGATCACCCCTTGGCACATTCATGGTCATGAAATGCTTATGTTGGATTTATGATCCAATTTATGAGAAGCTAGAAAAGACTCGGTAGACATGGAACTAAGAGGATGGTCAATGTGTCACGGAAAATATGCAAGATGGTAGTTACTCCCTGAACTAAAGCCACACCACTTCTTTTTGGATCGGAGAGAGTATATAAAATGATAAATATTAGTGTAGATTCAGAAGAAAAAAATCACCGAAAATAGGAATTCAGTTCTTTTATGTCTATTTGTAAAATTAGTACCACTCTATTGAAAAAATTGTCGGGTGCAACAATGCGCGCCTATTATGATCTAGTAATTTAAGATACACTACGTTAAGCTACTTCACAATCTAAATCAACAGCACAACAAAGGGCGATTTGTGGTCGGTGGAGAGATACACAATGGAGTCATCGGAAAATTCACGAGTAGCAAATTAAATTCGATGGAAGAAACGGCAGCACTCTTTTCTCCTCTTTGCCTGTGGCTGCGATCCCTATCCAGGTCAAAGTTGTGGCCGCTGGGTGGCTTGGCATCGAAACTTCAAATTCCGGAGGGCAAAAACGCAATATGACCATGTGCAGTGCAGGCGGCAAAAGCCATTCAGGACGTGTTTGGTTCGTTGCCTCGCATCTGCATCGCACCCGCCATGCATTATTCGCACCGGACTGCACTGCTCCGTTTTTCTCCCATCTTTCTTCTAATTTTTTTAAGTGCTGTCGCCTCAGATGAGAAGCATCTACCCTAGGGCCCAGGCAGACTCCAGATCCGGCGGGACCGTCCCATGTGAACTGCAGGGCGAGTCCTCGCCGCGCCTCGGGTTGTTGAGCTGTCGAGCTGCTCTTTTGTCTCTGGTTTGACCGGGTTCAACTGCTTTTCGCTTGCCTTGTGGTTCTGGATCTTTTACTCCTCTCCTCATCCTCATAGAGCTAGCAATCTAAAGAAAAAAATGTAAATTAATTTTATCTATTTAATCCGTTCTCACAGAGTAAAAGTGATTCGTGAGTAGAAACACATACCATGAACTCTTATAACAAATCACGCGTCCATATTAAATTGAATGGGCAGTGACGAGAATCTTAGACAGACATTGTCCATTCCGCTGCTACAAAGCTGAAATTAGACTGGCCAAAGAAGAACATCGGCACATGGGTTCCGACTTCAGAAGTTTACTCTCCTCGCTCCTGACGCCGGACGGTAAATCCGTGTGTGCAGCATCGGGATCACCGCGCGTCCCTTTTCTTCGCTATAAATTCTTCAACTTGCATTATGATAATTCCATTCTTGTGCATCTGGGTTCCTGATTTTTCGCTTTCTAGATTACTGGTAAGTATTGCCAATGTATGGTATGTTAAAGTACTACATTTTTAGGGTGACAGTAAGCTGACAGACGTACGTGCAGATGCAATGCCGTCGTGTATTAAGAGCGCACGCTGATTTGGTGACCGGAGAGGGATAGGGTCATGCTGCACGCATTGCAGCTCGTACCCACATTATTCAGCCCGAGAAGTTTGGCGCACTGTCTACTTACTTGGACTACTGAAGGCAATTGTCCAAAATTATCTGATGCGTGCACATGAGACGCCGAGACGATATGTGGGGCAGTGGGGCACTAGGTCGAAAGAGATATACAAGAAAAGTAGAGCTGCTTTTAGCCTAAACCCTAAAACCAAAAGAAGAGACATGCGTGTGGGGTGAGAAAGGCATCATGCGAGTTTGCCCGATGTGATCTGGTTCTGGACAGGAAAGACGATGTGACCAAGTGACGAGTCTTCATTGCCAATAATGCGTTCTCTAGTCTAGTAGAAAAGCGCAACACACAATCTAGGCGCTCCAAAATAATCCCTCCTCTCCACATGTACGTGCTGAGCAAAAAAAGGGTCGGATCTAGACTCGGTCCTTGGAAAGCCGAGACCAAGTCCGGTGGGCTGAAAGTAAAATTAAACACCGGCGACCTACGGCGATCCACACGCCCCTGATGAGCAGACACGAAAAGTCAGTCCATCGCCCTCCCCATTAAGCTAGCGCGTATGTGTGATCGCCGGCTTCCTCACGGCCTTAGCCGCCACACGAACTCCAGCCTTGCGATCAAATCTTCTCGGCGCGGAGGGAGCTAGCCGAGGAGCACCACCAGTTTTTTCCCGACACGTCGCACTCGCGGAGTCGCGGAAAGCTCCTGCGCTTTGATGTGTGCCAACCGCGTGAGCCGCTGAGCCGGGAGGGACGCTCGGCCGTTAACTTCGGGCTTAAGATCTGGCGAGGTTGACTGCCGATGCTTACGCTACCTGCATCCGCGGGATCGCGGTGCGACACCGTGCGTTCGCTGTTGGTTGCTGTCAGCTTGGAACACGCGGGGGACGAGTTGGGTTGTTTTCTTCGAAATGGCAGTTATTCTGCATTTATTAAGAAAAAAAAATTGTTCAGTTAATTAAAGAAAATCGAGTAAAAACCAGACTTCTGAGTTAATTATTAAGAACCGAGCAAAAACCGTCACAACCTGAACGGTACACATAAGAAATCCCATGCACACCACTTTAAAGAGGGCATCGGCGAGACATCACGTAGGCGTCGTCATCATCACTCCTCCCCTACAGGCATCATCGCAATCCCAACACTCGGAGCAAACGACTCCGACTTCGCCGTAGGCGATCTTCAACTCAACCCACACTGTAACGGACGCATGAAGCTGCATGAAGATCTGCGCCAGAACTCAGCCATCTGTGGCCAGATAACACAGCTCCGACGCTGAAGGAGAACTCCAACGGACAAATCAAACACGGTTGGCGCCACGGAAGATCACCGAACGGGCGACCTGCCGCTAGTCATCGTATACCATAGGGCCCGGCCGCCGTAGCTTTGACTTCACAGCAACAAACAAACCGAGGCAATACTGCGAACGCGCCGGAGAAGAGCCGACTGCCGCAACCATTGCCGCGTCGCCATCACCGCTCCTACCATCATCGTTGCCACAGAAGTCTGGACGCCACAACCACCGCAAACCACCGGTCCCGCTTGCCGATGCCGAGCTCCGAGACGAAGCACCCAAGAGGGCAAACGACACCAAAGTGCCGCCATCGTCCGATCCTAACATCAAGGGTTTCCCTTGGAGAGGCCGCGATGCCCGGGTCCGTGTAGGAGCGGTGCGGCAGGAAAGCAACGATGCCTTCAAGAAGGCAACGGTGGCCACAGCCGCCGCCGTCACTAGTCATGACACAAGCCGAGATAGGGTCTTCACCCAAGCTACCACACCACCTCGCCACACATCATCCCGCATTGACACCGTCAAGCCCACCAACTGCCACCACCATCGCCGCTGGCCGTCGATGCAGAGGTATCGAGCCAACGTAGCCAACCGCACCACACTGAGACCACCGGCAGTCCACCTCCGCCACAAGCGCCCACCAAGCACCACTGCCACCACCACCGGACATGCCACCTCGCAGCCGCCCGCATCTCGCGGAGGCCACAACCAACCCTCATGCCAAAGAGGATAGTAGATCCGCTGACGACAAACCGGAGGACCATCGGACGTAGCACGAGCCCCCACGCCAAACTAAGCACCATGCCGGCAAAGGCCCGGAGGAATGGCGCCCGAGGTCACGGACCACCACGGCCCCTGGCGGGAGCCCATGCGCACCTGCAGGTGATGATAGATCGGCCACCACCTCGCGACGCAGCCACCTCTCCGCGCCATCCTGGGCCTCCAAGCCACGCCACCCGAGCTCCACCGAGGAAGCTCCAACTTCCCGATCCGCACAGCCCGGAGACCCACCACGCCCATGCCGCGCCCAACGCGCACACGACACGCATCCCCGCACGGCCACCTCAGGTGCCCGACGCAGCCGTGCCTACACACGACCATCCCGTGGCGTGCCAGATCAGTGCCAGCACCGCGCGCCTCCCTACACATGGCCGCTGCACGCACCATGTCTGCTATGCGCCGCTCGGTGCCGAGAGCACCGTCGCCGCCCCTGGTTCGCGCCCCAAGCCGCCGCCACCCCGACACAGCTCCGCCGAGCCGCCGAGCCACCAGGAGACAAGGGCATCCCGCGCCACCCGAACGCCCCGGGCGGGGAAGGGCCCCACCGCCGACGCACGCACGGGTTTTGCCCGGCGACGGCAAAGGAGGGGAGAGGCGGGGTTGAGCTGGCGGCGGTGCCGCCTAGGGTTGCGCTCGGGCCACTTGCGGGAGCGGCACGAGGCTCTCCCACGAGTTGAGTTTTGATTGTGACGATCCCAGGCTAGTAGATACTGGTCATATACTCCCTCCGTTTCAAAATAAGTGTCTTAACCCTAGTATAACTTTGTAATGAAGTTAATATAAAATTGAGACACTTATTTTGGGACGGAGGGAGTACTAAATAAGTTACGCATGCAAGTTATAAACTACAAGTGTTGCATTACTCTTGTATGCAACATTGCTACATCATCAATGCATGTACGTTAGTCATAAGTTATTTGCTGCATTAAAATTTGTATTTACAATATATGTGTTGGATTCTGAGGGATTATAGAAAAATAAATTTCTTTGATATATCTTTAAACTTTAATTAATAGGACTTAGTTACCTTCCGTGGGAAAGCTGGTGGCATCCTATGTGGTACTCCTATAAAAGAAACATTATAAATTATATCCTCCTCTAAGAGCTATGTGAATTTTTTTAGGAATAAAGAGAGCTCGTTCATTCATAGTAAAAGTAAGGGCCGTGCGCGTCGACCAGTGGATCTTTTAAAAAGATCTGCCGCCTCGCAAGCCATCGAATCTAATGTATTGAGTGACCGAGCGTCACCTTTTATCATTGCAACACAGGCCGTCTTGTAAAAAATATATTCTACAACAGAGGTCATGTTGCAAAAAATGCAAGATATTCTTTTTGTAACAGAGGTCTTGTTACAGCTTTATTTTGCAATAGAGGTCTTGTTGTAATTTTTTTTGCAACAAAGGTCTCATTGTAAATTTATTTTTTCTACAACATAGGTCTGGTTGCAGTTTTTGCAACTGAGACCTTGCTGCAGGAAGTCATCATAGCGGACAGTGAGCAATGAGCAGATACCATGTTGACCGAAAAAAAGAAACTGCTTGGGCAGGACACACGTCATACGAATGAGCTGGCGGATGCTCGCGTTCGATCCACCGGTTGGTGCCATGCGTTTTCCTAAAAGTAAAAGATCTATGGTGGCAAATTCTTCCGACTCCATGAGCAGCCAACTTATGTGCTGCCATGGCAATTCCTAAACGGAACCCGTTGTGCCCGTTAATGTGTTAAATGCAAACCGGCGCACACCGCCTCGCCAATCTGAGCCTACCCGTTTAGGTCTTTTTCCCCTGTTAAAACTGCAAAAATACAGGTGCGCATGTGAGTTTGCCGTGAGTCGAACCTGCGGTCATCTCGAGTGTTGTGCTTACTTCTCCCTTTCTTGATTTTTCTTCTATCTCTTCTTTTTCTTTTTTCTCTTTCCTTTTGTTTTCCTTTTCCTTTTCCCTTTTCATAATTTCGTGAATTTTTTCAAAATCCATGACTTTATTCCAAATCTATGAAGAAGTTTTTCAAAATGGATGAAGTTTTACACAAATTTTTGATTTTTTTGAAAATCGACGAATTTTTTGGATATCGATGAACTTTTTTTCAAATCAATGAACTCTTTTCTGAATTTGTGAACTTTTTTTTTGAAAATTGATAAACTTTTTTCCAAATTGATGGAATTTCATTCTAATTTGTGAACTTTTTTTAAAACAGATGATTTTTTTTCAAGTTGATGAAATTTTTCGAATTTGTGCACTTTTTTCGAAATTGATGAACTTTTTTCGAATTTATGAACCTTTTTTAAAATTGATGAAAATTTTCAAATCTGTGAACTTTTTCAAAATTTTGATTTTTGTAAATTGATGAACTTTTTTGAATACATAAACTTTTTTCTATTCACGAGTTTTTTAAATTTGGTCACATTTTTTCCCCCAAAAAATCATGTCTTTCTAAATTTTGTGCAAGAAATAGCGTGGTTTGATTTGTTCTAAATCATCTCGCGCTATAATGAACTACTAGTTCCTAGTAGCAGCTCTATTGGTTGGGCACGGTGCGTTGTAACTGAACGGCGCGAGATCAAATCCTGTTGGGAGCAACTTTTTTGGGAGGTTTTTAGTCTGCGTGTTCCTGGGCCGGCCCACCAGATGCGGTAGTGGGCGCAAGTTGCCTGAACTGGGGCTTAATGCCTCGTTGAGGAGCTCCCTGCGGGCACGATACACTATTTTAATTTTACTCACCTCACACAGACTGAATTCATGTATCAGACTTGTAGAATTGTCATACTTAGTCAACCACTTGACGTTGTTCCTAACTCCTGAATTCATAGCAGACACAACAACATGTTCCAATTCAACGTGCACCTACCCACTATCTTTTCCTGATAATAAAGCACGAATTGACTCCGAGTGTTCACTGTCACAATACGTTTCTTCGCCTGAATTTACACTTTCACAATATGTTTCTTCGCCTGAATTCATGTATCAGACAGACGTTTCACAATACGTTTCTTCACTCACACAGACTGAATTCATGTATCAGACTTGTAGAATTGTCATACTTAGTCAACCACTTGACGTTGTTCCTAACTCCTGAATTCATAGCAGACACAACAACATGTTCCAATTCAACGTGCACCTACCCACTATCTTTTCCTGATAATAAAGCACGGATTGACTCCGAGTGTTCACTGTCACAATACGTTTCTTCGCCTGAATTTACACTTTCAGTTTGAATTTAAAACATATATGCAAGGTGGTACTAATTCGGGAACTGTTGGGGATATAACTATTAGGTATGACCCGCCCAAAAGGGGCCGGGTCATCCTTATGAAGATTCATCATAATGAAGCCCAAGATCACATGGCGATTCATAGATAGGCTTAGTAGAGAGCCCGACCCGAAGGCGGCTTAAGGCCCATGAATATAAATCGCAATGTATGTAAAACTTGCGTGTTCCTAGACCGGCCCACCAGATGCGGCAGTGGGCGCAAGTTGCCTGAACCGGCGCTTAATGCGTCGTTTAGGAGCTCCCTGCGGGCACCATACACTATTTTAATTTTACTCACCTCACACAGACTGAATTCATGTATTAGACTTGTAGCATCTTCATACTTAGTCAACCACTTGACGTTGTTCCTAACTCCTGAATTCATCGCAGACACAACAACAACACGTTCCAATTCAACGTGCATCTGCCCACTATCTTTCCCTGATAATAAAGCACGGATTGACTCCGTGGGTCCATTGTCACAATACGTTTCTTCGCCTGAATTTACGCTTTCAGTTTGAATTTAAAACATATACGCGATGTGGTACTAATTCGGGAACTGTTGGGGATATAACTATTAGGTATGCCGGGTCATCCCTATGAAGATTCATCATAATGAAGCCCAATGTCACATGGCGATTCATAGATAGACTTAGTAGAGGGCTCAGACCCGAAGTCGGCTTAAGGCCCATAAATATAAACCGCCATGTATGTAAAACTTGTATTATAAGGTATGTAAGAAAGGTCACTGAGCCGGATACGTTGTTTAAACCGGCCGGGACTCTGAGGGCCGCAGGGCCTCAACCCGTGTATATAAGGGGACGACCTAGCGGTGGCTTAGGGCAAGAAACAACAGATCGAGAGCCGGGTCAAGCATATTCGCTCCCTGCTCATCGAAACCCTAGCAATACCAAATACAAACTGGACTAGGCTCTTACCTTCATCGTAAGGGGCTGAACCAGTATAAACTCCTCGTGTCCTTTGTCCTGATTAACCACTTTAAGCTAACCTCAACGCGATGGCTCCATGACTAAGTCCTCACACTAGGACATTTGTCCATGACAGTTGGCGCCCACCGTGGGGCTATCGCATGATGGTTTCGAGTTCTTAAAGGGCAATTTTGAAGGGATCAAGGGATACGCTGTGGGCCGGATGACCAAGAGTCGCCGTGGCAAACTCTACATCGACGACGTGGGCTGGGGCCCCGAGGCCGGCTCAATTGAGTACGGGTACCGGGTCCCCTTCGGCGGAATTCACATCTTCATCGGCAATATCGGTGAACCGGGCCCTGAGCCGGACATCTGCACCGACATCATCGAGATGGCTCAGCGTGCGAGACCAGCCCGGGTTCAGCCCGCCATGAATCATGCCTTCGTGGGATTTATCCATGGAGCGGAGCCTTAGGATAGATCGGCATCTGGTGGTGAGACCATCATTTATTTTGATGACGAGTCATCCACTGGTGAGACCGAATCGTTGTATCAGCTACAAGAGGGCCGGCTTGGGGGTTGTTCCGATGGTGACAGTATTCCGGACCCCTGTGAGCCGCCAAATCGAGTTGCACTTTTCATGGCCGGTACACAGCCCGTGCAACACTCATCAACTGCGGCGGAGTTGGTTTCCGGGTCAGGGCGGCAGCGGCTGCCATGGCAGGAGGCCCTGAGTGCCCGCCGGCTCAGGCTTTAACTGATTTGCTGGATAAATTAACGACGCTGTTAACAACGGTGGTTAACCCGACGGATCAAGATCAACATAATGCGGCGATCACAAGATTGCGCGATGAGATAACACATGCTAAGGAGGAGCTAAATGCAGAAAGCGCTAAGATGGCTGAAGAACGAGCTGCTTTGGACGCCCAGTCACAACGGGTTCATGCGGAGTCTTACCGGCTCATGTTGGATCAGAATGCTTCAAACGATGTCATGAGGAGGAGGCATCAGACCCGTCTGCCAGCGGTTTACGAAGCAAGAAATCTTTTTAACACGCCAGGAGCAGGAACCAGTAACCCGACAGGAGTAAACTGAGTTGAAGCACCTGGGACGGGTACGCCGGTTCAACCGCGCGTGACGGATCCACCTCGTTAGAACAACAACCTGCCACAGCACGTGCCGACGCCACCGGGTCATTACTCCAACCCTTTGGATAACATGATCGCTATGGCATCTCGATTGGCAGCTATCCTGGTTGAAGGTGAACCGCCAGCGGTAGTCGAGACACGGAGTGCTAGAGATCTTCTTCAGACAGCGCTGGTTCAACAGCAGGCTTATTCTTACAGCCGCGATCGAGTTCATTCTACCCCTCGCCCAAGCCGGAGTTACAGCAGGCATCTCGATGAGCTGGCTGTATCAAGCAGTGGGCGGAATCGTAACCCGCCCCGTGGGTATGACCCGGCAGGCGGTGGTGCAAATGCTCAGGATGTGGTGGATCAAGGGAGAGCTCGTCAAGAGGCCGAGCTGGCGGCTTAGTATGTGGCTCGTCAACCAACTCTGGTTCGTCCGTCCACCTCTGTGGAGCCAGGTGCAACCTCTAGAAACTTGGGCGTACCATGCTTGGTGTCGGATCTACGTAATGAGCGTCGGCCCAAAGATTTTAAAGGACCTCGCAAGGTGCCAAACTATACAGCTGATTTAAGTCCCGAGGCATGGATTGAGAGTTATGAGATGGCCATGGAGTTGCTGGACGTCAGCGAGGTCGCGTGCGCTATGATGCTAGAAGGAACGGCCCGCGCCTGGTTGAAGGGGCTCCCTGCCAATTCCATCGGGTCATGGGCCGAGTTGAAAGCCCGGTTTATCCAGAACTTCAAAGATACATGTAAACAACCCATGTTGATTGTGGATCTGGCCGCCTGCGTTCAGGAAGAAGGTGAATCAACAACTCATTGGGTGCGCCGGGTCTCAACATACACTCGTCTGATCGCATCAATGCCGACTCAGCGGTGTTGATGTTGGAGAACAACTGTCGTCTCACGCCCTTGAAGCAGAAATTAGGGTGGCTCAAACGCCACTGCAATGACATGGGGACACTCATGGCGGCTCTGGTTAAGTATGCTGACTCTGATAGTACCAAAGACCCCGAGTCTGATGACGATAAAGTAGGGAAGGGGAAGAGGAGCAGCAACGCTAAGGGGCAGCAGTATAACCCGGGAGGCAACGTTAAGCGCAAAGCTGATAATAGTTTTGATTTTGTGGCTAACACCAATGCACAAAATAAAGGTCAGCGTCGTAAGGGTAAACCGCCCCCACAAGCCGGCAGATCCGGCATCAATCTTGAGCGTATGTTGAATCAGCCCTGCCCATGACATGGTACGAAAGAAGACCATCTGGGCATCTATGGAAGGATTGTCACATCATAAAGGAGTACAAAAATTCAAATCTTTTCCATGACAGCCATGGGCCAGGTGGCGGTTCTGGGCCCGGCTCTCACGGTCCGGGTTTTGGCAGTGGCGGTTCTAACTCTGGTTTCCAAGGAAATCAAGGTAATCACAACAACCAGGGTGGTTACAACCAGCAGAGTAATCAAGGGGGTCAGCAACAGCAACAGTCTGGTTACCAGAGCAACCCGAAGCAGTTGAATAGTGGGCAATATCATGTGTGTACCACTAGCTTGTGTAAACGTGACCAGAAGCTTCATAAGAGATTAGTCAATGTCGTTGAGCCGGCAATTCCTCATTATCTGCGTTGGTCTGAGCAACCCATCGTGTGGAGTCGGGAAGATCACCCGCCTCGGGTTGATAATCCGGGTCATTTGGCTTTGGTGGTTGCACCGCAGGTAGGAGGGTATAAGTTTACCAAAGTACTCATGGACGGAGGGAGCATCATCAATATCCTTTATTATGAAACTTTCCGTCGCATGGGGTTGACTGATAAAAATCTTAAGCCGTCAAACACTGTTTTCCATGGCGTGGTGCCTGGTAAGTCAGCATATCCAGTCGGCAAGGTAGCTCTGGAAGTTGTTTTTGGAGATGATCAAGACTCTAGGTCACAGATGTTGACCTTTGAAGTGGTCAAGATCCACAGCCCGCATCATGCTTTGTTTGGATGGCCGGCTTATGCCAAGTTCATGGCGCGACTGTGTTACGTGTATTTGCAGCTCAAGATGCCGGGTCACAAAGGAACCATTACAGTGAATGGGAGCCGTAAGATAGCTCTGGACTGTGAAGAGGGGGATGCGGCTTATGCTGAGTCAGTTTGTGCAACGGAGGAGTTGAAATTTTACAAGGACAATGTTGACCTGGCAGATATGACGTCTTTGAAAAAGCCAACCACAGAGCATGATCCAGTTTTAAAGTTTAAGTCGGTAGATGATACCAAGATGGTTGATTTTGTTCCTGGTGACTCATCCAAACAGTTCAACATCAGTGGTAATCTGGATCCAAAATAGGAAAGCACGCTGATAACCCACAAGTATAGGGGATCAATTGTAGCCTCTTTCGATAAGTAAGAGTGTCGAACCCAACGAGGATCTAAAGGTAGAACAAATATTCCCTCAAGTTCTATTGACCACCTATACAACTCTACGCACGCTTAACGTTCGCTTTACCTAGAACAAGTATGAAACTAGAAGTACTTTGTAGGTGTTTTTGGATAGGTTTGCAAGAATATAAAGTGCACGTAAATAAAAAGTAGGGGCTGTTTAGGTAAAGAAGCAATAAAGTTAGTATAGCGAGTGTGGAAAAGTGGTGGCAGGGGTTGTGAAATTGTCCCTAACCAATTGACTACTTTACTGGACCGATAGCAAGTTTTATGTGGGAGAGGCCACTACTAGCATGTCATCCCTGACTTGGAATTCTATGCACTTATGATTGGAACTATTAGCAAGCGTCCGCAACTACTAACGTTCATTAAGGTAAAACCCAACCATAGCATTAAGATATATTGGTCTCCCTTCAGTCCCGTATGCATCAATTTCTATGCTAGGTTGAAGCTTTTGTCACTCTTGCCCTCCAATACATAGTCCTATCAACATACAACTAACCCTATGGTGTGATCCACGCACGTGCTCATATGATTCACACCAAAGGACAACAACATAACCACAAGCAAATTAAATCAATCATAGCAATTCATCAACCACCGATAGGACAACGAAAATCTACTTAGAGAACATAGGATGGCAACACATCATTGGATAATAATATGAAGCATAAAGCACCATGTTCAAGTAGAGGGTACAACGGGTTGCGGCAGAGTGGACCGCTATAGATAGATGGGGGAAGGTGATGGAGATGTTGGTGAAGATGGCGGAGATGTTTGTGTAGATTGCGGTGATGATGATGGCCCCGGCGGCGTTCCGGCGCCACCGGAAGCGAGGGGGAGAGAGCCCCCCTCCTCCTTCTTCCTTGACCTTCTCCCTAGATGGGAGAAGGGTTACCCCTCTGGTCCATGGCCTTCATGGAGGCGGAGGGGCGAGAGACCCTCCGAGATTGGATCCGTCTCTCTGTCTCTCTCTGTTTCTACGCTCTCTGGTTCTGCCCTTTCACCGTTTGTTAAATTCCCGAAGATCTGTAACTCCGATTGGGATGAAATTTTAACACGATCTCTATCCGGATATTAGCTTTCTTGTGGCGAAAGAAGGGTTTTAACCGCCTTACAGGGTGTCCACGAGGGACCAGGGCGCGCCCCCTGCCTCGTGGCCCCCTCGGGCATCGTCTCGCATTGATTCTTCTTCCCAAAAATCACATATATTCCAAAAAAATCTCCGTCAGTTTTTATCCCATTTGGACTCCGTTTGATATGGATTTACTGCGAAACAAAAAACATACAACAAATAGGAACTGGCACTAGGCACTGGATCAATATGCTAGTCCCAAAAATAGTATAAAAGTTGCCAAAAGTATATGAAAGTTGTATAATATTGGCATGGAACAATAAAAAATTATAGATACAACAGAGACGTATCAGCATCCCCAAGCTTAAAATTCCTGCTCGTCCTCGAGTAGGTAAATGATAAAAAAAGATAATTTTTGGTGTGGAATGCTACCTAGCATAATCTTGATCATGTAATCTAATCATGGCATGAATATTAAGACATGAGTGATTCAAGGCAATAGTCTATCATTTGACATTAAGGCAATAATACTCTAAGCATACTAATAAAGCAATCATGTCTTTTCAAAATAACAAGGCCAAAGAAAGTTATCCTTACAAAATCATATGGTCTAGCTATGCTCCATCTTCACCACACAAAATATTCAAATCATGCACAACCCCGATGACAAGCCAAGCAATTGTTTCATACTTTTGATGTTCTCAAACCTTTTCAACTTTCACGCAATACATGAGCGTGAGCCATGGACATATCACTATAGGTGGAATAGAATATGATGGTGGAGGTTGTGTGGAGAAGACAAAAAGGAAGAAAGTCTCACATCGACGCGACTAATCAATGGGCTATGGAGATGCCCATCAATTGATGTCAATGCGAGGAGTAGGGATTGCCATGCAATAGATGCACTAGAGCTATAAGTATATGAAAGCTCAAACTGAAACTAAGTGGGTGTGCATCCAACTTGCTTGCTCATGAAGACCTTCGGCATTTGAGGAAGCCCATCATCGGAATATACAAGCCAAGTTCTATAATGAAAATTCCCACTAGGATATGAAAGTGATAACTCAAGAGACTCTCTATATGAAGAAGATGGTGCTATTCTGAAGCACAAGTGTGGTAAAAGGATAGTAACATTGTCCCTTCTCTCTTTTTCTCTCATTTTTTTGGTGGGCTTCTTTGGCCTCTTTTATTTTGATAACCTCACATGGGACAATGTTCTAATAATGATGATCATCACACTTTTATTTACTTACAACTCAATATTACAACTCGATACTAGAACAAAATAGGGCTCTATATGAATGCCTTTGGCGGTGCACCTGGATGTACAATGATCTAGCGTAGCAATGACATCAAAAAACGGACAAGCCATGAAAATATCATGCTAGATATCTTACGATCATCCAAAGCGATATGACAATGAATGCTCAAGTCATGTATCTGATGATTGAGGGAGTCCTGGATTAGGGGGTGTTCGGGTAGCCAGACTATACCTTTGGCCGGACTCCTGGACTATGAAGATACAAGATTGAAGACTTCGTCTCGTGTCCGGATGGGACTTTCCTTGGCGTGGAAGGCGAGCTTGGCGATGCGGATATTCAAGATCTCCTACTATTGTAACCGACTCTGTGTAACCCTAACCCTATCCGGTGTCTATATAAACCGGAGGGTTGTAGTCCGTAGGCAATCAACTCCATACACAACAATCATACCATAGGCTAGCTTCTAGGGTTTAGCCTCCTTGATCTCGTGGTAGATCTACTCTTGTACTGCCCATATCATCAATATTAATCAAGCAGGAGTAGGGTATTACCTCCATCAAGAGGGCCCAAACCTGGGTAAAATAAAGTGTCCCCTGTCTCCTGTTACCATCCGGCCTAGACGCACAGTTCGGGACCCCCTACTCAAGATCCGCCGGTTTTGACACCGACATTGGTGCTTTCATTGAGAGTTCCTCTGTGCCGTCACAATCAGGAAGGATGCCTCCTCCCGTCTTTAAAGATGGCGCCATTGCTAAGGGAGCCTTGGCTGTCGGCCAAACCCTCCAGCTAGGTGGTTTTCTCATGACCGCATGTTCGGCTGTTGCACCAACGGTGACCTCTCGGGTCATCAAAAGCAACCTACACGTCAGCTCGGAGCTCGTCGAGCAGCTAGATCCAATGGAGCTCTCTTCCGTAAACGAGCTCTTGAATCGCATCGCCACCCTGGGGGTCGCTACGGATTACGACCAGGTTGGGCTTAAACCCTATCTAAGAGAAATTAGCTCTCCCCAAGTCACCCACCATGTTGCCGTGGTAGAGGCGCAGTGCGGCGACCCTTCATCTATTTTAAGGACTAGCTACGTCCGAATTCCCGACTCCTCCAAGCCGGATATCCGCGGAAAGGAGGATGTAACTCAAGACCTGAGCTTAGGATCAGGCAACGGGCTTGGACAACATCCAAGAATCCGAACTTCAGAGTTCGGAAACCCTTCGGCTTCCGAATCTTGGATCGGGTGAGGTTTCAGATTCAACGACACCCGCCCACCCGAACATAAGCAATCTCTCCCAAATCAGGCAGAAGCCCGAGGAAACAGTACATCATTACTGGGCCAGATTCCTCCTGGTTATGAACAGGATAAAGGATTACCGCGAGGGAGACGCAATCTCAATTTTCTGCAGTAATTGCACGGACGAGGGAATCCTTAACGCCGTAAGTTGTCATGATATTACATGCTTCGCTGACTTGGCATCCATAGTACAAAAATACTGTGCGATGGAAAGTGCCTGGAAAACCGAAATAAAATTTTGGGATAATCTGGCCTTGAATAGTAATCCCGTCCGAACTAAGAGGGTGCATCATCATAGGACACCCGGGATAAACACCAAAAAGCCAAAACCCTCTACAGGGCATGGAACTGTATTGGAAAGGTGGCTTGATGGACCCTGTAGAATTCACAGTATAGAGGACGCGACACCAACTCACAGCCTTAGAGCATGTTGGATACTCTGGCAGGTGGCCAAAATTGGCGAGGATCTCTTAATTCTGGAGGCCGCAGAAAACCAGCCCGAGAACACCAGTACCGTTCTCACAGTCTTCGAGACTTTCGCATCAAACAATATGCGAAAAAGAACACTCCGCAGCCTCGCCGAAGTCTGTCAAGTTGCAACAATAAATCCATGGAGCGACACTGCCATTACCTTCAACGCAAGTGATGAACCTAGATTCCGAACAGCCCGAGCACCAGCCGCATTGGTCCTTAGTCCCATAGTGGACGACTTTCGCCTCACCAAGGTGCTCATGGATGGAGGCAGCGGATTGAACCTCATTTACGAGGAAACCCTTCAAAAACTGGAAATAGACTGGAACCGCGTCGAGCGAAGCAGCACAACCTTTAGAGGAATAATCCCTAGTAGGGAAGCGCGCTGCACAGGAAAAATCACACTAGATGTGGTGTTCGGCACGCCGGATAATTACAGGTCCGAAGAAGTCACGTTTCAGGTGGCCCCGTTTAAGAGCGGACATCACACTTTACTAGGGCGGGAAGCATTCACAATCTTCCAAGCAATACCCCATTACGGGTACATGAAGCTTAAGATGCCCGGGCCAAATGGAATTATCACTCTAGCTAGTGATCCGGACATAGCACTCCACGCCGAAAATAAGACGGCCGCATTAGCCCTTGAGGCACTATCCGAAGCCTTAGCGGCCGAGGAGCTGACTGCGCTGCGCTCCACAGTTAACAGGGATGATGTGATACTCGATAAGAGGTCCAAATCCACATCCTTCAAGCCAGCTGACGAAATAGTCAAATTCCAGGTCCATCCAACGGACCCCAATAAAATAGCTTCCATCGGGGCACGACTGAACCCTGATGTAGACGCCGCACTGCGAGAGTTCCTACGAGAGAACTGGGACATTTTCGCCTGGCACCCTTCAGACATGCCAGGGATCCCACGCAGGCTAGCCGAACACAGCTTAAATATCCTAAAAGGATTCAAACCTGTCAAACAAGTCCTTCGGCGTTTTTCCGAACCCAAGAGACAGGCTATGGGAGAGGAGCTAGCCAAGCTATTGGAAGCCGGATTCATTAGAGACATAAAACATCCGGACTGGCTAGCAAACTTGGTGATGGTACCAAAGAAGGACAAATCCTAGCGCCTGTGTGTCGATTTTAAAGACCTTAACAAGGCTTGCCCAAAGGATCCCTTCCTCCTCCCCCGTATCGATCAAATTATCGATGCCACCGCAGGACACGACTCGTTGTGTTTCCTCGACGCATACTCCGGTTACCATCAAATCAAGATGGCAGAATCAGACCAAGCTGCAACAGCATTCATCACACCATACGGCCCATTCTGCTTCAATACAATGCCCTTCGGGCTGAAGAACGCCGGTGCAACATATCAGCGCATGATCCAGACATGTCTGGCAAATCAGATCGACAAAACAGTGGAGGCGTATGTGGATGATGTGGTCGTCAAATCAAGACATGTCGAATCTCTAATAGACGACTTGAGGCTTACATTCAATAACCTCCGAAAATATGACATCAAGCTCAATTCGGAAAAATGCGTCTTCAACGTTCCAGCCGGAAAGCTCTTGGGCTTCATTGTATCCGGTAGAGGAATTGAAGCAAATCCAGCCAAGATCCGAGCTTTGTCACAATTGGATATCCCAAACAAATACAAAAATTAACCGGATGCGTGACGGCTTTAAGCCGCTTCATCTCTCGCTTGGGAGAAAAGGCACTACCCCTCTATCGCCTCCTTCGGCGCACCGAACACTTCGAGTGGACAGAGGCTGCCACGGCCGGACTTGAGGAAATAAAAGCCATATTGGCAACAAACCCAGTCCTAGCCGCACCGAACACCGGCGAACCGATGCTATTGTACATTGCAGCAACACATCAAGTTGTCAGTGCAGTGCTCGTTGTCGAGCGGGAAATGGATGGACACAAATTCCCCCTTCAAAGGCCGGTCTACTACGTATCCACTGTCCTCACTCCATGCAAATCACGGTACCTGCATTATCAAAAGATTGCATACGCGATATTCATGGCATCCCGGAAGCTACAACACTACTTTCAAGAGTGTTCCATAACAATAGCCTCAGAAGTGCCACTCAACGATATTATCAACAACCGCGACGCAACGGGCCGGATTGCAAAATGGGCCATCGAGCTCCTCCCGTTCGATATAACCTATAAGCCACGGCGAGCTATTAAATCGCAAGTTTTGGCCGACTTCATTGCAGAATGGACGGAGACCGAGCTCCCTAAAGAGTACGGCACATATTCAAACTGGATTATGCATTTCGACGGCTCCAAAATGTTGGCCGAACGGGGGGCTGGCGTCGTCCTGACGTCCCCCACAGGAGACACAGTCCAATATGTGCTCCAGATCATGTACATGGATTCCAACAATGCAGCCGAATATGAGGCCCTCCTACATGGTCTTCGGATAGCAGTATCCATGGGTATCCAGCGCCTAGAGGTACGCGAGGATTCAAACCTCGCGATATCCCAAATAAATGGAGACTTCGACGCCAAGGACCCCAAAATGGCAGCTTACCGCAACGCCGTCCTAAAAATGTCAGCTCGGTTCGAAGGGCTGGAATTTCACCATATAGCCCGAGAAAACAATCAAGCAGCGGACGTCCTGGCACGCATCGGAGCAAAACGCGATGCAGTCCCCCCAACATCTTCTTGGAAAGATTGTTCAAACCATCCGTAGCAGGGGAGGGGGAACCCACAAATAACAGCCCGGACCCAGCCGCACCACTCGACGCCGAACAATCTGACACAATTGGAGGCTCTGCCAATGAAATTACACCTTCAACCCACATAATAATGGCGGTCATCACCCCGTGGACAGAACCATTCCTAGCCTACCTTACTAGGCAGGAACTCCCGGAGGACCAAAACGAGGCCCGCCGCATAGTGCGGCGATCTAAAGCCTATAGAGTCCATGAGGGAGAGCTTTATAAGAAAAGCACTACCGGAGTCCTTCAAAGGCGCATCTCCGAAGAGGAAGGGCGGAACCTTCTGGCTGAAATTCATGCCGGACTCGGTGGTCACCACGCCGCTGCTCGGTACCTTGTTAGCAAGGCTTTCCGTACAGGCTTTTATTGGCTGACGGCCCGGGCAGACGCTCAGGACTTAGTCCAACGATGCGCTGGTTGCCAACTTTTTGCCAACCAAAGCCATATGCCACCCACTGCACTCCAAACTATACCCATCACCTGGCCTTTCGCGTTCTGGGGGCTTGACATGGTCGGACCCCTTAAAGGTGGGACCAATAGGAAAAAATACTTACTGGTCATGGTGGATAAATTCACCAAATGGATAGAAGCCAAGCCTGTTAAAACGGCTGAATCCGGACCTGTGATAGACTTCATATCCGGGGTTGTACACTGTTATGGCGTCCCCCACAACATCATAACTGATAATGGTACAAACTTTACCGCCAACGAGGTAAAACTCTGGTGCAAAAGCATGGGCATCAAGCTCGATTATGCTTCCGTCTATCACCCACAAACCAACGGCCAGGTCGAACGTGCAAATGGCCTTATCATGAGCGGCATTAAACCCAGACTGGTGCGGTCCCTCAAGTAATCTAACACGCACTGGGTAGAGGATCTCGACTCCGTGCTATGGGGGCTGCGGACCACGCCAAATCGCACCACCGGATACACACCATTTTTTATGGTGTATGGCGCAGAGGCAGTTCTGCCCAGCGATATAATTCATGACTCACCTAGAGTGCGCATGTACGAAGAAAGAGAAGCCGAGCTCGATTGGTAGGACAACTTGGACGCCCTGGAGGAGGAGCGTGATGTGGCAAAAGCCCGTTCCGCATTCTATCAACAGCAGGCCCAAAGATATCAAAGCAGAGAAGTACGGGCCAAAAATTACAATGTTGGTGAACTAGTTCTATGCCCGCCGGATAAGAAAATGGACAAACTCAAGCCCAAGTGGGAAGGTCCATTCATAATCGACCAAGTCCTGACTGGCGGGGCGTACCGCCTGTGAGATGCGTCGGATAACCGACTCGAGCCAAACCCGTGGAACGCCACCCGTCTCCGAAGATTCTACGCCTAGCGCCGGACTCTTTGTTCGTCTCCTTCCTCTGTCCATTTTTTGCATTTTTCTGTCTTACATTTCTCTCCTTCCCCTCTTTTCTTTTATAGCCCTTAAAGGCTTATCTAGTGACGCGCCACTCGCGCTCATTAAACCTGGGGGCTTCTTTAACAGAAGCTTATTTATACGGGCTTCATGCCCAACACATGCGTCAAACTTCTGCATGTACCTTTTTCTTCACCATTATATGCATCGATATGACTTAAGTTTTGGCCAAGCTGGGTTGCCTGGCTCCTGTGCTTACCCCTATGTTCTCGATTGTTCGGCTAGACGGTAAAGGGAGCACCTCTGCGATTGTTACTGCCGAGTCAGCCGGATGTGTACCTCAGACTGGGTGAAGCCGAAAGCTAGCATTCTTAAGGGAATATTCGGTCGGTGAGATAAAAGATGATCTTTTTACTCATTTTATGTGCCCCTAGATGCTTTTTCCGCGTCTTTTTACGCAGTCCGAACATGCACTTTAGGGCATGCCTCCCAGCGAAAGGAACCCCTAACGGAACTATTCTCTCTGGAAGATGTTTCTTACTAACCATATAATATAACATAACTAGTTGGGCACTTGTCTGATAAAGCACTAATGACCCCTACGCCTGGTCTCCATGCATACCACGGTTCTTATATAACCGCTATGGTATTCGGACACACTCCGGACCGTAAGGTCCCGAGGTTGAAGCGAAAAGGTCGGCAACGACAAATGATATACAATCCGGCTAGAAGGCATTACACATGTCAATTCAAAATTACATAGTCATTCTGACTAATTGTATTCCTCGTCTATACCATCTAAAAGGCTGTCTAATTTACAGTCCTGCTGGGAATACTTCGCGGCCAACTCTACTTGGCCGTATACTAAGCTCACAGGGATCTCCTTCCCGTCAGGCCCCACTGGTCCGACCTCGGCCATGTGGTTTGGGTCAGACTTCGTAAAACGGGTCTTCACCATGGCCCAGGCTTCCCTAGCGCCTTGTCGGCAGGCCGATATCTTCCACAACCGGAAGCGCCGTCGAGCTCCCTTCAGCTTCTCCGCAAGCTCTCCAAGGCCCTCGGGCATGGGGTGGGCAGGCCATAAGGCTTGGGCAACACCTCGCATCGCCTGCCGAATTCGCTCGTGCAGTTGCATGAGTTCGGGAAGAAGGTCACCCGTAGAACCGGGCATCTCCTCTGCAAGACGACCTGTGAGCATACCTACAGACATTACTCTATTAGTCGACTTCCTCGTCGAACTCTTTTTTCAAAGTTCGTTCAAGCACTTACTAAAAATGCCGCGTCGAAGCCACTGATTCTCCTTCATGGAGTCCGATAGCTGGCCACGAACATCTTTAAGTTCGACGTCCAGCTTGGTGTTGGCATCCTGAAGATCATTCTTCTCTCGCCTCACCTTTGTCAACATACTCTCACCGGCCTTTAGCCGGCGTAAGAATTGTTGCTTGTCCGGATCGAGTCCGGCGCCATCTGCAATATGATTTGTCAGATTTGCACCCACACCGCACAATACTAATCTTTCGAAGTGTATCTTACCTGAGGGGGTCTCTTTGGGCTCCCCTGCTGCGGCTAGTGCGGCCTCTAGTTGGGCCTTGCATTTTTCCAGCTCCTGGGACAGTACAGTATTCTTCTCTGTAAGAACCTGCATATTAAATGAACCTTAAATCAGTTGCTCTAACTGTTTTAAGTCTCGGGGGCTACTGGTACATATATATTTGACCAAAATTTTCTTACCCGTATGTCTTTTACATACTGCTCTGTGGCTCTGGTTAAACCATTTTGAGTGGCACGGAGGTACGCATCTCCCGAATTAAAGACATCTAAAGCCTCTTGGGAGAAACAAGCATCGCGTAGAACTGTCCGGCGACGCCTGTGGTTCATGGCACTCTCCACTTCAGAATTTGTGGCAGACAGCCTGTCCGCATCCTCTGTCGGAGGAGCGTCCGGTGCGCGCCTTGTGCTTGCCTCCGCTTCCTGGCCAGACGTTGGAGCCTGGCTGGTGGAGGCGCGATTGGCAACCTCTCCGGATATAGTCCGGCGAGGTCTCTTCGTTCTGAAGATAGCACAAATGTTAATATACCCTGATAGAATAACTCCAGGGAAACAGAGGGTGCACTATACCTTTACGCCGGCATCTCAGTCCGGACTTCGTTCCTTTTTGCCCCACGGGGCCTTGTGGCCCCTCGTTGGCTAGCCGCTGCAGGTTCGGCCTCCTGCCTCGGAAAACTCCCCTGCAAAACACGGTTGTCATCAGAAACACCGGAATACGCGAGAGTGCAATCTCTCTCAAGGGAATGAGACTCCGGTTTCTGTCACCTGGGAGGTCGGAATTAACCCTGGGTAATCGGCTGTGATGGCTACCAAGGTATTGTCCTTGCTTAACTGATGGAACACCCCGTCGATAAGCTCCACCGATATGTCCGGATCCTCTTTGGAGTCCGGATTGAGGGACCGTTCGGGGTCCTCGGGCTGTGGAGGACGGCTGCTTATATCCTTTACCTCCTGTCGCAATTCCTGCATTGAAGTCGTTAGACTACCTATCTAACCATGGGAGTATAAAACAAACGGGCAAGCGCAATTTTTCACTTACCCAACTTGGAGGATTGTACATACTGAATCCGGCCTGCGGGTTGACACGGAGGAATTCCTCCTTTTCTCCCTTATACAAAGAGGGTAAGATCTTTACTAAGGCGGCGGCTGAGGCCGGCCCCTTACGACCATAACGTGTGGCGTCATCCTCCCCGTTAAAATGCCACATGGGGTGGCCTCTATATTGAAGCAGCTGCACCCCCCGCATAACGCATGCGGCCATGACTCCAATCATGGTTAGTCCAGAATGAGCCAACAGTCTTATCCGGCCCATCAGGTAAAGGACGTCTCTGTCACTTTCTCTCTGAGAGCTCCGCGGACGCCAGCTCAAGCGTTTCTTCAATGGAGCACTGTTGAACTCAGGGAGACCGACCCGGATAGGGTCCGGTAGCGGGATGTCAACTATGTAAAACCATTCCGAAGGCCAGTCCTCGGACGCCTTCTTTGGGGTTCCGGATAGGTATCTGGTCCCGGTGATGCGCCATACTTTGGCTCCGCCCACTTGATATATAGACCCCTTTTCAGAACGGGACACCATGCAGAATAACCTCTTCCACAGCGCGAAATGAGCCTCAACACCTAAAAATAGCTCGCAAAGGGCGACGAAACCCGCAATGTGCAATACGGAGGCGGGCGTGAGATTGTGCAGCTGGAGGCCGTAGAATTCCAGAATCCCGCGGAGAAATGGGTGAATTGGAAATCCTAGTCCCCTTATTAGATAGGGGACGAGGCACACCCGCTCTCCTTTAGAAGGATTGGGGGTGCTCTCCGCTTGTTTTCCGCCATTATAGGTGGCGAGACCGGCTCGGACCGGGACCATGTATGCCTGAGGGAGGAATCCCTTGGCCTGGAGTGACGCTAACTTGTTATGCGGGATGGTGCAACTCTCCCAGTCCCCGGGTATGGGACCGGAGGGGCGAGGGGAGGAGCTGGGACGGCTGGTCATGTTGGAATGGACCTTTGCTGGAAGCACTCCGATGATAACTCGCGGAAAGGAGAAGATGTGGTTTGGACCTAAATCCCCATCCCGTTAAATAGGCGGATCGTTTATACGGCTAGGGGTGTGGATGTAAGAATGCCCCGGCTTTTCGCATTTGTTTGAACATGTGGAAGACGGCCATTATTGGGCATGGAAGCCGAGGAGCACTACATTACGAGAATCGGACATTATTCCTACAGGTACACGAGATTTGGAGAAGAACCCGCCTTGCAATGCCGAACAATCTGCGCGCCAGACTCGTCGTCATTGAAGCCTGGTTCGGGGGCTACTGAGGGAGTCCTGGATTAGGGGGTGTTCGGGTAGCCGGACTATACCTTCGGCCGGACTCCTAGACTATGAAGATACAAGATTGAAGACTTTGTCCCGTGTCCGGATGGGACTTTCCTTGGCGTGGAAGGCAAGCTTGGCGATGCGGATATTCAAGATCTCCTACTATTGTAACCGACTCTGTGTAACTCTAACCCTATCCGGTGTCTATATAAACCGGAGGGTTGTAGTCCGTAGGCAATCAACTCCATACACAACAATCATACCATAGGCTAGCTTCTAGGGTTTAGCCTCCTTGATCTCGTGGTAGATCTACTCTTGTACTACCCATATCATCAATATTAATCAAGCAGGAGTAGGGTATTACCTCCATCGAGAGGGCCCGAACCTGGGTAAAATAAAGTGTCCCCTGTCTCCTATTACCATCCGGCCTAGACGCACAGTTTGGGACCCCCTACCCGAGATCCGCCGGTTTTGAGACCGACAATGATGATGGAAGCTGCATGGCAATATATCTCGGAATGGCTATGGAAATGCCATGATAGGTAGGTATGGTGGCTGTTTTGAGGAAGATATAAGGAGGCTTATGTGTGATAGAGCGTATCGTATCACGGGGTTTGGATGCACTAGTGAAGTTTGCACCAACTCTCGAGGTGAGAAAGGGCAATGCACGGTACCGAAGAGGCTAGCAATGATGGAAGGGTGAGAGTGCGTATAATCGATGGACTCAACATTAGTCATAAAGAACTCACATACTTATTGCAAAAATCTATTAGTCATCGAAACGAAGTACTACGCGCATGCTCCTAGGGTGATAGATTGGTAGGAAAAGACCATCGCTCGTCCCCGACCACCACTCATAAGGAAGACAATCAATAAATACCTCATGCTCCAACTTCATCACATAACGGTTCACCATACGTGCATGCTACGGGAATCACAAACTTTAACACAAGTATTTCTACAATCCACAAATACCCACTAGCATGACTCTAATATCACCATCTTTATATCGCAAAACTATTGCAAGGAATCAAACATATCATATTTAGTGATCTACAAGTTTTATGTAGGATTTTATGACTAACCATGTGAATGACCAGTTCCTGTCATCTCTCTAAATAGTTATAAGTGAAGCAAGAGAGTTTAATTCTTTCTAAAAAAGATATTCCCATGCTCTAACAATTATAAGTGAAGCAAAAGAGCATTCTAAAAATGGCGGTTTTCTATGTGTAGGGAAACAGGCAATCCAAACTTCAAATGATATAAGTGAAGCACATGAAGCATTCTATAAAGCCATACTCAAAAGATATAAGTGAAGTGCAATGAGAATTCTATAAATCAACCAAGGACTATCTCATACCAGCATGGTGCATAAAAGAAAAGTGGAAACTAAATGCAAAAGACGCTCCAAGATTTACGCATATCATGTGACGAATAAAAATATAGCTCCAAGTGAAATTACCGATGATCGTTAGAAGAAAGAGGGGATGCCTTCCGGGGCATCCCCAAGCTTGGTTGCTTGGGAGTCCTTGAATATTTCCTTGGGGTGCCTCGGGTATCCCCAAGCTTAGGCTCTTGCCACTCCTTATTCCTTCATCCATCGTGATCTCTCCCAAAACTTGGAAATTTCAATCACACAAAACTCAACAGAAAGCTCGGTAAGATCTGTTAGTATAATAAAGCAAATCACTACTCTAAGTACTGTTGTAAACCAATTCATATTTTGTTTTTGCATTGTAGCTACTGTAATATAACTTTTTCATGGCTTAATCCACTGATAGGAATTGATAGTTTCATCAAAACAAGCAAACTATGCATCAAAAACAGAATATGTCTTAAACAGGACAGTCTGTAGTAATCTGAACATTAACCATATCTATGGTACTCCAAAAATTCTGCAAAAACTAGAAAAAATAAAAAAATTGTATATAAAGACAGTGCAAAAAGTTTCAGAACTGTTTGACACTCCAGCAGAAAATGTAAAATCACGCACTACAGCCAAAGTTTCTGTCCTGCACCGCACAAACCAACAAGTAATTTAAACATCCTAAAGGCAAACCTTGGCACATTATTTTTATAATACAATGGAATTGTTCAAGGGGATAATTATTTTTGTTGAAAAGTTTCTGTAATCAAGATTCACAAAGTTTCCGTGAGCATGAACAAAGTTCAAGGAGCTCGCCCACTTCAATAATGCTTGTCTTTCTCACTTTCACTTTCCTTTTTGAAAAGTTTTGGGATCCCCTCTTTATTTTTTGTTTTTAAACTTTATAAAAGCACACAACAGAAATAAATGACTCTCTAAAACTTCTGGTTGTCTCCCTGACAGCGCTTTCTTTAAATCCATTAAGCTAGGCATAAAGTGCTCAAGTAATGAATCCACCCGGATCCCAAGGTATATCAAAGCCAATTTGAATCAACAATGATTTGTAATTTAGTAGTGAGCACAAAGTAACATATATCAAGCAATGACGAAGTCTAACTCTCTTCCTATGCATCGGCATGTCATACAAGAACAATTCATGCACATCAAGTAAAAGCCAATACATAGCATAAGTAGTTTCTTGCAATTCTATCATGTGGGAAACATAGAGAGGTGGAGATACATTTCCTCTCTCATAATAATTGCAAGTAGGATCAGAAAGCACATGCATATTATATCTATCAAAATCATAATGTGTAGTAGTAAAACACAACCCATCAATATAATCCTTAACAAGAGCAAACTTCTCCGATGTAGTGTAGTAGGGAGAATTCAAAAAGATAATAGGACTACCATGCGTGGGTGGAATAGCAACAATTTCATGTTTAACATAAGGAACTATAGCAATTTCATCTCCATAAGCATAATTCATATTGGCATCTTGGCCACAAGCATAGCAAGCATCATCAAAAAGGGATATTTCAAGAGAATCAACGGGATCATAACAATCATCATAGCATTCATCCTTTGGTAAGCACGAAGGGAAATTAAACATTGTATGGGATAAAGAGTTACTCTTATTAGAAGGTGGGCACGGGTGATCAATCCGCTCTTCCTCCTTTTGTTCTTCGCTCTCCTCCTCATCTTTTTCATCCAATGAGCTCACAATGTCATTAATTTCTTCTTCCATAGACTCCTGCAAAATATTAGTTTCTTCTTGGATAGCGGAGACTCTATCAATAAAATCATCAATATCAGAATTGAATTCATAATTCTCATAGCAATATTTAAGTATAGCAAAATTTTCAGGGCTGTAAACAACATCATCAAGATTTTCACACTCTTTAAACAAAGATTCAATTTCATAAGCACCCATAAAAGCAACAAATTCTTCTATTTGTTCCACATCATAGTAATCATATATGCCATTAGCATAAGATGCCAAGGTTTTATCATCATTAAATTTGCATGAAAAGGGAAGGTGTGGAGCCTTCATCCTAGAGCAACAAGTATGGTCATATCTCAAGCATAGTTCCCGAGCATACCAATGCAACATATGAATTTGATCCCATAATAGTTTCCCTTTTTGAGTCAAGCGATAATCCCTAAAGTATTCACATTGATCCAACGTGTCTCCCATTACATAATTGAATGGGGTTTTCTCAGGATTATCAAAGTAGTACATAATATTTTTCACATAACCAACATCGAGGGTTTTAGGAGGTTCCCCATCTCCATGAGTAGCAGGTACACCTAATTTTTTTGGTATTTCGTGTTCCATATCCATAACTAAAGATAGAGGACAACTTAGAATAGCAAATAAAAATTACTTAGTGATAAAGCAAACAAGCACACACGAGAATATTCACCCTACGCTATAACTCCCCGGCAACGGCGCCAGAAAAAGGTCTTGATAACCCACAAGTATAGGGGATCAATTGTAGCCTCTTTCGATAAGTAAGAGTGTCGAACCCAACGAGGAGCTAAAGGTAGAACAAATATTTCGTCAAGTTCTATCGACCACCGATACAACTCTACGCATGCTTAACGTTCGCTTTACCTAGAACAAGTATGAAACTAGAAGTACTTTGTAGGTGTTTTTGGATAGGTTTGCAAGAATATAAAGTTCATGTAAATAAAAATTAGGGGCTGTTTAGGTAAATAAGCAATAAATTTAGTATAGCGAGTGTGGAAAAGTGGTGGCAGGGGTTGCGAAATTGTCCTTAACCAATTGACTACTTTACTAGACCGATAGCAAGTTTTATGTGGGAGAGGCCACTGCTAGCATGTCATCCCTGACTTGGAATTCTATGCACTTATGATTGGAACTATTAGCAAGCGTCCGCAACTACTAACGTTCATTAAGGTAAAACCCAACCATAGCATTAAGATATATTGGTCCCCCTTCAGCCCCGTATGCATCAATTTCTATGCTAGGTTGAAGCTTCTGTCACTCTCGCCCTCCAATACATGGTCCTATCAACATACAACTAACCCTATGGTTTGATCCACGCGCGCGCTCATATGATGGGCACCAAAGGACAACAACATAACCACAAGAAAATTAAATCAATCATAGCAATTCATCAACCACCGATAGGACAACGAAAATCTACTTAGAGAACATAGGATGGCAACACATCATTGGATAATAATATGAAGCATAAAGCACCATGTTCAGGTAGAGGGTACATTGGGTTGCGAGAGAGTGGACCACTGTAGATAGATGGGGGAAGGTGATGGAGATGTTGGTGAAGATGGCGGAGGTGTTGGTGTAGATTGCGGTGATGATGATGGCCCCGGCGGCGTTCCGGCGCCACCAGAAGCGAGGGGGAGAGAGCCCCCCTCCTTATTCTTCTTCCTTGACCTTATCCCTAGATGGAAGAAGGGTTTCCCCTCTGGTCCATGGCCTCCATGGAGGTGGAGGGGCGAGAGCCCCTCCGAGATTGGATCTGTCTCTCTGTCTCTCTCCGTTTCTGCGCTCTCTGATTCTGCCCTTTCACCGTTTCTTAAATTCCCGGAGATCCGTAACTCCGATTGGGCTAAAACTTTAACACGATCTCTATCTAGATATTGGCTTTCTTGCGACGAAAGAAGGGCATCAACTGCCTTACAGGGAGGCCACGAGGGCCCAGGGCGCGCCTGACCCCCTGGGGCGCGCCCCTTGCCTCGGGGCCCCCTCGGGCATCGTCTCACATTGATTCTTCTTCCCAAAAATCACATAACAAAAAAATCTCTATTAGTTTTTATCCCGTTTGGACTCTGTTTGATATGGATTTACTGCGAAACAAAAAACATGCAACAAACTGGAACTGGCACTCGGCACTGGATGAATATGTTAGTCCCAACAAATAGTATAAAAAGTTGCCAAAAGTATATGAAAGTTGTATAATATTGCCATGGAACAATCAAAAATTATAAATACGACAGAGACGTATCACACGCTCATCGAGTTCATCCATGAGAACTGGGACATCTTTGCATGGAAGCCTTCAGACATGCCGGGTGTACCGAGAGAACTCGCTGAGCACACTTTTAATATTGATCCAAAGTTTAAACCGGTCAAACAGTTTGTTCGCCGTTTTAATGAGGAGAGACGGAAGGCCATTGGAGTGGAAGTAGGCCGGCTCTTGGCAGCCGGGTTTATCATTGAAGTTTCCATCCTGAGTGGTTGGCTAACCCAGTGCTGGTACTTAAGAAAAACGGCACTTGGCGTATGTGTGTGGATTACACAGATTTAAACAAGGCTTGTACGGCTGATCCTTTTGCTCTCCTTCGTATTGACCAGATTATTGATGCTACAGCGGGTTGTGAGCGTTTGAGTTTTCTGGATGCTTATTCTGGTTATCATCATATCAAGATGGCAGTTAAGGACCAGGAGAAGACTACTTTCATAACTCCCTTTGGAGCCTTCTGCTATGTGTGTATGCCTTTTGGGCTCAAGAGTGCCCGGGCGACTTATCAGAGGTGTGTGCAAAATTGCCTTCATAACCAAATTGGGCGTAATGTTCATGCTTATGTGGATGACATTGTGGTGAAGTGCAGAGAGAAAGAAACATTGATAGATGATTTGAAGGAAACCTTTGATAATCTCCGGGTTTATAAGATGATGCTTAACCCGGCCAAGTGTGTTTTTGGTGTGCCGGCAGGCAAACTTTTGGGTTTTTTGGTGTCTAACAGAGGAATTGAAGCTAATCCGGAGAAGATCAAAGCCATCACCTCTTTGGCTAAGCCATTGTGTATCAATGATGTGCAACACCTGGCAGGTTGTATTGCAGCATTAAGCTGGTTTATAAGCCGGTTGGGGGAGAAGGCTATCCCTCTGTATCAGAACTTTGTCTGGAGTGATGCTGCTGATGCAGCATTTGAGGACTTGAAGAAGCAGCTGGTTGAGCCGCCCATACTCGCCGCCCCTATTGATAAAGAGCCTTTATTGTTATACGTGGCTGCTAATAGCCGGGCTGTCAGTGTAGCTATTGTGGTGGAAAGGAAGGAAGCAGGTAAGGAGTATCCGGTTCAAAGGCTGGTTTACTATATCAGTGAAGTGCTTATTGAGTCCAAGCAGAGGTATCCACACTGGCAGAAGCTTGTATATGGGGTGTTCTTGGCCAGCTGGAAGCTTAAACATTATTTTCTGGGTCATCCCATCACCGTGGTTAGCTCTGCTCCTTTGGGAGATATCAGCCAAAATAGAGAAGCAACTGGCCGGGTTGCTAAGTGGGCCATTGAGCTCGGACCTCATGGGTTAAAATATGTGCCTCGCACGGCCATCAAGTCTCAAGCGCTGGTGGACTTCATCAACGATTGGACAGAGCTGCAGATGCCTGAGAAAAAGCCGGATAACACATATTGGACTATTCACTTTGATGGGTCCAGGCAATTGGAGGGCTCGGGGACTGGAGTTATTCTTGCTTCCCCTCGAGGTGATAAATTTTGCTATGTTCTTCGTTTGATGTTTCCTTGTACTAACAATGCAGCTGAGTATGATGCCTTACTCCATGGTCTTATGATGGCTAAAGAAATGAACTTAAGCCGGGTTAGATGCTTCGGCGACTCAGATCTGGTGGCTCAGAAAGTCTCTCGTACTTGGGATTCTAAGGATCCACTCATGGTGGCTTATCGGCGAGAGGTGGACGTTATCGCTGGTCATTTCAAAGGTTATCAAGTTGAGCACGTTGATCGGTGGAAAAACAAAGCGGCAAACGCTTTAAGCTGGCTGGGTTCTCAATGTAAGCCGGTGCCGCCTAATGTCTTTCTTGACGTCTTACATAACCCGTCGGTTAAGGTTCCTTCAGAGGAGGATTTGGCTATTCCTAACCCGAATGCTCAGTTGGTGGCGGCTCTTCATATAATCCCAGATTGGACAGTCCCTTACTTGGCCTATATGACCCGAGGCAAGTTACCTGAGGATGAAACCTTAGCCAGGCAGATAACCCGGCGGTCTAAGTCAATGACAATTGTTAATGGAGAGTTACATCATTGCAGTGTCACATGGGCGTTTCAACGTTGTGTTTCTCCAGAAGAGGGCTGTGAGATCTTACGAGAAAATCATGAAGGAGATTATGGTCATCATGCCGGTTCAAAGTCCCTTGCGGCTAAAGCTTTCCGTCATGGGTTTTATTGGCTAACAGCTCATGCTGATGCAGAGGACCTCGTCAGCAGGTGTGATGATGTCAAAAATTTGCACGCCAAGCCCATTGATACGTCTCCAACGTATCTATAATTTTTGATTGCTCCATGCTATATTATCTACTGTTTTGGACATTAATGGGCTTTATTATCCACTTTTATATTATTTTTGGGACTAACCTATTAACCGGAGGCCCAACCCAGAATTGCTGTTTTTTGCCTGTTTTAGGGTTTCGAAGAAAAGGAATATCAAACGGAGTCCAAACGGAATGAAACCTTCGGGAACGTGATTTTCTCAATGAACAAGACCCGGGAGACTTGGACCCTACGTCAAGAAAGGAAACAGGAGGCCACGAGGTAGGGGGGCGCGCCCACCCCCACCAGGCGCGCCCTCCACCCTTGTGGGCCCCCTGTTGCTCCACCAACGTACTCCTTCCTCCTATATATATCCACGTACCCCCAAACGATCAGATATGGAGCCAAAACCCCAATTCCACCGCCGTAACTTTCTGTATCCACGAGATCCCATCTTGGGGCCTGTTCCGGAGCTCCGCCGGAGGGGGCATCGATCACGGAGGGCTTCTACATCAACACCATAGCCCCTCCGATGAAGTGTGAGTAGTTCACCTCAGACCTACGGGTCCATAGTTAGTAGCTAGATGGCTTCTTCTCTCTTTTTGGATCTCAATACAACGTTCTCCCCCTCTCTTGTGGAGAACTATTCGATGTAATCTTCTTTTTGCGGTGTGTTTGTTGAGACCGATGAATTGTGGGTTTATGATCAAGTCTATCTATGAATAATATTTGAATCTTCTCTGAATTCTTTTATGTATGATTGGTTCTTTGCAAGTCTCTTCGAATTATCAGTTTGGTTTGGCCTACTAGATTGATCTTTCTTGCAATGGGAGAAGTGCTTAGCTTTGGGTTCAATCTTGCGGTGTCCTTTCCCAGTGACAGTAGGGGCAACAAGGCACGTATTGTATTGTTGCCATCAAGGATAACAAGATGGGGTTTTCTTCATATTGCATGAGTCCATCCCTCTACATCATGTCATTTTGCTTAAGGCGTTACTCTGTTTTTAACTTAATATTGTAGATGCATGCTGGATATTGGTAATAGTAGTAGATGCAGGCAGGAGTCGGTCTACTTGTCTCGGACGTGATGCCTATATACATGATCATACCTAGATATTCTCATAACTATGCTCAATTCTTTAAATTGCTCAACAGTAATTTGTTCACCCACCGTAGAATACTTACGCTCTCGAGAGAAGCCACTAGTGAAACGTATGGCCCCCGGGTCTATCTTTATCATATTGATCTCCTACTACTTAGTTATTTCCTTTGCTATTTACTTTGCCTTTATTTTATTTTGCATCTTTATCATAAAAATACCAAAAATATTATCTTATCATATCTATCACATCTCACTCTCGTAAGTGGCCTTATAGGGATTGACAACCCCTATTTGCGTTGGTTGCGAGGATTTATTTGTTTTGTGCAGGTATGAAGGACTCGCGCATAGCCTCCTACTGGATTGATACCTTGGTTCTCAAAAACTGAGGGAAATACTTATGCTACTTTGCTGCATCATCCCTTCCTCTTTGGGGAAAACCAACGCAGTGCTCAATAGGTAGCAAGAAGGATTCCTGGCGCTGTTGCCGGGGAGGTCTACGCAAAAGCCAACATACCAAGTACCCATCACATACCCTTATCTCATGCATTACATTATTTGCCATTTGCCTCTCGTTTTCCTCTCCCCCACTTCACCCTTGCTGTTTTATTCGCCCTCTCTCTCTCTATCCTCCCTCTCTTTCCGCTCGCCTTTCTTCCGCCATGTCTGAATAAAAAAGGGTAGGGGTTTCCCTCCAGAGTTTTAGTACTTTGGACAACCCTTCTATTCTCGCTAAGCTTATAAATAAGGATACTATGGAAAAACCTACCGGAGTTATCAATGAGAGTCTTAATAATTTTGATGAAGATGATTCTGGAATTTTTTGTTATTTACTTGATGAATCTTTGAAAGATGCTTGGTATAGATTATTAAGGATTAGGGCCAGCTACGTTCCTCAATATCAAATTGAAGTTTACTTAAAAAGCTTTTATATTGCCCTTCCTTCTTCTCTTAAGCATGTCTTAGATTCTATATTTGAGGAAGGTTTTCTTTAAGGGGATGTCGTAGACACTTATGAAAAAAAATGAAAACTATATTTGGGCACCCCATGAATGAGAAAGTTGAATCTACATCTCTTTTGCTCTCTTACCAAAACGAATCTATTAAAGAGATAAAGGCTAGCCTAGATACAAATTTCCATAACATACTTCATCTTTCTTCTACCATTAATAGCCATCTGGTTTATCAAAATATAAGGATTAATTATATAGATAGCAAGTTTGCTCTTTTCTTTCCTAATACCAAAGATGGCAATACCTAGATCTATTCTTGCTTGTTATGCCTAGCTAGGGGCGTTAAACGATAGCGCTTGTTGGGAGGCAACCAAATTTATTTTTATTCCTTGCTTTTTGCTCCTGTTTAGCAATAAGTAATTTATCTAGCCTCTGTTTTGGTTGTGTTTTTTGTGTTTAATTAGTGTTTGCGCCAAGTAGAACCGTTGGGAAGACTTGGGGAAAGTCTTGTTGAACTTGCTGTAAAAAACAGAAACTATAACGCTCACGAGAACTGCTTTAATTTTTATTTGGAAAGTGATATTTAGTTAATTCTTTTTGAAGATGATTAATAGATAAATTCCTCACGTCCAGAAATTTATTTTAGAATTTTTGGGGCTCCATATCTTGCGCTATCTACAGATTACTACAGACTGTTCTGTTTTTGACAGATTCTGTTTTTCGTGTGTTGTTTGCTTATTTTGATGAATCTATGGCTAGTAAAATAGTTTATAAACCATAGAGAAGTTGGAATACAGTAGTTATAACACCAATATAAATAAATAATGAGTTCATTACAGTACCTTGAAGTGGTCTTTTATTTTCTTTCGCTAACGGAGCTCACGAGATTTTCTACTTTAAGTTTTGTGTTGTGAAGTTTTCAAGTTTTGGGTAAAGATTTGATGGATTATGGAACAAGGAGTGGCAAGAGTCTAAGCTTTGGGATGCCCATGGCACCCCCAAGATAATCTAAGGACACCTAAAAGCCAAAGCTTGGGGACCGGAAGGCATCCCCTCTTTCGTCTACTTCTATCGGTAACTTTACTTGGAGCTATATTTTTATTCGCCACATGATATGTGTTTTGCTTGGAGCGTCTTGTATTATTTGAGTCTTTGCTTTTTATTTTACCAAAATCATCCTTTCTGTACACACCTTTTGAGAGAGCCATACATGATTTAGAATTTGTTAGAATACTCTATGTGCTTCGCTTATATCTTTTGAGTTATATAGTTTTGCTCTAGTACTTCACTTATATCTTTTAGAGCACGGTGGTGGATTTGTTTTATAGAAACTATTGATCTCTCATGCTTCACTTAGATTATTTTGAGAGTCTTAATAGCATGGTAATTTGCTTAAAATCCTAATATGCTAGATATTCAAAGTTATTAAAATTTTCTTAAGGGTGTTCTGAATACTAAGAGAAGTTTGATGCTTGATGATTGTTTTGAGATATGGAGGTAATAATATCAAAGTCGTGCTAGTTGAGTAGTTGTGAAATTGAGAAATGCTTGTGTTGAAGTTTGCAAGTCCCGTAGCATGCACGTATGGTAAACGTTATGCAACAAATTTGAAACATGAGGTGTTATTTGATTGTCTTCCTTATGAGTGGCGGTCGGGGACGAGCGATAGTCTTTTCCTACCAATCTATCCCCCTAGGAGCATGCGCGTAGTACCGAGGTTTTTGATGACTTGTAGATTTTTGCAATAAGTATGTGAGTTCTTTATGACTAATGTTGAGTCCATGGATTATACGCACTCTCACCCTTCCATCCTTGCTAGCCTCTTCGGTACCGTGCATTGCCCTTTCTCACATTGAGAGTTGGCGCAAACTTCGCCGGTGCATCCAAACCCCATGATATGATACTGTCAGGACCCCGACTCAATGTCACATCGATCTAGCCTGTAACACCTCATATCACTTTGCGGCCTCACGCACGGTATTCCCACGGGTGTCGCCTTACCTTTGCCCGGGACCGTTTGCGCCTTTTGGCTCACGTATATGATGATGTCGCTAGCATCCATATGATAAGGAGCCCGGGCTGACATGACTAGTCGTAAACCCAAAGTGGCACAGACTTACAGGGACAAGCATCCAAGACCCAGCATCGAACGTGTCGGTCATCAGCAAGTGGGTCCGGGCTGTAGCACTGGGCTAGCAGGACTCCGGTAAACCGGGCTGTAGCGGGCTAACATGACTCCGGTACTCAATGCGTGACATTTCCCCGAAGGGACAGACACTGGAACGAAGAAGGACACATGCCGGCCAGCCTAAGTGTTCCGGAGCAGTAGCAAGCTAGCATGGCTCAATGGAAACACTAGGAGACATTTCCCGGTAAGGGAGGCTACTAAAGATAAACAACTAGATAGTCAGATCCCACACATACCAAGCATTTCAGTAACATACCCGCAATATGCTCGATATGTGCAAATACAACATGGCATCACAACATGACTCTACAACTCAAGTATTTATTCATTAGGCTCCGAGGAGCGAGATATTACAAACATAGGTCTCATGACCCAACATTCAGAGCATACAAATCAAAACACAAGCGGAAGCTATCATGTCTGAGTACAGACATCTATAAATGAAAAAGGCTGAGAAGCCTGACTATCTACCAAATCCTGCCGAGGCACAAGATCGTAGCTGAGGTAACAAGCTAAACGTCGAAGTCCACGTGGAACTACTAGTGAGACCGAAGTCTCTCTGCAAAAACATAAAATAGGCAAACGTGAGTACAAATGTACCCAGCAAGACTTACATCAGAACTAACTACATATGCATCATTATCAACAAAGGGGATGGTGGAGTTTAACTGCAGCAAGCCAGCTTTGACTCGGTGGCTAACCTAAACTACGACTGCAAGTAACTCTTTTGAGGTGGCGCACACGAGTCCACATATTCACCAACCAATACACCACTATGGAACCGCTCCCGTCTCCCTACGAGAACGCCATCCATAGCACTCACGCTTATCTTGCGTATTTTAGAGTATCCACTTTCACTTGTCTATGAACTGATATAAGCAACCCAGAAGTCCTTTACCGCGGACACGGCTATTCGAATAGATCATGTTAACCCTGCAGGGGTGTACTTCTTCATACATGTTTCCACCACTTAGCGTCTGCACACGACATGTGCTCGGCAGACTTCAAGCGAAAGCCGACGTGGGTGTAGACCACGACCTACCTAAACACTCAAGTCTCTAGTCCAGGTTTATCGCCTATTCGGGTTCCATCCATGAGGAGATCCGGCCGGAGTTTCGCTCACAGCCCCAAACGATGTGAACAGGGTTCCGTGACACCAAACGGGCGCCCGGTATACCCGGCCACGTGCCTACCGCATCACAGCCCACCCCTACGGTCAGCGCTGTCCACGGCCTCCAGCATACTACAAACACCAGAAACTACTTGCAACTCCTGGACAGAGGACAAGGGTGAATAAGAAGTCGAGCGGGGTCATATTTCAGGGCCCAATGTATGGTAGTAGCTGAATCATGGATCACAAACACAGATCTCAGTTCCTAAGGACGGCTTCAATGAGACAACCCACCATGTACTCCTACATGGCCTCTCACCGCTACCTTTACCAAATCGTGTTCACACACTTAGCTCACACACAGTAGGACATGTTCACACGCCTCTGATTCATCCCCGATGAATCAGACCTGACACAACTCTAAGCAGTAGCAGGCATGACAAACAAGCAAGAATGAGTAGGCACAACAGGGCTCAAACAACTCCTACTCATGCTAGTGGGTTTCATCTATTTACTGTGGCAATGACAGGTCATGCAAAGGATAAAGGGGTTCAGCTACCGCAGCAAGTAACAAACATGTCCTTGTTGTCCTAATGCAGTAAAAGAGAGCAGGAGCGAGAGAGTAGGATTGTATCGGAATGAACAAGGGGGGTTTGCTTGCCTGGCACTTCTGAAGATAACATTGAGTCTTCATCAGTGTCAACGATCACAACGTCGGAACATCGTCTCTCGGGAGGGAACAGATACCGGCAACAAGGAAGAAATACAATCAATGCAATGCACAATATGATGCATGCTCATCACATGGCAATATTAATGTGTTTTGAGCTAATGCAACTAGCAACAGATTAAATGAAGTTGGTTTGAATACAAGATTCAAATTCAAACTCCATATGTGATTATTCAAATGCCATTTAATTGATTTGTGCTAAACAGCAGCTATAAGTTGTTCTAACATGCATGAAAATGGTACAGATGGATTCCCTGAATTTTTCTGATAATTTTTCATATATAAATTATTTAATTTGGAGTTACGGTTGAATTTCTATGATTTTTAGAAGTTTATACAATTTTCTGGAATTTCCTGATTATTTATAAAATAAAGTAAATTCCAGAAAAGGAATATTGCGTCAGCATGGCGTTGGCATGACGTCAGCAGGTCAACAGGGGCTGGTCCGGTCAAACCTGACCAGTGGGGCCCACTGGTCAGTGACTCAGGTGACTAACAGAGTTAATTAATTCTAACTAATCAAATTAATAGCCACGGGGCCCACTGTCAGTGTCAGCAAGGGTAATTAGTTTAACTAATTCAATTAGTACTAATCCTAATTAACTAACAGAGCAATTAGCACTAATTAAAATCCTACACTAATTCAGTCAAAGGCCGGCCCCACATGTCATGGACACAGGGGGGGGGGTCCCGCCGTGGTCAAAGTGGGTCAAACCCACCGGCGACATGACGCCGGCGAGGCCCGAGATGGCGGCACGAACCGGAAACACGCTACAGGGCACGGGCGAGGCCGTGCTTGGGCTCGTTGGAGAGCCCTTGCTGGTGCGCATCGAACGGTGGTGGTGGCCGTGCCTGTGGTGGCCGGTACCGACGACGGCGAGCTCGTGAGCGGCGGCCGGAGTTCGGGTGTGGTCGGGTTCGGCGCTGCTGCTCGCAAACGAGGGAGCTGAGGCGCTGGAGGGGCTCTACGGGTCACTGGGGTCATCAGGAGCACTCGGAGGCAACGAGCGCAGGTGGAGGAGCTCGGGAGCATGAAGCTCACCGGCCATGGCGGACGGCGGCCTCGGGTGCTCGTGGGGCGGCGGCTACAGGGCATGCGCGAGAGAGAGAGGTGAGGGGAAAGGAAGAGAGGCTCACGGCGGACTCGCAGAGCAGCTCAATGGGCTCGGGGAAGCTTCTGCGACGGAGAATTGACGGCGGCGATCTCCGGTGGCCGACGAGGGGAACGGCGGTGCTTGCGACGTCCAGGGGCTTCCGGCGTCGGACGGCTCGGTGAGGAGGAAGAGAGGGACGAGGCGGAGCCCATGGGTGTGTCGGAGAGGCGAGGCGGTGGCTGTGGCCGCGGCGAACGGCGTCGGTGGCGACGGCCGTGCGTGTGAGAGAGAGACAGAGGAGGGGATGAGGCGAGGGAGAGTGCGAGAGGGAGTCGGGGCAGCGTGGCGTCATCCAGGCACGGGGTCAGGGAGGTGGACGAGCCTCCAGCGCGAAGCAGGAGGTGGCCAGAGCAGGGTGGAGGTGGCGCGCGCGGCGGCGTCGCGGTGTCCCTCCTCTGCCTACTGGCACGAGGAGGAAGGCGACAGAGGGAGGCGCCTGGTGGGCTGGGCCGCACCGGTGGGCTGCCAGCACAGGAGCTGGGCCAGTTGCTGGCGCCAGGTGGGGCGCTAGGTGGGCTGCAGGTAGGTGGCCCAGGTAGGCTTCTGCTCTTTTTTTATATTTCTGTTATGTTTTCTTTTATTTAATCTTTTGCCACTGTTTTGAATTTAAAATAATCCAAACAATGCCAAAAACTCCTCTGAATATTTTTATTTTGCTAGATGGACTTTTCCAAAAGCTCATAAAATATTTCAGGGGGTATTTGAAATTATATTCTAATTATATGAATATAATTCAAATTCAAATAGCTAATGATTTAAATTCAAAGTCCCAAAAATAAATCCTTAAAAATGTTCAATATTTTGGTTGGGACCAGAACCCTTGCCAAAAATTATCAAACATTTAAGAAGAGCATTTTGGAACAATGAATGAGATTTTAGGGTTTTTGCCCTTCTTTTATTTAGGGTTTTGAGGCTTCCAAATTTCCCCAGTTCAAGTTCAAAAATTTAAACATGACGCAAACACTAGGCAGCACCAGAAGCTAGGGATGTGACAACTCACCCCCACTAAACAAGAATCTCGTCCCGAGATTCAAGCGTAGGGTAAGGTGAAGGGGGAATGCAAACTAGCACAATCTTCACGATCCAGGTTGCCCTTCATAAGAACATTGATTCGATCACCATCATTGTCTTGATGTCTTGCTCTGGGAACTCCAACCAACATGACAACGAGAGGAGAAGGGAACTCTAGAAGGATCAATCTTCTCGAAGGTCGAACAACTCAGGATTAACTCTCGGAATGAGACGTAGCAACATCTATCGAGCTGAGAGACGAAGCACACCTCTAGAGGGATGGAGTGGAACAGATGATGAGGGTTCACTAGGTAGACAACAATTTCACACTTAAAAAGGTGGTAAACGGTTGTCAACGTAGCGAGGAGTTGAGTTGCCATGACACCACAACGAGGCACCTTAAGAATGGTGACTCGTAGATATATCCCCTTAAGTGGCAAAAAGAATTACCTTTGATTCAGAGATCATTGAAACTCTTTAAACCAGCCTAAGGCAATTCTCGAGCGATCGTTTGGAGGGGGTCGGTAGAATGGCATACTCGGACTTGGATGATGTGGATTACCTTGTTGAAGACAACGTAATGGATGAATTTGCTTACCACCGGAAATGGAAGAGACCCATGGTAGAATGGCACAGTGGCGGTGCAAGCTGGGAACAAAATGCAAATGCTGGGAATGATTCTGGTAACTGGGGAAGAACCCAACAATAGAGAGTGAATTCACTGTTTGAAAAGGTCATAGCATTGCCGAGGAAACTGAGAGGAATCCCAGTTAGTGCCGATGATAACACGTAGCGCTTGTGCGTGCTCTCAAGAACTTGAGCATTTCCATAATCATCAGGGTTTTACCAACATCCATGACAAGGGTGCTGACAACACAACATACTACCATGATGAATAGCGATGGACGATGCAGATGCAAAAGAAGATAACACCTTCCCAGATTTCACCTTGGCGAGGCCAAGGGGACGAAATCTGGATGATCGACCGAGAGACATTTAGCACTCCGCTCCTAATGTTCTCCTTGATGTACTAGCGTATCCCATTCCTTGAAATGGTCTGGTATCTAGAACATCAGGTAAAGGTCGTACTTCGGAAACACTAAAATCATAAGGCATAGCTAGGGGGTAAATCCTACGAAGTCCTTATGGGGAGGTGGCCAACTTCCTCAAACAAGATACTATAATAATAGGTCTACCGGATGGGTGTGTTGGCCACGACATCCACCTTGCCGGTTATCGAGAGACCAATATTATAGTTCTTGGGAAATGTTCCAACCATCACATCTGCCTGAGATTCAGATCTGGTTGGTGTCAGGATATTCCAGACTCATCAAGTCTAGAAAGAAAAATGAAAGTTTGCAACACAAATCAACGAGATGACGTTGCGAGATTCTCGGGAAATGAATTACGATAGCAAGCTCCAAAACATGAGCTGGTTCTGGTACAAACATATGAACACGTTGTCCGAGACAAGCATGGCCACGTAGTAGTCTTACAATAAAACACTACCGAGTTCTGGTAGGGAACCATCATTGAGGATATAGGAATCTGGTGCACGAACTAGTATTTGCACAGCAACTCCGTTTCCTTGAACAAATCAATCAGTGGCTTGGTGTGCTAGGGACACATATAGAATGGAGGTTGCGAGTCTCCGAACCACAGAATACTTCGCACATATGCATGACTGATTTGGGATGATTCCAAAGGAAACAACATTGACTTTCTCGAATCCACGGCGGCAACTTGCATCAAGTGCACATGAACTGGAGGAAGTCACTTCTTACATCCGAACATATGCTTCATGAACTAGCATGAAGAAATGCTTTCAAAAGTTTCCAACACTAGCTTAATGTTCAACAAATCATGGAGGAGATAAGGATGTGGTCAATGGGCTCAACAACAATTCATCCGGGTTTCCTTTTAAAAGGAATTCCATAGTTAAGTGAACACGGTGATAGCATTGGTCAGACCAAAGAATATAATGGTGTATGCTCGAGGAAAACCCACGAGTAAGACAACATTACGAACATCGTTGGTTCTGACTTGATTTGAGGATAGCCCACACCCAAATCAAAGGTTGGACAAGATGATAGGTCCATTAACTGATCACGAGGGTCAGTCGATGAAATATCAACTTTCTTCAACACACACATACAAAGGGTATCCCTTTGAAATGAACTAAGTCAGGTAAGCTTTTATCTTCCAACTCTCCAAGTTGTTGCTTGGCTTAACAAACTAGCTCAGGGGTATCCAACACAGATTCTTGGAGAAAGGGTGGTTTACAGGATAAACCAACTTGATCACGAGCTCAACATAACAGTCAGGTGACAACCTGGTGATACTTTCGAGAAGATATTCGGAAAATCACGAACCACCGATATGTTACTAAGCTCGAGAACAATCTTGCTTTTCAGGGCAAGACGATATGATCAAAGGAGCAAGGGATTGGCATAGCCCCAACTCATTGACCAAAAGGTGCACCGGAATAAGGACTAGGTAGCACGATCAGTCTTAGAAGGATGATTCAAAAACCAACATGCTAAGAATGAAATTATTGTCCTTTATCTACCAAGCAACGAGGTTGCTAGGAGTATTGATTTCACACATCACAATTCATTTGTCGGTTTTCCGGTTGCATCAACACGAAGACCGAGGAATGACTAATGATGGTGAGAAGTATCACTACGTCAAAATTCATGAGAGTTGGTGCAGTTCTCATGACAATTCTGACATAAAGGGGGTAATACTCCAAGGTAGAACAGAACCAAAAGCTGGATTAGCAATTTGATCTGCGGAGTACAACTGCTAAGACCCAATCCTAGATATGGATGAGGTACTGGAGTTTGTTTCTCCAAGTCATTCAGGACAGAATGGCTTGACGGACCACAAGAATAATAGGCATCGATGAACGAATGCATACATACTCTTGACTATCAATTGATAAACGAGGGTCAGAAGACAACTAAAGAGGGACAACTCAAAGGAACATACGATTTTCTGAGTTGTGGATGCATGGTTTAGTATGCCGAACAAATTCAGTATATTTCTTCCGGATAAGCCATGCAGAGAGGTAGGACTGGCAGAGTCACAATTTATGAATGGAGAACTCCTCAAGAGTACTCTAATTGTGATCTATTGATCCAATAAACATCTGCCAGAATGGTTCATAGTATTTGGAAGAAGGAAAATACCATGGACCTCGAGGACTAATGCAAAAGTTACTAATAACCTAAGGGAGCTAGCAATTACTATCAACATGAAGTAAGTAGGGTGAATCTCGGTTCGAAAACCCAGAAGTGAAATGCCTACTAACTAAGTGGCATCACGGGATGCTTTCGAGAATGATGGCCAGAATCATCACACTGGGACACAAATCATGGCTAAATTACTAGATGATCCCCTAAGACACCTAGGGTCATAATACCAGCTCCAACACACATGTCAAGGCAATAAAGTACCTCAACTCACTGAGTTGTGTGATTAATCTGACCAAAGGCACATCGGAAACAGGAGGAAGGGATTTGCAAATGCATCCGACTATTTAGAAACCTGGGATGACTCGGACAGCATAACGGCTGTAAATGCTCAGAAAAGATTTGAGACATTCACAAAAATGGTGGCATAACCACTCAGAAGCACAATATCAAGGTTTCGAGATCAACAGTTAACATGCAGAAGTCGTAGGAACTGAACTCAAGCTTAAAACCAACAATCTTATAAGTCTACGGATTAGTAACACGTGATCCTGATAGAAAGAAGAGATAGCCTAGTTCTTAATCCCCGTAGGAAAGATAAGATGACTCAGATCAGAAGGGCATGAGGTATAAGGAGTAAAAAGAGCCTTACGTTCCAACCCATAATCAATTCCCTTATATAACTAAAGAATTTCTAGACTCAACTTCGACCAGTTTGGCTTGGTAATCCTACAGGCAGTCAAGCTCTGATACCAATGCTGTCAGGACCCCGACTCAATGTCACATCGATCTAGCCTGTAACACCTCATATCACTTTGCGGCCTCACGCACGGTATTCCCACGGGTGTCGCCTTACCTTTGCCCAGGACCGTTTGCGCCTTTTGGCTCATGTATATGATGATGTTGCTAGCATCCATATGATAAGGAGCCCGGGCTGACATGACTAGTCGTAAACCCAAAGTGGCACAGACTTACAGGGACAGACATCCATGACCCAGCATCAAACGTGTCGGTCATCAGCAAGTGGGTCCGGGCTGTAGCACTGGGCTAGCAGGACTCCGGTAAACCGGGCTGTAGCGGGCTAGCAGGACTCCGGTACTCAATGCGTGACATTTCCCCGAAGGGACAGACACTGGAACGAAGAAGGACACATGCCGGCCAGCCTAAGTGTTCCGGAGCAGTAGCAAGCTACCATGGCTCAATGGAAACACTAGGAGACATTTCCCGGTAAGGGAGGCTACTAAAGATAAACAACTAGATAGTCAGATCCCACACATACCAAGCATTTCAGTAACATACACGCAATATGCTCGATATGTGCAAATACAACATGGCATCACAACATGACTCTACAACTCAAGTATTTATTCATTAGGCTCCGAGGAGCGAGATATTACAAACATAGGTCTCATGACCCAACATTCAGAGCATACAAATCAAAACACAAGCGGAAGCTATCATGTCTGAGTACAGACATCTATAAATGAAAAAGGCTGAGAAGCCTGACTATCTACCAAATCCTGCCGAGGCACAAGATCGTAGCTGAGGTAACAAGCTAAACGTCGAAGTCCACGTGGAACTACTAGTGAGACCGAAGTCTCTCTGCAAAAACATAAAATAGGCAAACGTGAGTACAAATGTACCCAGCAAGACTTACATCAGAACTAACTACATATGCATCATTATCAACAAAGGGGATGGTGGAGTTTAACTGCAGCAAGCCAGCTTTGACTCGGTGGCTAACCTAAACTACGACTGCAAGTAACTCTTTTGAGGTGGCGCACACGAGTCCACATATTCACCATATCAATACACCACTATGCACAATATGATGCATGCTCATGACATGGCAATATGAATGTGTTTTGAGCTAATGCAACTAGCAACAGATTAAATGAAGTTGGTTTGAATACAAGATTCAAATTCAAACTCCATATGTGATTATTCAAATGCCATTTAATTGATTTGTGCTAAACAGCAGCTATAAGTTGTTCTAACATGCATGCAAATGGTACAGATGGATTCCTTGAATTTTTCTGATAATTTTTCATATATAAATTATTTAATTTGGAGTTACGGTTGAATTTCTATGATTTTTAGAAGTTTATACAATTTTTTGGAATTTCCTGATTATTTATAAAATAAACTAAATTCCAGCTAATTGGACTCCTCGATTTTCAGGAAGACATTAAGATAAAGATCCAGGAAAGATGACGTCGTGGCGGGTTTTCGAAATTCCTGGAGATGACGTCATGGCGGGTTACAAAGTTTTTTGCAGCGGATATGGAAGGATTTTTCTAAGTCTTGAAGGTTGACATGAACAAGTCCAAATCAACCTGGGGCCTAATGTTGGGGATATAACTATTAGGTATGACACAACCAAGAGGGGCCGGGTCATCCCTATGAAGATTCATCATAATGAAGCTCAAGGTCACATGGTGATTCATAGATAGGCTTAGTAGAGGGCCCAGACCCGAAGGCTACTTAAGGCCCATAAATATAAAGAGCCATGTATGTAAAACTTGTATTGTAAGGTATGCAAGAAAGGTCACCGAGCCGGATACATTGTATAAACGGCCGGGACTCTGAGGGCCGCAAGGTGTCAACCCGTGTATATAAGGGGACGACATAGCGGCGGCTTAGGGCAAGAAACAACAGATCGAGAGCCAGGTCAAGCGTATTCGCTCCCTGCTCATCGAAACCCTAGCAATACCAAATACAAACTGGACTAGGCTCTTACCTTCATCGTAAGGGGCCGAACCAGTATAAACTCCTCGTGTCCTTTGTCCTGATTAACCCCTTTAAGCTAACCTCAACGCGATGGCTCCACGACTAAGTCCTCACACTAGGACATGTGCCGTGACAATTCCACGACTAAGTCCTCACACTAGGACATCTGCCGTGACAATTCCACGACAGGAACCGTCTGTAGTTTCGTCCGTCATTATGATGATTTTGTCTGCCCTCAACGATCCATATTTTGTCGTCCATCATCGCTATGTCTAACTTAGACGGCCCATCATTTTTTTTGTCAAAAGTCTATCTGGCCCAAGTCAGCCGGCCCAACTTCTGTATAAAAGAAGGCAGAAGAAAACTGCTCTTTGGTGGGATCGAACTCAAAACCTCCACACCTAACATGACAAGCCGTTGCCAGTTGAGCTAGGATGTTTTTGTGTTTGAACAAAAGGTTTCACACCTGTCAAATAATCCTAGGCGGCTGATGCAAAAAAATATGAACTAAGCTGGATCGCAACATATGAGAATACAACGTTGATTAACCTATTAAATAGTCCCACCTTGCTCCCTTAGATCTAATTTTCCTAATTTATATACGTCTTGATTTTCTTTTGGATATCGAGGAGCCATCTCAGGAATCATTATGGAGGAAATCAGACGTCTCATAATAAGGAAGGAAAGAGGCATTGAGAGAATATATGGAAAGAAAGAGGGATTGAGATAATAAGAACGAGGGATTTCAGATGTGATTAAAAACCAAACAAGAAATGAGGAATTAAATCATGACTGGGGATGAGAGAAGGAAGCTTCCACGGGATCGACCATGATGATTGAGGACTCAACACGGATTCCATCTCGGAAAGAAAAGGTCGATGTCGGGCTGGGGAGCTCGTATATGGAGAAACCATATTTGGAACAAAAAGCATGTATGCCACACTCCATTATGAGTCAGAAATATATAAAAAACATGCGCACAATTTTTTTATGGAGCATGCAAGTTGAGACTTGAGCACATACAAAAAACACATGGGCATATACAAAATTATATGTCTTTGCACTGGAGAAATACTTAGATCGCGACCAACCAAGATTTTGAGTTATTCAAGAAAATATTTTTTGCGGGGGATTTATTCAAAAAATTAATGTGATGTGCGAACGCCCGGCTTACACAACATCACCCATGATGGACATGACAGGACCATGCAATCGGATCATCATCACATGTGCGACCTGTCTCCCAGATCAGACGGTCTGGTGCAAAAATATCATAATTTACCTACATGGTCGAGGCCAATGAATTTATTTTTGTGTCTAAATTTGTTGAACCGCTTCGTTTGTAACTGAATTGGTAGGTGTTTTGTTTAGGTGCATATGCCATGGTTGAACCACTTCTTTTATATCAAAACTGTTGACGTCAAGAACTAAGATATGATGTTGTAATACTAATATTTGATGTACCGAATTTTTTTAACTCAAGAGAAAAATATTACGTATAACACATGAAAAAAATATGTCTAAATCACAATAAAAAGGTGTTCATTTTTTGTTGGTCATGTGCTATACTTTTCCGAGAACGGAAAAAAATCTTTACTCTTATTTTTCTGATCAACTCACTAGCACCCATCACCAAAGTACAAGGAATCAGACTCGGAGTCCCTACTGTGTGCGACTCAAACTCCACACTTTTCTCTGTTATATCATAGAAAGATGTGTGATCTTTGTAAAACGCTCCTCATATTATGTTGTTTCTCATGTGACAATGTGGAGGATTTCAAGGAGTTTGTTGATATCATCATGTCTCATGATGTGAGCCATTGCATTAGTAAAGTGGATTTTTTATCTCCCGTTGCAACGCACGGGCATTTGTGCTAGTATATATAAAGGAGCAGAATTCTTTGTTATGCTTTTGAAAGTATATATAAAAAATGATGTATATAGAAGTTTATTCCAATCGAAAATGGATCATGCCCGAACAAAATAGAATACAAAATGGATTCGAATTGAGTTGGCACGGTAAACATGCACTCTTTCTCTGCAAAATTTTTAACGAAGCGGGGAAAGTCGCAGTAACCGTCCGAAACCAAAATCTGCGAGATGGAAATTACTGCCTATCCCTGACACGTAAAGTCTATCACCTCGATTTCTATAGGTTCCGATAGGGGTAGGCTTGTAATTTCACTCAAATGTGACATAACCGCCTCCTCCTCTCACCTCCTCGGATTCATACATGGTGGGCGCCAAAACACAGTTTCTCATCGGTTGAAATCGCCTCTCTCCCTGATTCATACACGATGGGCGCCAAAACAAACTCTTGTCGGCCGAAATCTCCATCGGCAAATATTCGGTGTATGCGAGATTACTGTCCTATCCCCAACCGACTAATATTGTTGTGATGTAGGAAATTTTAAACGGGGGCTAAGTTTGTAAATTTCCTCGCATTTGAGACAAGCGCGCCCTAAAGACATGGTTCCCCCTTCCTCTCTCCCTCCATTTCCCCATTCGTACTCCGTGGGCACCAAAACACCCTCTCCACCCCAGCCTCCTCCGTCTGCCACCCCATCCACCACCATCCTCCCCCACCATGCCAGAGCTGGTACCTCGACGCCGTCGTCCATTACAAGAGATTGACCTCTCTCATCCACCGCTTTAGACCAAGATCATTGCATTCCTTCCTCTCGCTTCATCCTCGCCGTCATTGTCGGTGTCAAAACCAGCGGATCTCGGGTAGGGGGTCCCAAACTGTGCATCTAAGGTCGATGGTAACAGGAGACGGAGGACACAATGTTTACCCAGGTTCGGGCTCTCTCTATGGAGGTAATACCCTACTTCCTACTTGATTGATCTTGATGAATATGAGTATTACAAGAGTTGATCTACCACGAGATCGTAATGGCTAAACCCTAAAAGTCTAGCCTGTCTGACTATGATTATGAGGATGTCTACGAACCTAGCCCTCCGGTTTATATAGACACAAGAGGGATCTAGGGTTACATAAGGTCGGTTACAGAGAAAGGAATCTTCATATTTGGTCGCCAAGCTCGCCTTCCATGCCAAGGAGAGTCCCATCCGGACACAGGTAGAGTCTTCGGTCTTTGTATCTTCACGGCCCATCAGTCTAGCCCATATCCAATAGGTCGGACGTCTGAGGACCCCTTAATCCAGGACTCCCTCAGTAGCCCCTGAACCAGGCTTCAATGACGAGGTGTCCGGCGCGCAGATTATCTTCGGCATTGCAAGACGGGTTCCCCTTTCCGAATACTCTGAGATAGTCTTTGGACGAATGTGTCCGAATCTGTAACACAAGTACCACACACAACCGCAGAGAGTATAATATATCACAAGTCCAATCTGCTGACAACTTTTTGTAACGCGACATCACGTTTGCCCGGTCATTATTTCGAACCGTTTCTTGTCATGCCGTTCCACGTTTTGAGGCGCGGTTTTATTAGCACGTCTTGTCGAAGCAGAGACCGTGTCCCCTCATTGCGGGATTCTCATCAATACGAGCGTGGGCAACCCAACCGCCCCATTGGTATGGTTCCTTAGGAATAGGCAGATTTTCATGTGTAGGAGGAGGCGTTCGATATCCATTGCCTTTATAAAGGGGCCAAGGGCCGTCTTATTTTGAGCCAACCCTTTCCTCAGCCCTTCCAACTTCGAGTTCTAGCACCCGAGGTTCGACTTCATTGCTTCAAGCTGCCCAATCATGTCCGGACCTAGCCCACAGGGCCGATGGGTGGCCTCCTCTCTTACAGAGGAGGACATTGCGAAGCTTCGTGCGGCCAGATACCTGACCGAGGAGATCCCCCACAGGCTTCCTGCTCGAGGACAGGTTATTTCTACTCCTAGATCCGGCGAGAGGGTAGTATTCATCTCCCACTTCCAGCGAGGGCTAGGATTCGCTCTTAATCCTTCGTTCGGGTGCTCATGTTTTACTACGGACTAGATTTTCACGATCTAGCCCCAGATTCTTTCCTCCATATCTCGACGTTCATCATCACGTGCGAGGCCTTTCTCCATATTCCCCCACACTTCGGCTTATGGCTCAAGACCTTTAGTGTGAAGCCGAAGGTAGTCGACGGGGAACACGCAGAGTGCGGAGGTGCTACAGTGAGCAAGCTTACCAATGCTCCCTAGACAAAAGGCTCTTTCACCGAAGCTCCCAACCTATGGGAGCGGGAGTGGTTTTACGTCACTGAATCCTGCGGTACCAAGTGGGCGGCTATACCTGCATTTTGGTCTGGCTCTCCATTACAGCTTGCATCATGGATTAATAAGGGGCTGGACTTGGGATTAATTGACGAAGTGCAGACTCTACAGAGCCGCATTCGGAGTCTCCTTGAGAAGGACGTCAGCCTTATCAACGTGGTCCAAGTAATGCTAGTCCGCCGGGTTCTGCCGTGCCAGCGATGGCCTCTCCGTATGTCAGAGTTTAATCCGGAAGGACCACGAACCCTCCAAGGCTTCTTTGGTACTACGCACAAAGGAACGTGGAAGCTGTTTTTTGGGAAACAAAAACAGTGGCCAGACACCACCGAGGACATCGGCCTCGACCGCAACCATCTGGATACCTCGGTAAGTTCTTGACTACCGAACAATTTTTAGCAATGTATGTCGTAATGCGATATTGATCACACTATCCTCTCCTAGGGCTGGATAAAGAAAGCGGAGCAAATTGGGTGTTCCCCCCCTTTCCGAAGACTCAGCAGATCCTGTATTAACAAGGATGCTGGCCCTGACACCGTACCAGATGCCGGTGAAGGAGGACAAGACAGAGAGCGGGAGGACCGAAGGTGGCCTCCACTCCGAAGATATATTAAATGTTGTGTCCGGGGAGATCAAAATCCCATCGCCCGAGGACAAAAGTAAAGGAGAAGTCAACATTCCTTCTCCCCATGGTAAGAAAAGGGCTGTCTCCGAAGATTGGGAGGAAAAGGCTCCTAAGCGAGGCAAGATGCCCCTGTCGGGCGGCTCAGGCTTGGAGGACGACGTCATCGTGCAATCCCCTGGCAAGGGCAAGCCTAAATCGTAAGTGAACAAGGGTGTTTTAAACATGTCATGTTCCTCTCCTGTTACCAGGGTAACATCTAGAGTATATGTTTTTGCAGCTCGGCACACAGTTTTCTTCAACAATCCTCTTCCTCGGGGGATCTTCTCCTGGAGAAGATGGAGAGCGAGACGCCTCCACCGGTCTCCTTGCCCAATAGGGCGGACGACTTCGAGGTGTTGTCCCGGAGGGTCTCTCCTGATCAACAAGTGATGCGAGGGATGATGAAAACACTAACCGAAGGTGATAGTTCGGTAGCCCAGGGTCCGGGGGCCAACAATAAAGGCCCTGGACTGTCCGGCTTACAGCCAGAGACAACTCTAGGGACGAATGAATGGATCCCTTCAAAGGGAGGCCATGCTGCTATAGGAGCTCCCAGAAATCCAGAAGCGCCGGATATATTGACAAACATGCTGTGACAGGCGTCCGTCTCCGAGGACCATCGTACCTTGATGGGTAAGGTGGTTGAAAAGGTCCTGTTCGCGAAAAGCGGATTGAATGAGGCCTTCACGAGCCTGCTAAGAGGCTTCGAGGTTTGTACTGTAATGCTTTAAATTGTGTTTTATTCACGAAATACCCCTATGTATAGATAGTAGCCCCTGAGACTCTGATTGGCTTCCCAAGGGAGGCAATCAGAGGATCAAAAAAGATATAACCAGGAAATAATCTGACTACTTGGAACACAGGCTGTTACCTCCCCTACTACTGCCCGATCCATGGAGGTTGCAGCTCTGCAACGGAAGATGATGAGGCGGATGATGACATCACACTTATCAACAGGCGGCTGGATGAGGCGCAAGGTATGTTTTTGGGGCAGTCAGTATATGTATGTATGATAACATGAGCACGAAGCTAGAATTGTATACTGAGACACGCATAACTGCAGATGGTGCTGCTGCAGTGGAGGCCCTTTGGGCTGAGCTTGTCCTCGCCAAGGAGCAAGCCCGGATGAGTAATTCGGCTGCCAATAAGGCAACTGATGAGTTAAAAACTGAATAGGCTGCTCGGCACCAGTGTGAGGAGAGAATTTCTATCATGGCGCGCAAGCTAGAGGAAACCACTGTCCAGTGCGAATTTCTTGAGAGGGATAACAAAGCCAAAGCGGCCGATCTCGAAAAGGCCTTGCAAGAGGCGAAAGAAGCACGATCTGAGTCTAGAGTGGCTCGGGAAGAGATCCGTCAAGCTGGGGAGATAGCGGCTGGTAAGCCTTTCTTATTACAGCCGAAGTTCGGCGATCCGAAGTATTCCACGCTTAATCAAATGTGAGTTCTCCGGACACATTCTTGGACCTGCCGAAGAGCGCCTCGGATGCGGCACAATTTTACCAAGCGCAGGAAGGGTGTGCCACGGAGAAGCTTTTTTGGTCACAGTTCGGCGCGCCAAAGCGTCCGCTGATACTAAATGAACGTCTTAGAGGGTGCCTGCTTGATAGAGGGCCAGTGCTCAAAATATATGATATTCGAATGAAATGTATTGAAATTGTAAGAGACAATATTAATATATTTGTTTAAAAGCTTTTGGTTCCTCCCGTGCGACCATTTTTGTACAATTTGAAAGTTTTCCAGTCATCGGCTTCAGCCCCCTTGTAGAAAATACGAGGGTGTTCGGAAAAGCACTTGATCACTCTTACCCCAACGTCTTGGTGAAAGTGCAACTATCCCTAGGTGGTTTTGGTAATTCATAACAACATATAGCTCATTGAGCTAATGCTATTCCAAGATGATCATTTCAAGAAAGCTCAATGATTGGCATGGCATGGATGTGAAAGTGGAACCCTCAAAATGCTAAGGACAAAGCACTGGCTCAAGCTCAAAAGCTCAAGACTCTTCATTTTATATTTTAGTGATCCAAGATCATATTGAGTCTTTAGGAAAAGCCAATACTATCAAGGAGGGATGAGGTGTTGCTTAATGAGCCTCTTGCTTCATGTGCTTAGTGATATGCTCCAAAACCCTCAACTACTTTCCCATATCCACATATGACCTAAACCCTAAGCCAAACTCGGTCCTACCGATTCTTTCTATCCGGCGCCACCGAGTTTCACTTGTCATAAGCCACTGCCAAACCCTAGCAATTCGGTTCTACCGATAGGGATCTCGGTCTCACCGAGATGGGATTGCAAACTCTCTGTTTCCCTTTCGTAACTTTTCGGTCTCACCGAAAGAGCGAATCGGACCCACCGAGATTGCAATGTAAATTCAGTGTTTCCTTTTGTTAACTTTTCGGTCTCATCGAAAGAGCAAATCGGTCCCACCGAGTTTGCCTGACCAACTCTCTGGTTAGCTAATTACCAAATTCGGTCTCACCGAGTTTGTGTAATCGGTCTCACCGAGATTACGTTATGCCCAAACCCTAACCATATCGGTCCTACCGAGTTGCATGTCAGTCCCACCGAAAATCTCTAACGGTCACTAGGTTTACCTTTTCGGTCCGACCGAGTTTGTTGATTCGGTCCCACCGAGATTGGAAAACTGTGTGTAATGGTTGGATTTTGTGTGGAGGCTATATACCCCTCCATCTCCTCTTCATTCGTGAAGAGAGCCATCAGAACACATACACAATTCCAACTCATATGTTCTGAGAGAGAACCACCTACTCATGTGTTGAGACCAAGATATTCCATTCCTATAATATGAATCTTGATCTCTAGCCTTCCCCAAGTTGCTTTCCACTCAAATCTTCTTTCCACAAAATCCAAATCCTATGAGAGAGAGTTTGAAGCACAAGAGCAAGGAGTTCATTACTTACACACCATTTGTTACTTCTTGGAGAGTGTTGTCTCCTAGATTGGCTAGGTGTTACTTGGGAGCCTCCGACAAGATTGTGGAGTTGAACCAAGGAGTTTGTAAGGGCAAGGAGATCGCCTACTTTGTGAAGATCTACCGCTAGTGAGGCAAGTCCTTTGTGGGCGATGGCCATGGTCGGATAGACAAGGTTGCTTCTTCGTGGACCCTTTGTGGGTGGTTGCTTCTTCGTGGACCCTTTGTGGGTGGTTGCTTCTTCATGGACCCTTTGTGGGTGGAGCCCTTCATGGACTCGCGCAACCGTTACCCTTTGTGGGTGGAGCCCTGCGTGGACTCGCGCAACCGTTGCCCTTTGTGGGTTGAAGTCTCCATCAACATGGATGTAGGATAGCACCACCGATCCGAACCACGGGAAAAACATCCGTGTCTCCAATTGCGTTTGAATTCTCCAAACCCTTCCTTTTACATTCTTGCAAGTTGCATGCTTTACTTTCCGCTGCCAATATACTCTTTGCATGCTTGCTTGAATTGTGTGATGATTGATTGACTTGTCCTACAATAGCTAAAATCTGCCAAGAACTAAAATTGGGAAAAGGTTAAGTTTTTATTTGGTCAAGTAGTCTAATCACCCCCCCTCTAGACATACTTTCGATCTTACAAGTGGTATCAAAGCTTTGGTCTCCATTTGCTTTGATCTCCATAGCTTTTGGTGGTCATAGCCTTGGTTTCACAACCTAGGAGAGTATGGCGTCTAGCGAGGGAAATTATCACCGTAGAGGTCCTTACTTTGATGGTACTAATTTTGCTAGTTGGAAGCATAAAATGAAAATGCATATTCTTGGACATAACCCCGCCGTTTGGGCTATTGTGTGTGTTGGTTTGCAAGGTGACTTCTTTGATGGGAAAGAACCAAACCATGAAGCTACCGCGGATGAGTTGAAGATGTTGCAATACAATGCTCAAGCTTGTGATATTCTCTTCAACGGATTGTGCCCCGAAGAATTCAACAAAATCAGCCATCTTGAGAATGCAAAGGAAATTTGGGACACTTTGATTGATATGCACGAAGGTACCGACTCCGTCAAGGAATCCAAGTTGGATGTGCTTCAAAGTTAACTCGACAAGTTCAAAATGAAGGATGGTGAAGGTGTCGCTGAAATGTACTCTAGGCTTGCTCTCATCACAAATGAGATTGCCGGCTTAGGAAGTGAAGAGATGACTGATAGATTCATCATCAAGAAGATTCTAAGAGCCTTGGATGGAAAATATGATACCGTGTGCACATTGATCCAAATGATGCCAAATTACAAAGATCTCAAGCCAACGGAGGTGATTGGAAGAATTGTTGCTCATGAGATGTCACTTAAGGATAAAGAGGAACTTCACAACAAATCAAGTGGTGCCTACAAAGCCTCATGTGAAGCTCCTACATCATCAAGTGAGAAACAAAACTTCAATGAAGAATTGAGCTTAATGGTGAAGAACTTCAACAAGTTCTACAAGAGTAGAAGCAAAGATAGAAGCTTCAAGTCAAGGTCCTACAATGACAAAAGATCTTCTAGTCGAGAGCGAAACTGCTACAGTTGTGGAAGACCCGGACACTATTCCAATGAGTGTACGGCTCCCTACAAGAGAAGAGAAGATTCTCCAAAAAGAAGAAGCAAAGAATCACCACCAAGAGAGAGAAGGAGTAGAGATGATCGTTATGAACGAAGATACTCATGGAGAAGCAAGGATTCGGAAAGGAAGGAAAAATCATCAAGGAGCTACACAAAACGAAGACATCAAGGTCATGTTGGTGAATGGGTATCCGGCTCCGACTCCGACAGCCACTCCGAGAGAAGTTATCACTCTGACTCCGAAGATACTCAAGATGAAGGTGTTGCCGGTCTAGCACTTGTGTCAACCAACTCCTACGACATATTTGACTCACCAAATGAAGTAATTGGAAGATGCTTCATGACCAAAGGTCCTAAGGTAACACACCCCGAGTATGTTGATATCAATAGTGATGAAGATGACTTGTTAGGTGATGATTTGCTTGTTGACAACTCTAGTGATGAATACTATGATGAAACGTCAATTAATCATGCTAATCAAGATAAAACGAATGACAATGATAAGGAGAAGATTGATGCTCTAACTAAAGAACTAAACACTCTTAAGTTAGCTCATGAAACTATCTTCAAAGATCATCGAGAACTTTTAAGAGCTCATGAGAAATTACACTTTGAAAAGCTCAATCTTGAGCAAGAGCATGAGTTCTTAAAAGCAATCAATGATGATCTCCGCAAGAAAAGTTCTTCATACATTGCCAAGCGTTTACTCTTATCCACTTACATGCCTCAAGTCAAGTCTAGTAATAAGAACAAGAAACATTCTTCCTCTAGCAGTAACAATGATCATGCTAAATCCAATATTGTTGCTTCTAGTAGTTCTCTTGATTCCACTAATGATTCTCTTAGCCAAGTTACACTTGAGCAAGAAAATAGCTTATTGAAGGGAATTATAGAGAAAGGAGTGTACAAAAGCCTTGCCGGGAGTAAGCAATTCGAGGAAATTGTGCGCAAGCAAGGAATGCACCAAAAGAATCAAGGTGTTGGTTTTGAACGAAAGTTCAATGCCAATGGAGTTGAGTGGGAAGAAGATCAATACCCCAAGACAAAGTTTGTTCCTCAACAAGAGAAGTATGATACTTCTTTGAAGGGGACACAAGCTCAAGATGATCTTCCACCACAAGACTACAAGCAAAAAGGCAAGGACAAGCTTCAAGAGGAAATTGATGCATTTGAAGAAGCTCCTAAGACCTTAGTCAAGTGGATTCCCAAGACTACTTCAAGTTCCACTTCATCAAGTACGACTACAACTCCATGGATTCCCATCAAGATGGTGTGGATCCAAAAGAAGAAGAACTAGAGATTTCTTGAGGGTGACTCCGCCAACATACTTCACTCTTATCATTTTGGCAAGAACAAGTGCAATCAACTTCGACATCTTGCACTAGTTCAAGGAGTCACAAACCCTCTTGTTGGTAAGATAAGGGACAAGGTAACCTAAAAGTTTTCATGGACATCATCTTGTGTGTGCATCACTCTATGTCTATGGATATCCTTGTTTGTTCCTTGTGGGACTAACACATGTAGGTATTGAAAGTGCAATTCACTCAAATGGATAGCTCCAAGTGATCTACATCAACATCGAGCATCCACATCTTCAACATCTACATGAAGTCATCATCGACAAAACCCGAGGTTAGTTCATCCCTCTAAGGGGGGATATCACATCTAGGGGGAGCTTTACTCTAAGACTTGAGCTAAAGCAACTCTAAAGATGTGAACACAACAATGCTTTATGTAAAAGTGGTAACCCCACTTGAGCTTAAACGATGAGTATGACCTATGATCAAGTGTTCTCACTTGACTCCTGAGTCAATATACTCATATATAGATGATCTTGTTATTGCAAATTGCTTGATAGATGCTAGAATTGGTTGTGCATGCCTTGTCACATATTTCATTTGCCATCTTATTGTGTGAGCATGCTGGTTGCATATTTTACTCATTCGAGGACATCCACTTGTTGTTTTGATTGTTTGGTTTTATTTCCTTTTGCCAAGTGGATGGACAAGAATGCCTAAGAACCTCCTCTAGCTATCTATGCTTTTCTCGTCTCAAACTCTATTCATGCTACATCACAAAATTTGATCAAGTCAGATTCGAACCTCTCTGTGTGAGGAGCGCTCAGAGTCCCCGATTCGTCATAGACTTAAACTTCCAAAACCTCTTTATGATACTCGGTCTGACCGATACCCCACTTTCGGTCCTACCGAGATCATTAAGTTGATCTAGGTTTTCGATCTCGGTGCAACCGATTTGAACCATTCGGTCACACCTAGTTGCAACAACTGTATACAGTTTTGCATCTCGGTGCCACCGAGTTTTTCCACTCGGTCAGACCGACAGGGTCGGGCTATATATAGTCACGGGCAAAAATTTGGAAATTTCTCCGAACCCCTTCGCCCGCGCGATAGCCTGCTCTGCCAACTTGGTCTCCGGATCGTCTCCTCGCCGCCAGCCGCCTCCAGTCGCTGGTCTCCATCACCTTCAACGGAATTCAACCCCGCTGTTGCCGCCGTAGCGAGTCTCCGCCGAACTAGGGTATGGACTCGATCACAGTGCTATTCCCCGACCGATTCCTAGCACATTGTGATCATCATGATTCTTGCCATGATTGAAACACTCCTATCCAGTCAATGCGCTCGTAGATTAGGTTTGATTCAAAAATTTTAGGGTTAGGTTTCCGCCGAAACCATCTCGGACCCACCGAGTTGAAAAACTCGGTCCCACCGATTTGGCTTATGCCATTGCACAAGTGAGACTCGGTCTGACTGAGAATTACTTATCGGTGTGACCGATTTTGGAACTCTGTGAAACCCTAGTAGTCTCGGTGCCACCGAACTGTGACTCGGTCTGACCGAGTTCACTAGTTTAGGTTCCAAAACTGCTTCGGTATTACCGAGTTTAAAAATCGGTAGATCTGAGATGATTTCAGTGGGAAACTAAAACTAAGTTTTTGGATCATTCTTTTGCAAAAATCTCTCCATTTTGTGATGCTCATCTATTCTACCTCATCTATGAACTATTCACAGGGTCAGCAGTCAGCTTGTTCATCATGTCAGACCAAAGTGATAGCCAGAACATGTCAGAAGAGCAAGTGCAGATGAGTGAGGGCACTAGCCCCTCAAGTTCTTTAGATGATGGCAGCAGAAGTACTCCTAGCAATTTGCCAAAAGCTGCCACCAAACAGAGGAAGAAGAGAACTTCAGTTTCCGAGGATGATGATTATGTGGCAGAGGAAGAGGAATCCACATCAAAGAGAGTTGAGCCAGCACAGGGCACAAAGCCAGGCCTAAAGATCAAAAGGCCAGCAGGCAGGCAGCCTATGCCAAAGGCCAGAGCTTCAACCAAGATTTCTGAGAAGCCCACTCCCATAGAGCCAGTTGCTGCTGAAGGCAAGAAGAGGAAGGAAAGGGTTAAGAAGACCATAGCCAGAGTGCTTGGAAAGGCTTCCATCATGGAAGAGGAAGAGGAAGAAGAAGAGGTTGCTGCACCAGCACCTAAGGCACCTAAGCTTATGGGTGATGCTATAAGATCAGGGGCTGCCACATCTAAGCCCAAAGAAGCACCCAAAGCTGCCTCCAAGCCCAAGTCTGCACCAAAGAGAAATACAAGGAGCATACCTGCAACTGAGAAGAACAAGGCCCCAGTGCCTGAAGCTGCAGAAGAAGATGATGAAGAGAAAGTACTTAGAAAACTCAAGCCCAAGATCCCAGACCACAACGATGCTCATCCTGTGGCTGAGGATATGAAGCTCAGGAGAGACTCAGGGCTGAGGAAGTGGAGAGAAGCAGATCCGTATGCTTCAAGGAGGAGGACTGCTGTTGACTACAGATTTCACACCAAGGAATAGCAGGACTTCTATGAGACAGTGTTGCTTGATAAGAAGCCAATAGTCTGTGATATGAGATGGGTTGACTGGCAATACATCTAGGACAATGAAGAACACTACCCTGGAGTGTATGACAGCTTCAATGCTTGTGGAGTAGCAGACTTTGTTGGGCAGAAGCTCACAAAGTGGAACGAGGAACTCATTATGCAATTCTACTCCACAGCACATTTTTATCCAGATGGTAGGATAACTTGGATGTCTGAAGGCACGAGGTACAAATCTACTATTGCTGAGTGGGCACAACTCATCAATGCCCCAGAGGAGCATGAGGATGACTTGGATATCTATGCCAAGAAGAAGATGGACCACAACTCTATGTCCAATATGTACAAGGAAATTCCAAATGAAGCTCTTGAAACTTTCAAATTTGGCTCAGTGCACTATCTTCTGTCAGGGCTGCCAACCATCAATTGGATTTTGAGGCACACTCTCTTGCCCAAGTCAGGTGATCACAAGATGATCAGAGGCCATGCGATCAATTTGCTTCATATATTTGATGTGCCACAGAAGTTCAAAGTGATGAGCCTCATGGTAGAGACCATTAAGAGGACAGCAGCTGACCAGAAGAGGAGTTGTGGATATGCCCCATAGATTCAGGAGCTCATCAACTCAAAGATGGGCACATGCATATACTCATTGGACAAGGAACACCTGCCCATCCGTCCAGATTTTGAGGACAATCAAGTTGTGATGACTGAAAATGAACCATCATCTGCACAAGCACAAGCAAAGAAGGAGAAGGCAAGGAAGGAGAAAGCTGCCTAGATGCCTACTCAAGAGGAGGCATCTGAATATTTCCTGAAAACCAAACAAGAGCAGCTTGGTTACTTGATTGCATCCACCCTGCGGATTGAGCAAGGACTAGCCACCCTAACTCAGAACCAGGTAAGCTTAGAGAGGATCATGGAACAAAAGTTCTATGACTTGGATGTCAAAGTGACAGAGATTCAGACTGCAGTGGAACAACTTCAGGATGACATGCAGGAGAGGACAGGCAAGACTACAACTGATGCATTTGCCAGAGTGCCAAGAGCTCAGAGATCACATGCAGTGCCAGTTGCTGACACCAGAGCCACCACTTCTGCACCAGCTACAGCCTCAGTTCCACCAGCTCCAGCGTCCACTTCAGCCTCGACTCCAACCACGTCTACAGAAGGCTTCGTCCTTGGAGTGCTCCGGACTCCACCACCACCTGAAGATCAAGCCTGAGTGTCGACTTAGCACTATGCATTTTCTAGGAACTTTTTGGTAACTTGTTGCCAAAGGGGGAGAAAAATGTATAGATCATAGGCTTCGAGAGAGAGAGTGTTGCTTTTATTCTCTCTTGCTTTATTTGGTGGTTTTTCGAACTTTGTTTGCTTTTGAGTGCTTGAGATACTACGTCATTATCTGTGAGACATTGATGATCATGTGTTTGATCATAAGCTACACTTAATGTTTGCTTAATGCTATTATCTTATCTATCTTATGTGATCATTCACTTTTCTTGGTGATGAGTGCACGTATTTCATTCTTATCATTTTAAGCGCTCCACCAAGATGTATGTGACATGGAAAAGTAACCCATGACTCTAACTCTTGTGCATTTGCAGTCCAAAGCAAATTTTTAAATATGCACAAATTTAGGGGGAGCTCTTACTTATCACATACTTCTCAAAGCGACGATATATTTCATGCTTATTATCATTTGTCGAAGCTTTGATCTATATGTTGTCATCAATTACCAAAAAGGGGGAGATTGAAAGTGCAACTATCCCTAGGTGGTTTTGGTAATTCATAACAACATATAGCTCATTGAGCTAATGCTATTCCAAGATGATCATTTCAGGAAAGGGCAATGATTGGCATGGCATGGATGTGAAAGTGGAACCCTCAAAATGCTAAGGACAAAGGATTGGCTCAAGATCAAAAGCTCAAAACTCTTCATTTTATATTTTAGTGATCCAAGATCACATTGAGTCTTTAGGAAAAGCCAATACTATCAAGGAGGGATGAGGTGTTGCTTAATGAGCCTCTTGCTTCATGTGCTTAGTGATATGCTCCAAAACCCTCAACTACTTTCCCATATCCACATATGACCTAAACCCTAAGCCAAACTCGGTCCTACCGATTCTTTCTATCCGGCGCCACCGAGTTTCACTTGTCATAAGCCACTGCCAAACCCTAGCAATTCAGTTCTACCGATAGGGATCTCGGTCTCACCGAGATGGGATTGCAAACTCTCTGTTTCCCTTTCGTAACTTTTCGGTCTCACCGAAAGAGCAAATCGGTCCCACCGAGATTGCAATGTAAATTCAGTGTTTCCTTTTTGTAACTTTTCGGTCTCACCAAAAGAGCAAATCGGTCCCACCGAGTTTGCCTGACCAACTCTCTGGTTAGCTAATTACCAAATTCGGTCTCACCGAGTTTGTGTAATCGGTCTCACCGAGATTACGTTATGCCCAAACCCTAACCATATCGGTCCTACCGAGTTGCATGTCAGTCCCACCGAAAATCTCTAACGGTCACTAGGTTTACCTTTTCGGTCCGACCGAGTTTGTCGATTCGGTCCCACCGAGATTGGAAAACTGTGTGTAACGGTTGGATTTTGTGTGGAGGCTATATATACCCCTCCACCTCCTCTTCATTCGTGAAGAGAGCCATCAGAACGCATACACAATTCCAACTCATATGTTCTGAGAGAGAACCACCCACTCATGTGTTGAGACCAAGATATTCCATTCCTATCATATGAATCTTGATCTCTAGCCTTCCCCAAGTTGCTTTCCACTCAAATCTTCTTTCCACAAAATCCAAATCCTATGAGAGAGAGTTGAGTGTTGGGAGACTATCATTTGAAGCACAAGAGCAAGGAGTTCATTACCTACACACCATTTGTTACTTCTTGGAGAGTGCTGTCTCCTAGATTGGCTAGGTGTTACTTGGGAGCCTCCGACAAGATTGTGGAGTTTAACCAAGGAGTTTGTAAGGGCAAGGAGATTGCCTACTTCGTGAAGATCTATCGCTAGTGAGGCAAGTCCTTCGTGGGCGATGGCCATGGTGGGATAGACAAGGTTGCTTCTTCGTGGACCCCTTTGTGGGTGGTTGCTTCTTCGTGGACCCTTTGTGGGTGGAGCCCTCCGTGGACTCGCGCAACCGTTACCCTTCGTGGGTGGAGCCCTCCGTGGACTCGCGCAACCGTTACCCTTCGTGGGTTGAAGTCTCCATCAACGTGGATGTAGGATAGCACCACCTATCCGAACCACGGGAAAAACATCCGTGTCTCCAATTGCGTTTGAATTCTCCAAACCCTTCCCTTTACATTATTGCAAGTTGCATGCTTTACTTTCCGCTGCCAATATACTCTTTGCATGCTTGCTTGAATTGTGTGATGATTGCTTGACTTGTCCTACAATAGCTAAAATCTGCCAAGAACTAAAATTGGGAAAAGTTTAAGTTTTTATTTGGTCAAGTAGTCTAATCACCCCCTCTAGACATACTTTCGATCCTACACTTGGTCCGTGAAGGAGGTGACAATGCGGTGAACGAGGCAATCAGACTATAGGGCGTTAACACTTTCACTTAGCCATAGGAGTTTTACGGTGGGTCTACGATATAAACCCTGGTATGTACGCGGTTATCCCAATGTGGTGAGTGTACATGTATGACCTGAATAAAGGTCCTTCGTGTAATACGGGGGGAATCGCGAAAGATTCTGATAAGTCGTCGAGTGGTTGACCAGCTCTCGCCGCATCATGACAGTCAGTTTTCGGCTTTCTCTACTGAGGTGTTTGACCAGATGAACCGGAAACACAATCACAGTAGTTCTCCCTTTACTACCTTAGCCGATAGAGAGGAACGTAAGGTAGCAAGCACAGGAGCTGGGCAACCAAACTATTGACCCAAGACATGATTCGGAGCTGATGCATATAAGGCCAAACTCATGACGCCGAAGTATGCTATAAAGCTGTTCGGACTTGTTGGCAATTTATTTTGTTCCCATATCGAGCCCCTAGCGAGTTATGTCGGGGCGTGTGGAATAACACAAGGAGCAAAATACAGTTTTTTAGAGAAAAGTGAGTAGTGGATTCAGATTATATTCACTGGAACTTGAGTGATATGCCAATCGTTGTTTTGTATATAATAATGCCACGACCCCGGCTATTTGACATGCCAAGGGTCGACGGCTGAGGTAGAAGGCACTTTACAGGCTTGCAAAATAGAGAGTGCGGTCTACAAAAAGTTGTTTTGGACCTCCTGTCGCACGTCTGCGCCGCCTTTCCTCGATGAAGGGTCTCCTTAAAGGGAGTAGCTTTTGGATGAATGTACAAACCGGAACTCCGATATAGTCGGTGCGATCGCCAGCCTGCGAGTCACCTGTGGTAAAGGATAATGAAAAAGAAAGAATGGTTAGAAAAGAAAAGAAGGAGGTTATGGGAGTACTTGTAGGTCCGTCCGTATTGTGCCTCCATCGATGCCCATGGTATTTTAAGTGCACAGTTATGTATGCGTGGTACAGATTTCGCGGGTGTATGAGGCGGACGTCGGAAGCCGAACTGCTAGTCCAGCTCCATAATTGGTCAGTCCTACTGAATGGAGACCGGCAGCTTAATGGCCGACAAGGTGTGCGGTTTAATAAGACCGATTTGTACTCCGGCTGGAGGGAACGTAGTATGATCCTCAGTTCAAAGGGAGTGCGTCTCATGCTCCTCTGTAGGGGCGTGTGTCACGTATACCATGTTCACTGTTTTTACCTCAGGGGGAAATTTCTTCTGACCCCTGGTATTTGGTTGGTGAGTCTCTTCGTCGTCGCTATCACTGGGAGGCCTTTTCCCCTTGTGTTCGGCGTTGAGCTTGCCGGCCTGCTTGAAGACCCAACAACTTATGTTGGTGTGATTAGCTGGTTTATTGGGGTTGCCATGAATCTAGCAGGGCTGATCCAATATCTTGTCTAAATTGGATGGTCCGTCTCTGTTTGCCTTGAATGGCTTTTTCCGTTGACCGGGTTTGGGACTGGTGAATCCGGCGTTGACCGCTGTGTCGCGCGTTCTTTCATTATTGTTGCGATGTTTGTGTTTGCTACGTCGAGGTTTGCCATTGCCGTTTTGGACTTCAGAAGTGCCCGGATCGTTGGCGCTGTTGCTTCTACGAGCGAGCCAGCTGTCTTCTCCTGCGCAAAAGCGGGTCATCAGAGTGGTAAGGGCTGACATGGATTTTGGTTTTTCTTGACTGATGTGGCGGGTGAGCCACTTGTCCCGTACGCCGTGTTTGAAGGCCGCTAGGGCTTCCGCATCTGGACAGTCAATGATTTGGTTCTTTTTAACTAAGAACCTAGTCTAGAGCTTCCTGGCTGATTCTCCGGGCTATTGAACTATATGGCTTAAGTCATTGGCGTCTGGTGGCTGGACATATGTACCTTGGAAGTTGTCGCGGAAGGCGTCCTCCAAATCCTCCCAGCTGCCAATAGAGTTTTCGGGCAGACTGTTTAACCAGTGCCAAGCTAGACGTTTGAGTTTTAACAGGAGGTATTTGATGACATGAAGGTCATCTCCGTGGGCCATGTGGATATGGAGAAGGAAATCCTCGATCCATACCACGGGATCAGTTGTTCCATCATATGATTTGATTTTTACGGGTTTAAACCCTTCTGGGAATTCGTGCTCCATTACTTCGTCTGTGAAGCAAGGAGGGTGTGCGGCGCCTCTATGTTGGGCCACATTGCGATGTAGCTCTGATCGAGTCAGTCTACGGTTTTCGGCCCGGGTGTGACTAGGCTTGTCACATCCGAGTAGATAGCCGTCGTCACGTGTCGGGGCACGTCCTTGCGATCCGTAGATCGATCTGGTATGCCCTGCTCTATTGTCCAGGTCCTGCCGAAGGTTATATGTTTGACCGCGAGCTATTTTACCTCTGCTTTTACGATGAGGCGGGGCGGGCTAGTGTTCGGCTTGAGTTGCCGCTTTATGCCGACCACGTGGTGGTCGGTCAACCGCATTGCACGATGATGGTATGTGCTCCAGCGCCTCGTCGTCGAACTGAGGTAGCAATTTGCGCTTCAGGTAACTTTTGGCTGGGCGCTTGAGGCTGTGTTCTTCGGCTGCTAGGACATCAGTCCATCTGTCGTTGGGCAGATCTTGGTCAGCTTGAAGCTGCTGCTGCTTCTTTTTCAGGCTCCTTGCAGTGGCTATTAGCTGACGCTTAAAGCGCTCCTGCCCCTGAGGTTCCTCAGGCACGATAAAATCCTCGCTGCCGAGGCTCACCTCATCCTCGAATAGTGGAAGACAATTACTATCCTCTGAGTCATCGTTTATGACCTGTTCGTCAGGGCCAACTTGCCCGTTTTCCCGTTCCTCCTGTTCGGAGGTTATCTCAACGGGGTCTTCGTTATTTTTTGCATCGTCCGGAATATTATTTTCCCCTGCACCCATATCATCGTCTTTTCCATGACACGACATAGAGCGGCGCCGCTGACGCCAGCATTTTGGTTGTATCATAGGAGGTTCATCCTCAACTGGATCTTTTTTTGTCATCGTCGTTAGTTCTTTTAGGTGTATCCACCATGTACACATCATAAGAAGAGGTGGCCGTACAGCGTCCGTTAAACGGCGGGTCTTGACTCGGCTCCTCATCGTCATCGTCGTCCATACCGTCGATGTCTTCAGAGCCATAATCGAGCATGTTGGTTAAGTCTTCGACAGTGTGTATGAAGTGGGCGGTGGGTGGGAAGCAAAATTCTCTGTCGTCAGCCTCCAGTTCGAACCAGATACAATTCGGCTGTGAGCCCCATGCTAAAGATAGAGCTCTTAACGAGTTTAAAACGTCTCCCAAAGGCGAGTGCCAGAAGATATCCACGGAGCTGAATTCCACGATCGATGATCGATCAAGCTCAACGTACGTGGACGCGCAAGGTTCGGAACCCGTAGCCGGAGACAAGTCCATGGTTCCAGTGACATAGATGTCACTTGAAGTTAAGTCTGTGTGCGGCTCCAACGCCGCTGAGTCTGCGGCTTCCACGGTGGGGTTGAGCTTCCCGTCTTTGGATGGCGCGATCTGCTCTGGATCTAGGGCCAGAGCAGCTACAAGGAACTATCTCCTGCGTATGGACCGATGCCAGATTTACGTCATGTTCATCGTGGTGGCAGGGAGCGGCTGCCATGGTCTCGAATCCGTCGAAGATCAAGTCTCCACGGATATCCGCGATGTAGTTCAAGCTTCCAAATCTGACCTGGTGGCCAGGGGCGTAGCTTTCGATCTGCTCCAGATGGCCAAGCGAGTTGGCCCACAGTGCGAAACCGCCGAACACGAGGATCTATCCGGGAAGGAAGACTTCCCCTTGGACAGCGTTGTTGTAGATGATTGAAGGTGCCATCAAACCTTTTGACGATGGCATAGTGGAACTCTTAGTGAAAGCACCAATGTCGGTGCCAAAACTAGCGGATCTTGGGTAGGGGGTCCCGAACTGTGTGTCTAAGGTCGATGGTAACAGGAGACGGGGGACACAATGTCTACCCAGGTTCGGGCCCTCTCGATGGAGGTAATACCCTACTTCCTGCTTGGTTGATCTTGATGAATATGAGTATTACAAGAGTTGATCTACCACGAGATCGTAATGGCTAAACCCTAAAAGTCTAGCTTGTCTGACTATGATTATGAGGATGTCTACGGACCTAGCCCTCCGGTTTATATAGACACAGGAGGGATCTAGGGTTACATAAGGTCGGTTACAGAGAAAGGAATCTTCATATTTGGTCACCAAGCTCGCCTTCCATACCAAGGAGAGTCCCATCCGGACACGGGTAGAGTCTTTGGCCTTTGTATCTTCACAGCCCATCAGTCCGGCCCATATCCAATAGGTTGGACGTCCGAGGACCCCTTAATCCAGGAATCCCTCAGTCTTCCACATTGCTGACACCGCTCCTACGACCGTCTCGTCCGCCATGCCAAGATATTTCCCCCGCTGCCACCGTCTACCCTCCTATATCTGCTTCCATGCCGCCGACGGCCATCGCTACTGTAGCATCGTCAAATTCTCAGCAGATGCATACACGGTGCCGCACCAGAGGCGGTACTCTTCCGTATCTTCTCAACTTATTTATCGCAGCAAGAAAATAGATCGTCACTGCTTTACTGTGATTTGTTGTCCATCACTTACTTGTTAGTTGAAAGCAAACATTGCTTGCGAAGTTACCTTTGTCTGATTTGCACCTTCAGATCCGCCATGGCACGCTCAACACTATACTCGCAATTCTAATGGTTTCCCCTTTTATATTCCACACTAGTTAAATGACAGTACACTAAATTTCAAAATTAGGCCAGTCGATTTTTGAGAGCTCGCCGGAGTTCGCCGGAGGGAAGGAAGGGGCTCGGGTGGGTGATACGTCCATTTTGCATCATGTTTACCTACTGTTATTTATAATGTTTTTATGCGTAGTAATGCTTTTTGGAGTAACTCTAATGCCTTTTCTCGTATAATATGCAAGGTTCACACAAAGAGGGAGAATTTTGGCAGCTGGAAATCTGGACCTGAAAAAGCTGCGCCAGGTGACGGTGTCCTGGACTAGGGGGTACTCACCACGTCGTCTCCTGATCTATTAGATTGGGCCGAGGACCCCCGTGGCCGTATACTCATGGGCCAGTTTGGACGGCTACCGCATACAAGGAAGATTCCACAAGACTTGGCGATCAAGACAAGGACTTCTCCCCACCGGCGTATTCGGCTAGGAATCTTGTTATCCTAGGCCTCCGATGCATTATATAAACCGAGGCCAGGCTAGTCGATAGACATACAATATACATAACAATCATACCACAGGCTAGCTTCTAGGGTTTAGCCTCCTTGATCTCGTGGTAGATCTACTCTTGTACTACCCATATCATCAATATTAATCAAGCAGGAGTAGGGTATTACCTTCATCGAGAGGGCCCGAACCTGGATAAAATAAAGTGTCCCCTGTCTCCTGTTACCATCCGGCCTAGACGCATAGTTCGGGACCCCCTACCCGAGATCCGCCGGTTTTGACACCGACATTGGTGCTTTCATTGAGAGTTCCGCTGTGTGATCGACAAAAGGATCGATGGCTCGCCTGCAGATCAATGGCGACTTCGGCGTCTTCGTCACCAGTTCGACTGGTCACCTTGGTTCGACCAAGAATTGCGCCCCGTGTTTGGATCGCCATGTTCGGACGAGGGCCTTCATCAAACATCAACTCCGATCTCTATCAAGATGACGGAGGAATTATCTATGGAGCTCGGGGGCTCAACGTCAACATTGCCCTCAAGCGACCATGCTGTTTTTCTGGACAACAAACTCGTATCTGCCGCCACCACCTCCTTGAGTATCGCTTTGACGATCGCTTTGGTGGAATTGTGCGGAATTGAGTCTACAACAACCCTGGAAAATTTCTTCGAGTTCCGATGGAGGAATCTCTGGCAATCCTTGATATACCGGAGCCCTGTCAAATCTGGACGGGAATTTGGATGAGTTTAGGGCATGGTGTCCAGCTTCTAGCTCGGACGTCCTTTGGAAGATCCAACCGTTGATCGGCTGTGGAATTCCTATATCTACCACCTCTCAAAATTTCAGCTCGATCCGACCGTCCAAACTCCGGGAACCTTCCAATTAATGCATCACTTTTCGGATCTGTTTTCTGCGCGAAAACGAATCCGACCCGAGTTCATCTTTTTTATGAACGGGATTTCGGACATCCCTTTTGAAGGAAGTTTTGTATGGGGTATTGTGTTTTGTTCCCGAACACATCCCACTAACTTTAAGATCTTTTGAACATGATCTTCAACATCATGCTGGTGTCAAACCAGTCCGGCAATATTACTCCATGGCTGCCGACCTACGCTAGACACGACGTCACTTTGTTGAGCCGAGCTCAACTTCTTTGGATCATCATCTCGGTAAGCCGAACAAGAGTCCGGCATCGCGAAGGATAAATCATCACCAATATAGCCGCCCCATGGATTACACGGAGCGGGCATACCGGCATCACAGCACGGTCGCTTCATCAAGCCGGCATCGACCACGTCACGACCTGCATCGACAGGGCTGCACTATTGCTTCTTCATGCTGGTGTCCATCACGCCGACCTACTTCGACTCATCGGCTGACATCGAGGCTTCGACATCTCGGCTGGACCGGGGGCTTCGCCATCTCTTCATCAACCTACTTCGGACACTGCGGCGTCGCTAGCCGACCAGCTCCGTCACGTTAGCTGGGCCGAGGGCTTTGCCTCGGCGAGTCAACCTTTACCAGCATTGCCATGCCGTCGTTTTATCGCCCATCAGGCAATGGGTGTGCGGAGCGGGTCCCAATTTTAGGAATCACCTTCCTTCGGATTGCTACAACAAATAAACCAGGTGCTATTAATCCCAGTATTTTTTGCTTGTTTGGGTTCATTTTTCCCAAGGAATTATTACTCTGGTTTGTCCATCATATGTACATAGGTCTATCAAATGGTGGCTGCATTATCGACAGTCGCATGGTGGTTCGGTCAGTTTCCGTACATAGTCCGGCGAACGCCGCACTCGGAGCTCGGACCGACCTGCGAATTCAGGTTTTGCCACGCCTTTACCGCATCACGCCGACGCCCTGCATCGACTTGACTTTGGCGCCAGGCCATATTTCTTTTATTACTCACTTTGCATAAATTATTTATTATGCAACGATTTTTTTAATTATCATTATTACTATTATCTCCGGTTTGCACTATTTTTTGTGCACAGGAAAATGATCCGGGGACTTCGGCGTGACTTTGCCGGTCTGCATTGATCGTGCTATGTCACCACTTCGGCGTGTCAAGCTCTCCGCTCCGCCACCTCGGGACCGGCTTGAGGGATGGAACCTTGCCCCGCATCAATCTCGGACCGCGTCATCAATACCGAACACATTAACCAGCTAAGTCGCTTTCATGCTCAAAGCTTTAATTTCTAACTTGCGTTCGGTTCAACCAAGCATTATACCTTTTTGGAAAAAAGTTGCTTGTAAAAATTTCCTTGTCCAAACTTTGTTTGTGACACATAAATTCAAATACCCCATTTACTTGGGGGCTTCCTTTATGAAGCTTTTCCTGTTGCATATGATTATACTTGTACGGCTTCGTTCCTTGTTCGTGTATTACGCCACAATATGCACCACATTGACTTAAGCGATTTGCAAGCTGGGTTGCCTCGCTCCTGTGTTTACCCCTACGTTCCCGATTGTTCGGCTAGGGAGTAAAAGGAGCACCTCTGCGATTGTCACGATCAGGTCACCCGAGCCGGACCTCAGACTGGGTGAAGCCGAAAGCTAGCGCTCTTATAGTTATTCAATGATGGTCGGCACACAACGGAACTCATGAGTACAAAAAATCTATTGCACAAGTCTCATAATAACAATGAGCACCGAAGAAAGGTATCGGTGGGGGTACTATTTTCTTCGAAGATGCTTCTTACTCTTCGCAGTAATATAGCATAAGTTCCCTGAGCGCGCTTTGTCTGTTACAGCCTTATGGCCTGATTGCCTGGTTATTGGAAACACCGTCGATATTCTCGACCGATGGAGTACATAACACTTTTTGGTCCTTAACCGAAGAGGGAGAAGCCGACGGTCGGTTAAGACGTGTTTAAAGTTCGGTTGAACATAGATATGATATAAGTACTTCGGTACATGCAATCATTCTTCTACCCAAGTCACTTGGGGGCTCTTAAGTTTATTTGAGCCGTTTTATAATAAGTGTTCTTCTTCTCAGTCGTTGCAAAGTTCTATTATTATTATTTATCACTCCTTTTTTCGACGCGAGTGTGCGGTCACTAGCCAGGGAGCCTAATTTCTCTCTCAAAGCCGCTAGAGTTTAGTTTGCTAAACTGGCCTAATGAGAAGTACTCCGCCCTCGGGATAGGAGGTTGAAGCCGTAGGCTGACCCGCTCGAAGTCTTGAGATAGGATGTGTCATGTTAAAGGACGACATAAGCACTTCTTTTTTCTAAGACCAATTTTCGGATTGGCACCGAACACTTGATCTTGTTCGGACGTTATGTTTTTACTGACGTTTCTTGGTTTTCCAAGCTTTTTGGCACTTTTAAACTATTTGTGCTTTTCCAGCATTAGTCTCGCAGTGCAACGCCGGACACCTTTAGGGATTCAGCAAAAACATTCTCAGATATTGCTATATATGCATCGGTTTCGAATTGTGTCTTCGGTCAATAGTTGGGTTGCCCGGCTCCTGCACTTGCTTCTTACGTTCCGTTTTGTTCGGCTAGGCGTGCAAAGGGAGAACCACTGCGATTGTGCTTCCAGCTCACATGGTTAACCACCTTAGTGGAGAAAGCCGAAAACTGACTGTCACAATAAGCGTAAACTGGTCAGCGATCCGATGACTATGACGGGCCATTCATAACATTGGCCGAAGTGTTTACGGCTTGACCTCGACTGTCGCCGAACACTACCGGGGGCTATTAACTGGCCTCCCAAACTAAATCCTCGATATTTTGCTCTTACATTTGAGGTGAGGTTTCATGATCATGCTTAGCATGACAACCCAAAGAAAGGAACCGATAGCGGGACTATTTTCTTTGGAATACATTTCTTCTGTTAAACAGTAATATAACATATCTCTCTGCGTACCTTTGTTTATAAAACCGTGTGGCCAGATTGCCTTGTTTGTCGTAAATCTTTGCCCACATAAAGGCTTTATAAAGTAGGACAAACACTCCTCGGCTACTGTCCGAGGAGGTGGAAGCCGATGGTCGGTCAACAAAGTTTTGTACAATGCGGATCCGAGCATTAATGACGTAAAGTACTTAGATACATAGAGTCATTACACATAATTTGTGATTTTACTATGGATATTGATCCTTAATTCGGCCACCCGTGCCCGTATTAAGGCTCGGGGGCTACTGGGCTTCAGGCTTATTATTTACAAATATTAAAGGGGCACATTGATCCCCTCATCTGGTGTTGCCACCCGACCAGTGTCTCGAGGGCTACTGCATTGCTTGTCCAATGCAGAAAATTTTATGTGCAATATAGTTTCTGAGGAGATTTTGATCCTTAGGTTGGTCGGCCGCACCAAACCTGAGTCTCGAGGACTGAGCACGCCGCTTTTAGTGACCCAAAGTATTCTGCCGAGCTTGGACTTGATCCTCAGGCCGATTTTGCAAATCAACCCGAGTCTCAGCGGCTACTGGGATCAGCGGTCTTATGTCATCCTTCATGTGCATCTCGGGTTTTAGACCGATACACACCTTGAGGGATACTGGCTATATATCTCGGTAGCGAATAAATTGCACCAACAAAAAAAATTGACAAAAAATCGGCCCATAGTCGGGGTGGTGCACCACCTCGGAAACAGTCCGGCATAAAGCTCGGGCGCTAGTGGCTGGCTCCATAGAGGGCATTTCCGGCATTAAGCTCGGCTAAACTCCTTCAACTTTTTTGAACCAAGGTGATATGACACCTTGGATATAGTCCGGCATTGGAGCCTGGACACAGTCCGGCGTTGGAGCTCGGATATATTTCGGCGTTGGAGCTCGGATATACAGTCCGGCGTTGGAGCTCAGATACATAGTCCGGCATTGGAGCTCGGATACATTCCGGTGCTAGAGCTGGGAAGCGGTCCGGCGTTGGTGCTCGGCTGCAAAATATACCTCGAATGCAGTCCGGCATTGGAGCTCGGACGCAAGAGGACCCTGCCTCCCGGGAACAACTTCAAACCCGAGGTGTGGCATAAAAATAAACAAGGCATTGATAAAGGCCGGAAACTTAAAGGGGCTCCTCGGATACCCGACGTGTAAACTCGTCGAATGCATTTCGGCGATCCTCAAGATCGAAGATAAAGAAGATTTGTTGAACCAGTTTTCAAGACCGGCAACCGAAGATGAAGAACAGTTCGGAAGAATCGAGGAGCATCCCTAACTTGAAGACCAGTTCAGGGGTCTACTGACGATGTCCTAGACTAGGGGGTACTCACCACGTCGTCTCCCGATCTATTAGATTGGGCCGAGGACCCCCGTGGTCGTATACTCATGGGCCAGTTCGGACGGCTACCGCATACAAGGAAGATTCCACAAGACTTGGTGATCAAGACAAGGACTTCTCCCCACCGGCGTATTTGGCTAGGACTCTTGTTATCCTAGGCCTCCGGTGCATTATATAAACCGAGGCCAGGCTAGTCGATAGACATACAATATACATAACAATCATACCATAGGCTAGCTTCTAGGGTTTAGCCTCCTTGATCTCGTGGTAGATCTACTCTTGTACTACCCATATCATCAATATTAATCAAGCAGGAGTAGGGTATTACCTCCATCAAGAGGGCCCGAACCTGGGTAAAATAAAGTGTCCCCTGTCTCCTGTTACCATCCGGCCTTGACGCACAGTTCGGGACCCCCTACCCGAGATCCGCCGGTTTTGACACCGACACCAGGCTACCTATTCTGCACAACTCCAAATGGGTTGAACCTTCACGAGGAATTTTTATGGAATAAATAAGAAATATTGGAGCAAATAACTACCGGAGGGGGGCCACCTGGTGAGCACAAGACACCAGGGCGCGCTTGGTCTCCCAGGCGCGCGCTGGTGGGTCGTGCTCTGCCCAGCCCACCTACGGTGCCCATCTTCTGGTATATAAGTCCTTTTGACCTAGAAAAAATGAAGAGAGGACTTTCGGGGCGAAGCACCGTTGTCTTGAGGCGGAACTTGGACATGGGCACTTTTGCCCTCCTGCGGAGCGATTCTGCCGGGGAACTTCCCTCCCGGAGGGGGAAATCTTCGTCATCATCATCACCAACAATTCTCCCATCTTGGGGAGGAAAATCTCCATCAAGATCTTCAACATCACCATCTCCTCTGAAACCCTAGTTTATATCTTACATTCTTAAAAAATTGGTCACAATTCTCTCAACATGTAAAGTGTCCCCGTGAACGTCCTATTAAGCAATGCATTTCATGCACACATGCCAAGTCAGCTGTCATGCGCCCCACTAAGCAATGCATTCAAGTCATGCACACATGCTAAGTGAGCTATCATGCCATATCGACAAGTATGCAATTAAACTATCAGCAAGCATGCAATTAAACTATGAGCAAGCATGCTCGAGTAGTCGGAGGAGGACAATGACGACAACGATCAGAGTGACGAGGACGAGAGCACCAAGGAGGGGGAAGAGGTCGAGTCCCCGCCGTCTTCTAAGGGCCACAGGGAGCCTCTATCCAAGGCGCTGCATGACCCGAGTGGCAAAGCGGGAGGGGCTCAGCAGCCGACTGCCTCAGGGCGAGCGACGCGTAGCTCGAAGCGGGGAGCTCCGCCGAGAAGCAGCCCAAACTGCCCAAGCAAATCGCCTCCAAACCTTGCAATGATGCTATGCCTTGGATCAAAGTGACAGTGCTGGTGGCGTCGACGTAAGTGTTCTTGCTAAGTCTTCGTCCATTGTTATACGGCTGACGGTCGAGTGTTATTGTATTTCGCAGCAACGAGACATCGATGATGTTGTTAGACCCGAATGCTCCCAAGCAGGACCAGGGTGAGACTGACGCGGCGGATGCTGCCACCTCCAATGGTACAAACGTGCCGACTGATTTAGACTTCTGGATTTTCATCTGACTGACTTTTACTGATGCATCAACCCATGTGTTTGCGCGGCACCTCCTGAGGTCATCCAGTTGAACGACAACGATAATGCCGACCCGCCTAACTGGAGGCTCACAAGGGGGCGGGGGGTCGACCAACGTCTACGTGGTCATGCAGGAGGCCTCCCCTCGCCGAGTGTAGTGCGTTCGCCTGCCAAGACCATCACGAGGTCTAGACCGACTCCTTTGGCCCCGAGCAGCTCCGCACCCGCAATCGCCATTGTTCCGACTCCCAAGATCTGCGCCTACATCTCCATCGAACTTCGTCACCACCTACCCCCGGTACCATGTCCTAGAAGACCAAGTGGGGGTGAGCAAAGAAGCTCGCATCTAGGTGAAGTTGATGTGTGAGCGTCTGAAGGATACGTATGACACCAGCGAGGCGCTGTAGAGTGTAGACCAGCGTCTGATTTAGTACCATTGTGAGTATGATTTTCAAGTCAGAGTGTTTGAATTTTTGCTTCCTCTTCATGCTCTGAATGGTCCATAGTACTCCTGTCAGTGGGTTTGCACAGAGCACACCCACTGGGTGTTTTCTTTCCAGTGGGGGCACACTGAGTGCACCCATTGGGTGTAGTCCCCGAGGCTGCCGTCGACTGGAAGCAGGCGGCGGGAGTCTTAGAGCTTGGATTTTTTGTCATTGTTGTCACTTGGACTCGGCTAGGGCATTTCCGAGTGGTTTTAGTTCCAGTGGGGGCATGATGTCGGTGTGAAAACCAGCGGATCTCGGGTAGGCGGTACCGAACTGTGGACCTTGAATCAATGGGGAACAGTAGATGTGCGATACGATGTTTACCCAGGTTCGGACTCTCTCTAAGAGGTAAAACCCTACGTCATGCTTGATTTATATTGCTTGTGTATAAGGGGGTTACAAAGTAGATCTACCACGAGATCAGACAAACTAAATCCTAACTCGTAGGATTGCAATGGTTCCTCTAGCCTCTACAGACTAAGCCCCCTGGTTTATATAGACACCAGGGGTACTAGGGTTTACAGATAATCGGTTACATCAAGGAAACATCGGATCCTCCATCTTAACTTGGGGTACACACCAAGGCACAAAAGGGTCTTTTGTCTGGATATGGCGCGACCCAGCAGTCCGGCCCACGTGAGATGAGTCGGCACCCCCATGACCCCTTAGTCCAGGACTCCCTCAGTAGCCCCCGAACTAGCCTTCAACGCCGGAGCCCACAACTGTTGATCGCCCCGTAATTCCTAATATCTTTGGCTTGCGAGGCGAGTTCCTCATCTTTAACTTGTTCGGCTGACTTCAACAATTCGGTTTCCGATGACTCCTTGATCCATCAAACCATGGCGGGCCCCCTCACCATCAATTGTGTCAAGGTCGACCCTCAATTTTCGTGCAGCTGCCAAAGGCAAGTAGTCCTATGTCTTTTACAAAATACCCAGCGGGGTCCAGAAGCTTAACCGTCAAATAGGCCAGAGGCGCCTGCGAGCGCCTATCATCCCAAAACAAGAAATCCAATCTTGCCCAAAAGAAATCATCAGGGGACATGACCGACGCCCCTGGCTCATCCACGCGCCCTCACAGCCAACTCCCGAGCGATTGGCCTAGTTGCTCCATCTCACGGCTACAGCTATGCGACCTTGATGTCTACTACGCAACCTTCTTCTTGTAGACTCGTGTTGGGCCTCCAAGCGCAGAGTTTTGTAGGACAACAACAAATTTCCCTCAAGTGGATGACCTAAGGTTTATCAATCCGTGGGAGGCATAGGATTAAGATGGTCTCTCTCAAACAACATTGCAACCAAATACCAAAGAGTCTCTTGTGTCCCCAACACACCCAATACAATGGTAAATTGTATAGGTGCACTAGTTTGGCAAAGAGATGGTGATACAAGTGCAATATGGATAGTAAATATAGGTTTTTGTAATCTGAAAATATAAAAACAGCAAGGTAGTAAGTGGTAAAAGTGAGCGAAAACGATATTGCAATGCTTGGAAACAAGGCCCATGGTTCATACTTTCACTAGTGCAAGTTCTCTCAACAATGATAACATAATTAGATCATATAACAATCCCTCAACGTGCAACAAAGAGTCACTCCAAAGTCTCTAATAGTGGAGAATAAACGAAGAGATTATTGTAGGGTACAAAACCACCTCAAAGTTATTCTTTCTGATCGATCTATTGGGCTATTCCTATAAGTGTCACAAACAACCCTAGAGTTTGTACTAAAATAACACCTTAAGACACACATCAACCAAAACCCTCATGTAATGTAGATACTCCAATGTCACCACAAGTATTCGCGGGTTTGATTATACGATATGCATCAATCAATCTCAGATTCATCTATTCAAACCAACACAAAGAACTTCAAAGAGTGCCCCAAAGTTTCTATCGGAGAGTCAAGACGAAAATGTGTGCCAACCCCTATGCATAAGTTCACATGGTTACAGAACCCGCAAGTTGATCACCAAAACATACATCAAACATCATAAGATCCAACTATAATAGCAAAGCTCGCGGTACATCAAGATCATGCCAAATCAAGAACACAAGAGGGAGAGATCAAACACATAGCTATTGGTACATACCCTCAGCCCCGAGGGTGAACTACTCCCTCCTCGTCATGGAGAGCGCCGACATGATGAAGATGGCCACCGGTGATGATTCCCCCCTTCGGCAGGGTGCCGGAACAGGGTCCCGATTGGTTTTTGGTGGCTACAAAGGCTTGCGGCAGCGGAACTCCCCATCTAGGTTCTGTTCTAGGGATTTTGGGATTTATAAGAGGCGTTGGCGTCGGGAACAAGTCAAGGGGGCCCATGAGGCGACGACAAGGACAAAGGGCGCACCCTACGGGTGTGGGGGCGCCCTCCACCCTTGTGGATGCCTCTTGGCTCTTGTTCGATATCTTTTCGTTCCAGTATTTTTTATATTTTCCAAAAATAGTCTCAGTAAATTTTCAGGTCAATTGGACCCCGCTTGATATTCCTTTTCTGCAAAACTCAAAAACAAAGAAAAAAACAGAAACTGGCACTGGGCTCTAGGTTAATTGGTTAGTCTCAAAAATCATATAGATGCATATAAGACATCCAAGATAGATAATATAATAGCATGGAACAATCAAAAATTATAGATGCTTTGGAGACGTATCAAGCATCCCCAAGCTTAATTCCTGCTCGTCCTCGAGTAGGTAAATGATAAAAACAGAATTTTTGATGTGGAATGCTACCTAACATATTTATCCATGTAATTTTCTTTATTGTGGCATGAATATTCAGATCCATAAGATTCTAAACAAAAGTTAATATTAACATAAAAACAATAATACTTCAAGCATACTAACAAGGCAATTATGTCTTCTCAAAATAACATGGCCGAAGAAAGTTACCCCTACAAAATCATATAGTCTGGCTATGCTCCATCTTCATCACACAAAATATTTAAATCATGCACAACCCCGATGACAATTCAAGCAATTGTTTCATACTTTTGATGTTCTCAAACCTTTTCAACTTTCACGCAATACATGAGCGTGAGCCATGGATATAGCACTATGGGTGGAATAGAATATGGTGGTTGTGGAGAAGACAAAAGGAAGGAGATAGTCTCACATCAACTAGGCGTGTCAACGGGCTATGGATATGCCCATCAATAGATATCAATGTGAGTGAGTAGGGATTGCCATGCGTCCCCGTGCGTTTGGATGCACCCACCGTGCCCGTGCCCGTGTGCGCGCCCCCCTCAGTGACATGGGACACTGCCGTCGACCGCTACCACTCAGAGGCGCTAGTTGCCATCCTCCCGTGCCCCGCCCGTGGATCACGCGAAAACATGATGTTTAATTTACAAGTGAAGAACATTTTGTGCTGCCTTGAAGACTTCAACAATGGCGTCCCGGAGGACGACAACGACAACGACGGCGCGACACGCCGCCTCCGCCGGAAATAGTTTTTTTGGGGTTTAATACTGTATCTCGAATTCTCGATCATATGAATATAAATTCGTAGTGTGACTGAATGAAAGATATGGTTTGAACGAACTTGCGTTTTTCTCTCTTAATGTACAGACTTATCAAATGATTTTCTTTTGAAAAAACGTCAATGGTTTTTAAATATAAAACACCCATCGCAAACGTTTTAGTTAGAACACCCGTATGCAAACTGACAGCTTCCCTAGGAAGCCAAGGGAAAATGTGCCGAGCAGGATTTTTGCATCCCTTCAACGCAAACGGTTGTTTTGCATGACCCGTGTGCAACCACGTACAAACAATTAGGTAAGATTTGCATATCTGTCATTTTGGGTATGTTGCCATTTGTCAAACTAGAAAGATTGACATCTGTTTATCTAGTAACATTTCCATTTGTCAACCTTGTCACACTGCGATTTGTCAAAATATGCAGCTAAAAATCACTAGCACTATCTAATTTTTGCAACTAAAATCACTAGCACTGTTCATATGGACACCACTAGCAGGTGTGAGTTGATGGACACGTATGCAAATGTACCATTGATTACATACAACAAGTCATTAACCCATAATGACAACGAGGATACACGTTGGATTATAGATAATTTCCAATAAAACATTCTATTAAAGTAAAGTTTTTCTCACACAACAAATAACAAAGCGATGTAATGAACTTCAGCTCAACCACTCGTCGACATTGGAAACGCTTTCTTTGAACCAGAAGTAATTCTCTGGGAAGGGCCAACTACTGTCAATCTCCAGACCAACGTAGGACTGATCATCCAGGCTGAAGCGAGCTATGTCAGGACCCATAGTGCGATGGTACGGAAGCATAGCAATGACTGAGGTATAGATATAGTTGCTTCTCATAAATGGTAGTAATGTTGTGTCAATAGCAGCTGGATCGCCTTTCACCATCATTGGATAGTTTTGTCTAAGGAAGAGCAAGTTTCGTCCAAGACATTCAATACTGAACCAGGGAGAAGGTGTTGGCGCTAGTACACTAGTATCCATCCCGAATACCCTACAACAGATGTTGGAATAGGTCCGGAGAGTGAGACCATGCGAGACAACACTTGCTTCCTTAGTAACATCAGCAGTGCCCGATATACAGACAAGAAGAGGTGATTGTAGGATCGAAAGAATGTCTAGAGGGGGGTGATTAGACTACTTGACCAAATACAAAATCTAGCCTTTTCCCAACTTTTCTTGGCAAATTTTAGCAACATAGCACAAGTCAAGCAATCAACCTACACATGCAATTCTAAGAGTATAGGAGCAGAATGTAAAACAATTGCATATGAAGGTAAAGAGATGAGTTTGAGGGAGCAAACGCAATGTTGACACGGAGATTTTTTATCCGTGGTTCCGATAGGTGGTGCTATCGTACAACCATGTTGATGGAGACTTCAACCCACGAAGGGTAACGGTTGCGCGAGTCCACGGATGGCTCCACCCATGAAGGGTCCACGAAGAAGCAACCTTGTCTATCCCACCATGGCCGTCGCCCACGAAGGACTTGCCTCACTAGGGTAGATCTTCACGAAGTAGGCGATCTCCTTGCCCTTACAAACTCCTTGGTTCAACTCCACAATCTTGTCGGAGGCTCCCAAGTGACACCTAGCCAATCTAGGAGACACCACTCTCCAAGAAGTAACAAATGGTGTGTTGATGATGAACTCCTTGCTCTTGTGCTTCAAAATGATAGTCTCCCCAACACTCAACTCTCTCTCATAGGATTGGATTTGGTAGAAAGGATATTTGAGTGGAAAGCAACTTGGGGAAGGCTAGAGATCAAGATTTATGTGGTTGGAATGGAATATCTTGACCTCAACACAAGTGTAGGTGGTTCTCTCTCAGAATATGTATTGGAAGTGTAGGCATGTTCTGATGGCTCTCTCCACGAATGAAGAGTGGGTGGAGGGGTATAAATAGCCTCCACAAAAAATATAACCGTTACACACAAATCACCAAACTCGGTGGGACCGAATCATGAAACTCGGTCAGACCGATTTAGTTCAAAATGTGAATGTTAGGATTCTCGGTGGGACCGACATGTCAACTTGGTGGGACCGATTTTGTTAGGGTTAGGGCATAACGTAATCTTGGTGAGACCGATTACACAAACTCGGTGAGACCGATTTTGGTAATGGGCTGACAGAGAGTTGGTCAGGAAAACTCGGTGGGACCGATTCGCTCATCTCGGTTGGACCGAAGTGCTACGAAAGGGAAACAAAGAGTTTACATTGCAATCTCGGTGGGACCGATCACTCATATCGGTTTGACCGAAATGTTATGAAGGGAAACAGAGAGATTACAATCCCATCTTGGTGAGACCGAGATCCCTATCGGTGAGAACGAAAAGACTAGGGTTTCTGGCGGTGGCTATGTCAATTGAACTCGGTGGCGCCGGATAGAAAGAATCGGTGGGGCCGAGTTGGATATTTGGTTTGGGACATATGTGGATATGAGAAAGTAGTTGAGGGTTTTGGAGCATATCACTAAGCACTTTGAGCAAGAAAGCCATTAGGCAACACCTCATCCCCTCTTAATCGTATTGGCTTTTCCTATAGACTCAATGTGATCTTGGATCACTAAAATAGAAAATGTAGAGTCTTGTGCTTTGAGCTTGAGCCAATATTTTATCCTTAGCATTTTGAAGGGTCCACTTTCTAATCCACGCCATGCCAACCATTGAGCTTTCCTGAAATATTCATCTCGGAATAGCATTAGCTCAATGAGCTATATGCTGTTAGGAATTACCAAAACTACCCAAGGATAGTTGCACTTTCAATCTCCCCCTTTTTGGTAATTGATGACAACATATAGATCAAATCTTCAACAAATGATAAATAAGATTGAAAAGACATCATCACTTTGAGAAGTATGTGATAAGCAAGAGCTCCCCCTAAATTTGTGCATTATTTAAAATTTGCTTTTGAATGCAAATGCACAATCGATTAGGATCATGGGTTACTCTTCCATGTCACATACATCTTGGTGGAGCGCTCAAAATGATAGAGATTAAAAGCATGCACTCATCACCAAGCAAGTGAATGATCATATAAGGAATGTAAAGGATAGCATCATTCAACAAAACATTAATGTAGCATATGATCAATCACATGATCAACAAGTATCTCACAAGGACATAACGTATCTCACACAAGCACTCAATAAAGAAGTTCAACCAAAATAGCAAGAGAGATAAAAAAGAACACCACTCTCTCTCGAAGCCTATGATATATACATTTTTCTCCCCCTTTGGCAACAAGTTACCAAAAAGTTCAAAAATGCATAGTGCTAAATGACTCTCAGGCTTGATCTTCGGGAGGTGGTGTAGAGAGAACTCCAAGGACGAAGACTTCCGATGAAGTAGTTGGAGCTGATGGAGTGGGTGCTGGAGGTGGCACTGGAGCTGTGGTTGTGGGTGCTGACACTGAAGCTCAAGTTTCTATCATAGGCACTACAGCAGACCTTGGACCTCGTGGCACCCTCTTGAAAGCATCAGTAGTGGACTTGCCCTTCTTCTCCTCGGCTTCCTCCTGTAGCTGCTCAACTGTAGTTTGGATCTCAGTTACCTTGACATCCAGATCATAGAACTTCTACTCAACAATCCTCTCCAAGCTCTCCTGGTTCTGAGTCAGGGTGGCCAAGCCCTTCTAAATCCTCAGTGTAGCTTGAATCAGATATCCAAGCCGATCTTGCTTGGTCTTCAAGAAGGCCTGAGATGCCTCTTCAGCAGTTGGCATCCTTGCAGCTTTCTCTGCCCTTGCCTTCTCTCTCTTCTCATGTGCTTGAGCTGAAGATGGTTCATTTTCATCCATCACCACGGTGTTGTCTTCAAAATCGGGGTATATGGGCAGGTGTTCCTTATCCAAAAGATATGTGCCTGTGCCCATCTTTGAGTTAATGAGCTCCTGAATTTGTGGGGCATACCCACAACTTCTCTTCTGGTCAACAGCAGTCCTCTTGATTGTCTCAACAATCAAACTCATGACCTTGAACTTCTGTGGGACATCAAATATGTGCAGCAAGTTTATAGCATGTCCTCTGATCATCTTGTGATCATCTGACTTGGGTAGCAGTGTGTGCCTCAGAATCCAGTTTATGGTAGGCAGACCAGACAACAAGCAGTGGACAGATCCAAACTTGTGTGTATCCAAAGCAACATCTGGGATCTCTTTATACATGTTGGCCATTGTGTCGTGGTCTTTCTTCTTCTCAGCATATACATCCAAGTCATCCTCACTTTCTTTTGGGGCATTGATCAACTGAGCCCATTCATCAACAGATGAATGGTACCTGGTACCCTCAGACATCCAAATAATCTTCCCATCTGGATAGAAATGGGCAGTGGAGTAGAACTGTATGATCACCTCATCATTCCACTTGGTGAGCTTTTGTGCAACGAATTCATCAACTCCACATGCCTTAAAACTATCATACACTCTAGGATAGTGATCTTCATTCTTCTGGATGTACTCCCATTCTACCCATCTCATATCACACACAATGGGCTTCTTGTCAAGCAACATTGTCTCATAGAAGTCCCGCTGTTCCTTAGTGTGAAACCTGTAGTCCACAACAGTTCTTCTCCTGATAGCATATGGATCAGACTCTCTCCATAGTCTCAATCCCGCATCCTTCCTGATTTTCATGTTTTCTGCAACTGGATGTGCATCATCGTGGTCAGGGATCTTGGGTTTCAACTTCCTTAGCACTTGAGTTTCATCTTCTTCAGCAGCTTCAGGCACTGGGGCCTTGTTCATTTCCTCAGCAGAAATGTTTCTAGTGCTTCTCTTGGGCTTCTGAGCTGGAGCAGCTCCCTTGGGAGCAGCTTTGGGCTTAGATGGAGTAGCCCCTGATCTGATTGCATCTCCCATGAGCTTTTAAGCTTTGGGTGCTGGTGCAGCATCCTCTTCCTCTTCATCATCATCTCTCACAATTGATGATCATCCAAGCACTCTGGTAGTGGTCTTCTTGACCCTTTCCTTCCTTTTCTTGCCTTCTCCAACTGCCTCTTCAGATGGCTTGGAGGTTTCAGCAGTGGATGCTCTGGCCTTAGACATGGGGACTCTATTTGCTGGTGCCTTCTTATGCATCCCTGGCTTGACTGTAGTAGCTGAGCCATACTCCTTTTCAGCACCTTTTTCTTAGAGCTGACTTCTTCCTCAACAGCCACATAATCCTCATCCTCTGAATCCGAGGTCTTCTTCTTTCTTGTTCTGGTGGCTGCCTTTGGCAAGTTACTTGGTGTGCTCCTGCTGCCATCATCAAATGAACTGGAGGGACTAGTGCCCTCACTTAGTTGAACCTGCTCCTTAGACTTGTTCTGGCTATCACTTTGGTTAGACATCATGCAGGCAAACTGTCAGCAGACCCTGTGAATAGATTATAGACGAGGTAGAGTAGATGAGCATCACAAAGTACATGAGTTTTGCAACAAGGATGACTTAAAAACTTAGTTTTAGTTCTTCACAAAAAGCATTTCGGATCTACCGATTTGTAAACTCGATGATACCGACGCAGTTTTTGGAACCTAAATTAGTGAACTCGATTAGACCGAGTCATAGTTCGGTGGCACCGAGACTGCTAGGGTTTCACAGAGAATTGAACTCGGTCACACCGATTTGCAATTTTCGGTCAGACCGAAAATGCGTGCGCTCTGGCCTAGGCCAAAATCAGTGAGACCGATTTCTACAACTCGGTCGGTCCGAGATGAATTTGGCGGAGACCTAACCCTAAATTTTCAAATCAAAACTAATCTACGGGATGTTTTCGCTGGACAGGATGATTTCAATCGTGGCAAAGATCATGGCAAAGCAATGTGCTAAGAATCAGAGTTATGGATTAGCACAAAGATCAAGTTTGTACCCTAGTTCGGCGGCGAACTTGCTACGGCGGCAACGGCGGTGAAGATTTCTGTTGATGGCAGCGGAGACCAGCGGTGGGAGGTCGCTGGTGACGAGAGGACGATCCGGAGACCCGAGGAGGCAGAGTAGGTTATGCGCGGGCGAGGAGGTTCGGAAATTTTTCCAAATTTTGGCCCATCGGTATATATAACCTAACCCTGTCGGTGTGACCGAGTGGAACGACTCGGTGGCACCGAGATGCAAAACTGCAGGCAGTTACTGCAACTCGGTGTGACCGAAAGGTTCTAATCGGTTGCACCGAGATTGAAAACCTAGATCACCTAAGTGATCTCGGTAGGACCGAAAAGGATGAATCGGCCAGACCAGATACACAAAGAGGTTTTGGAAGTTTAAGTCTATGACAAATTGGGAACTCTGAGTGCTCCTCACATAGAGTGGTTCGAATCTAACTTGTTCAAACTTTGTGATGTAGCATGAATAGAGTTTGAGACGAGAAAAGCATAGATAGCTAGAGGGAGTTCTTAGGCATTCTTGTCCATCCATTTGGCGAAAGATAAAAAGGACAAACAATCAAAGCAACAAATGGATGTCCTCGAGTGGGTAAAGTATGCAACCAACATGCTCACACAATAAGATGGCAAAAGAAATATGTGACAAAGCATACACAAACACTCTAGCATCTATCAAGCAATTGGCGATGACTAGGTCATCTATATATGAGTATATTGACTTAGGAGTCAAATGAGAACATTTGATCGTAGGTCATACTCATCGTTTAAGCACAAGTGGGGTTGCCACTTTTACATAAAGCATTGTTGTGCTCACACCATTAGAGTTGCTTTAACTCAATTGATTAGAGTAAAGCTCCCCCTAGATGTGATACCCCCCCTAAGAGGGATCAACTAACCTTGGGTTTTGTCGATGATGACCTCATGTAGGTGTTGAAGATGTGGATGCTCAATGTTGATGTAGATCATTCGGAGCAATCCTTTGGAGTGAGTTGCACTTTCAATACCTACATGGGTTAGTCCCACAAGGAACAAACAAGCATATCCATAGACATAGAGTGATGTGTACACAAGATGATGTCCATGGAAGCATTAGGTTACCTTGTCCCTTGTCTTACCAACATGAGGGTTTGTGACTCCTTGAACTAGTGCATGATATGGAAGTTGTTTGCACTTGTCCTCGCCAAGATGATAAGAGTGAAGTATGTTGGCGGAGTCACCCTCAAGAATTCTCTAGTTCTTCTTCTTCAGGATGCACACCATCTTGATGGGAATCCTTGGAGTTGTAGTTGTACTTGGTGAAGTAGAACTTGATGTAGTCTTGGGAACCCACTTGACCAAGGCTTTGGGAGCTTCCTCGAATGCATCAATCTCCTCTTGAAGCTTGCCCTTGCCTTTTTGCTTGTGGTCTTGTGGTGGAAGATCATCTTGAGATTGTGTTCCTTTGAAATAAGTAGGATCATACTTCTCTTGTTGAGGAACAAACTTCGTCTTGGGGTATTGATTTTCTTCCCACTCAACTCCATTGGCATTGAACTTTCGTTCAAAACCAACACCTTGATTCTTCCGGTGTCTTCCTTGCTTGCGTATAATTTCCTCAAATTTCTTACTCCCAGCAAGGCTCTTGTAAACACCTTTCTCTATAATTCCCTTCAATAAGCTATTTTCTTGCTCAAGTGTAACTTGGCTAAGAGAATCATTAGAGGAATCAAGAGAACTACTAGAAGCAACAATATTGGATTTAGCATGATTGTTGTTACTACTAGATGAAGAATCTTTCTTGCTCTTGTTGCTAGATTTAACTTGTGGCATGTAAGTAGACAAGAGTAAACGCTTGACAATGTAAGAAGAACTTTTCTTGCGAAGATCATCACTGATTGCCTTTAAAAACTCATGCTCTTGCTCAAGGTTGAGCTTTTCAAAGCGTAGCTTATCATGAGTCTTTAAAAGTTCTCGATGATTTTCCAAGGTAGTTTCATGAGCTAACTTAAGAGTGTTTAGTTCTTTAGTTAGACGCTCAATCTCCTTCTTATCATCATTCGTTTTATCTTGATTAGCATAATTAATTGATGTTTCATCATAGTTTTCATCACTAGAGTTGTCAACAAGTAAATCATCATCACCTAGCAAATCATCTTCATCACTATTGAAATCAACATACTCGGGATGTGTTACCTTTGGACCTTTGTCCATGAAGCACCTTCCAATTCCTTCATTTGGTGAATCAAATATGTCATAGGAGTTGGTTGACACAAGTGCTAGACCGGCAGCACCTTCATCTTGAGTATATTTGGAGTCGGAGTGATAACTTCTTTCAGAGTGATTGTCGGAGTCGGAGATGGATACCCATTCACCAACCTGAGCTTGATGTCTTCTTTTTGTGTAGCTCCTTGATGACTTTTCTTTCCTTTTCGAATCCTTGCTTCTCCGAGAGGGTTTTCGTTCATAACGATCATCTCTACTCCTCCTTTATCTTGGTGGTGATTTTTCTCTTCTACTTCTTCTTTTGGGAGAATCTTCTCTTCTTTTGTAGGGAGCCGTACACTCATTGGAGTAGTGTCCGGGTCTTCCACAATTGTAGCAATTATGCTCACGACTAGAAGATCTTTTGTCACTGTAGGACCTTGACTTGGGACTTCTTTCTTTGCTTCTACTCATGTAGAACTTGTTGAAGTTCTTTACCATCAGGCTCAATTCTTCATTGAAGGTTTGTTTCTCGCTTGATGATGTTGGAGCATCACATGAGGCTTGTAAGCACCACTTGACTTGTTGTGAAGCTCTTCCTTATCCTCGAGTGACATCTCATGAGCAACAATTCTTCCAATGACCTCCATTGGCTTGAGATCTTTGTATTTGGGCATCATTTGGATCAATGTGCACACGGTATCATATTTTCCAACCAAGGCTCCTAGGATCTTCTTGATGATGAATTTGTCGGCCATCTCTTAACTTCCTAAACCGGCAATCTCATTTGTGATGAGAGCAAGCCTAGAATACATTTCAGTGACACCTTCACCATCCTTCATTTTGAACTTGTCAAGTTGACTTTGAAGCACATCCAATTTGGATTCCTTGATGGAGTCGGTACCTTCGTGCATATCAATCAAAGTATCCCAAATTTCCTTTGCATTCTCAAGACAGCTGATTTTGTTGAATTCTTTGGGGCACAATCCATTGAAGAGAATATCACAAGCTTGAGCATTGTATTGTAGCATCTTCAACTCTTCCACGGTAGCTTCATGGTTTGGTTATCTCCCATCAAACAATTCACCTTGCAAGCCAATACACACAATAGCCCAAACGACGGGGTTATGTCCAAGAATATGCATTTTCATCTTATGCTTCCAACTAGCAAAATTTGTACCATCGAAGTAAGGACCTCTATGATGGTAATTTCCCTCACAAGACGCCATACTCTCCTAGGTTGTGAAACCAAGGCTATGACCACCAAAAGATATGGAAATCAAAGCAAATGGAGACCAAAGCTCTGATACCACTTGTAGGATCGAAAGTATGTCTAGAGGGGGGTGATTGGACTACTTGAGCAAATAAAAAAAATCTAGCCTTTTCCCAATTTTAGTTCTCGGCAGATGTTAGCAACATAGTACAAGTCAAGCAATCAACCTACACATGCAATTCTAAGAGTATAGCAGTGGAATGTAAAACAATTGCATATGAAGGTAAAGAGATGAGTTTGAGGGAGAAAACACAATGTTGACACAGAGATTTTTTATCCGTGGTTCCGATAGGTGGTGCTATCATACATCCACGTTGATGGAGACTTCAACCCACGAAGGGTAACGGTTGCGCGAGTCCACGGAGGGCTCCACCCACGAAGGGTCCACGAAGAAGCAACCTTGTCTATCCCACCTTGGGCGTCGCCCACGAAGGACTTGCCTCACTAGGGTAGATCTTCATGAAGTAGGCGATCTCCTTGCCCTTACAAACTCCTTGGTTCAACTCCACAATCTTGTCAGAGGCTCCCAAGTGACACCTAGCCAATCTAGGAGACACCACTCTCCAAGAAGTAACAAATGGTGTGTTGATGATGAACTCCTTGCTCTTGTGCTTCAAAACGATAGTCTCCCCAACACTCAACTCTCTCTCATAGGATTGGATTTGGTAGAAAGGAGATTTGAGTGGAAAGCAACTTGGGGAAGGCTAGAGATCAAGATTTATGTGGTTGGAATGGAATATCTTGACCTCAACACAAGTGTAGGTGGTTCTCTCTCAAAAAATATGTATTGGAAGTGTAGGCATGTTCTGATGGCTCTCTCCATGAATGAAGAGTGGGTAGAGGGGTATAAATAGCCTCCACACAATATCTAACCGTTACACACAAATCACCAAACTCATTGGGACCGAATCATGAAACTCAGTCAGACCGATTTAGTTCAAAATGTGAACGTTAGGATTCTCGGTGGGACCAACATGTCAACTTGGTGGGACCGATTTCGTTAGGGTTAGGGCATAATGTAATCTCGGTGAGATCAATTACACAAACTCGGTGAGACCGATTTTGGTAATGGACTGACAGAGAGTTGTTCAGGCAAAGTCGGTGGGACCGATTCGCTCATCTCGGTTGGACCGAAGTGTTACAAAAGGGAAACAGAGAGTTTACATTGCAATCTCGGTGGGACCGATTGCTCATCTCGGTTTGACCGAAACGTTACAAAGGGAAACAGAGAGATTACAATCCCATCTCGGTGAGACCGAGATCCCTATTGGTGAGACCGATAAGACTAGGGTTTCTGGTGGTGGCTATGTCAACTGAACTCGGTGGCGCCGGATAGAAAGAATCGGTGGGGCCGAGTTGGATATTTGGTTTGGGACATATGTGGATGTGAGAAAGTAGTTGAGGGTTTTGGAGCATATCACTAAGCACTTTGATCAAGCAAGCCATTAGGCAACACCTCATCCCCTCTTAATAGTATTGGCTTTTCCTATAGACTCAATGTGATCTTGGATCACTAAAATAGAAAATGTAGAGTCTTGTGCTTTGAGCTTGAGCCAATCTTTTATCCTTAGAATTTTGAAGGGTCCACTTTCTAATCCATGCCATGCAAACCATTGAGCTTTCCTGAAATATTCATCTTGGAATAGCATTAGCTCAATGAGCTATATGTTGTTAGGAATTACCAAAACCACCCAGGGATAGTTGCACTTTCAGTGATCCATCGGAATAAGTTGACAGGCGCCACGGAGTATATGGGTCATGCTCATCCTCATGCTCGTGATCATCAGCATCTTCATCTCCCCCTTGGTTATAAAAATTTTCAAGTATAGGTGGTGAAATGTTCACGGGACCTTGGAAACACAAGAAGGTTATTAATTAGTAAAGGGAAACTAGCTAACCCGCATGCATGTGGATGAAACAATTATAATTACAGCGGAAGACAAACGTACGGAAAGCATGATGGTTCCATGCAAAAACAGTGCCACGAGTGGTGGCAAAAAACACAAGACCTTCGTATTGAATTGCATCACAGTACTCATCCATGTACAGAAATTGATTTTTGAGCAATATCCATCGAGGCGTGGAAGTAAGGAAGGCAACAGGCTTGTCGAAGATAGCAACAACTTCATTGTTCGTGTAATCCCAAGAGCGGCTGGGAACTCGACAAATTGCTATCTTCTGTAGATGACAATTACCATGATCGTATTCGAACTCACGTAGATCATCTGTGTGCTCAACCTCTGGGCAGTCTGAGATTTTTGGAAGTGGAACCCGGTGACTAGTGTACACATTGACAAGTTCCCACTCACAGTTGTACCCAATATAAACAACCCAATCTTCATTTGCACCTGCCCAAGCCTTTCCCTCAAGCGATGTCATCTTAACATCACATGTATCATTATCAAGTGGCATCAACTTGCACAAGGCGAGGCTTCCGTTGCCCCCGCGCCAGTCAGCTGGGTCACGACGAACAAGATAGGGGAGATCAAACCGCTCCTGGACCCTTGGGTTGCTTGTAATGATGTTATTAGTTGAGTCGAGAATGGTCTTGAACGTACCTGCCATACTAGCCGAGGTGATGACATCGCACCGATCAATGAGTTCCTCCACCGCGTCATCATTCAGATCGTGGCAAGAATAACGGGGTCGTTTCCGGCCTGTTCCCTCCATGGAGAAGACGATCGAACAATGGCAGAAGGAAGGGTGAAGACCGATAACAACACAGACAATCACTGCTAAAAAGTCGTGTGTGTTGTGAGCAAATGATTACTAGTATACAATTGTGAGTGATTGATGAAAACATCACCGACGGGTTACATTGTTTAGACCGTGTGCGATGTGATTTTTTTTGTCCACACAACATCTACGCTCTATCTACAGAGTATCAACATATATACCTAAAAACACAGCATTGCATAACCAAATTAAGCATACAATTACACAAGTGACTACACACATAACATTTCCACACACCAAAGCAAGCAATTACATGCATGCTAAAGTAGGAGAAACGAAGATCTAATCATCTACTTATTGTTGCGACGACGCTTTCCATTGCTCTGCTTCCGGTTGGATCCCTGGCCGTTTTGGGGAAGGAGGCACTTCCTCATGTCAACGATCCGCCTGTACATGTCGTAGCTCGTGTACGCCTCCTTGGCCGCGTACACGACATGAGCTTTGCCGAGTTTCTCCATCCAGGCGGAGTGCCAGGCACACTTGTTCTTGTTGCACGAAACCTTCATGTCTCTTCAGTAGGGGTCGATGATGGCCTCGGCGAGGTGAAACAGTGAGTCCTTCTCATGCTCCTAGCTGCCCCAGATCTTGTATTGGCCCAAGATGTCGAAAAGATTCTGGCAGGCGATGCCCGAATTCTCGAGCGCCTTTACATCGTTGGTGATGTCCACCGTAGTGAACATGTAGTTGGGGCTGTTGACAAACCTGGCGAAACGCTCGCAAGGCCTTGTGGATACAGGCAGTAGTGGTAGATGAGGATGTGGTGGCGCACACACATCTAGGCGACGACAACCTTGGGACGAGACCCAGCATGAGCGCAGGTGTACTCAAGGTCGAACCCGACTACCTTGTACTTCTCCGCGGCAAGCAACAACTCCATGATGTGGATGGAGTGCTCCACCCAGACCGGGTCGTTGGTGTACACTACCGAGAGGTACATGAACCTTCTAATGACCCACAAGTATAGGGGATCTATCGTAGTACTTTCGGTAAGTAAGAGTGTCGAACCCAACGAGGAGCAGAAGGAAATGATAAGCAGTTTTCAGTAAGGTATTCTCTACAAGCACTGAAATTGTCGGTAACAGATAGTTTTGTGATAAGGTAATTTGTAATGGGTAACAAGTAACAAAAGTAAATCAGGTGCAGCAAGATGGCCCAATCCTTTTTATAGCAAAGGACAAGCCTGGACAAACTCTTATATAAAGGAAAACACTCCCGAGGACACATGAGAATTATCGTCAAGCAAGTTTTCATCACGTTCATATGATTCGCGTTCGTTACTTTGATAATTTGATATGTGGGTGGACCGGTGCTTGGGTACTGCCCTTCCTTGGACAAGCATCCCACTTATGATTAACCCCTCTTGCAAGCATCTGCAACTAGAAAAGAAGTATTAAGTTAAACCTAACCATAGCATGAAACATATGGATCCAAATCAGCCCCTTACGAAGCAACGCATAAACTAGGGTTTAAGCTTCTGTCACTCTAGCAACCCATCATCTACTTATTACTGCCCAATGCCTTCCCCTAGACCCAAACAATGGTGAAGTGTCATGTAGTCGCGTTCACATGACACCACTAGAGGAAAGACAACATACATCTCATCAGAATATCGAACGAATACCAAATTCACATGACTACTTATAGCAAGACTTCTCCCATGTCCTCAGGAACAAAAGTAACTACTCACAAAGCATATTCATGTTCAAAATCAGAAGGGTATTAATATGCATAAAGAATATGAACATATGATCTTCCACCAAATAAACAAACTAGCATCAACTACAAGGAGTAATCAACACTACTAGCAACCCACAAGTACCAATCTGAGGTTTTGAGGCAAATATTGGATACAAGAGATGAACTAGGGTTTGAGATGAGATGGTGTTGGTGAGGATGTTGATGGAGATTGACCCCCTCCTGATGAGAGGATCGATGGTGATGATGATGGTGATGATTTCCCCCTCCCGAAGGTATGTTTCCCCGGCAGAACAACTCCGTTAGAGTCCTAGATTGGTTCCGCCTTGTGGCAGTGGAGTTTCATCCCGTAAGCTTGCTTATGATTTTTTTCCAGGGAAAAAGACCTCATATAGCCAAAGATGGGCACTGGAGGCCTGCCAGGGGGCCCACGAGGGTGGGGGCGCGCCCTACCCCCCTGGGCGCGCCCCCCACCCTCGTGGATGGTGGGTGGCCCCCTCTGGTGCTTCCTTCGCCCAATATTTTTATATTCTGAAACTGACTTCCGTGGAGTTTTAGGACTTTTGGAGTTGTGCAGAATAGGTCTCTAATATTTGCTCCTTTTCCAGCCCAGAATTCCAGCTACCGACATTCTCCCTCTTCGTGTAAACCTTGTAAAATAAGAGAGAATAGGCATAAGTATTGTGACATAATGTGTAATAATAGCCCATAATGCAATAAATATCGATATAAAAGCATGATGCAAAATGGACGTATCAACTCCCCAAGCTTAGGCCGCACTTGTCCTCAAGCGGAAGCCGATATCGAAAGATATGTCCACATATTTAGAGATAGAGGTGTCGATAAAATAAGATACAGACATGAGGGCATCATGATTATTCTTATAACAGCAACATATATATATATTGTCATATGATTTTTTATGCTAAAGTAACAATTCATTCACAATTTCAAGTATGAATCAGAAACTTCATTGAAAACTAACAAACTATAATCTCAGTCATTGAAGTAATTGCAACTTATCATAATATCGGAAAGAGTCAATATAAGAGCATTTCAGCAAGTCCACATACTCAACTATCATTTAGTCTTTCACAATTTCGAATACTCATGCAATACTTATGGGTATGAAGTTTTAATCGGACATAGAGAAAGATAGGGGCTTATAGTTTTGCCTTCCAACCTTTTACCTCAAGGGTAATGTCAACAATAATAGTTCATGAAAACTCACATCCAATTAGCTATATATATCAGGATCTTTCCAACACACAGTGCTTGCCAAAGGATAAAATGTAAAAAGGAAAGGTGAAGATCACCATGACTCCTGTATGAAGTATAAGACAAGAATAAAAGATAGGCCCTTCGTAGAGGGAAGCAGAGGTTGTCATGTGTTTTTATGGTTGGATGCACGAAATCTTAATGCAAAAGAACGTCACTTTATATTGACACTTGTGATATGGACCTTTATTATGCAGTCTGTTGCTTTTATTTCTTCAACATCACAAGATCGTATAAAGCTTATTTTCTCCACACTAATAAATCATACATATTTAGAGAGCAATTTTTATTGCTTGCAACAATGACAACTTGCTTGAAGGATCTTACTCAATCCATAGGTAAATATGGTGGACTCTCATGGAAAACCTGGGTTTAAGGATATTTGGAAGCACAAGTAGTATCTCTACTTGGTGCAAAGAATTTGGCTAGCATGAGGGGGAAAGGTAAGCTCAACATGTTGGATGATCCATGACAATATAATTTATTTCGGATGTAAGAAAACATAACCCATTACGTTGTCTTCCTTGTCCAACATCAACTTTCTAGCATGTCATATTTTAATGAGTGCTCACAATCATAAAATATGTCCAAGATAGTATATTTATATATATGAAAACCTCTCTTCCTTTATTATTTCCTATTAATTGCAACGATGACCAAAACTATGCTTGTCAACTCTCAACAACCTTTATTCATCATACTCTTTATATGTGAAGTCATTACTCTCCACAAGATCAATATGATATCTTTATTTCTTTTTATTCTTTGTTTTATTCCCTCAAGATCATAACAAGATAACCAAGCCCTCGACTCAACACTAATCTTTATTATATATAGCTCATGGACTCGATTACATAGAAGGATCATAGAGCAAAACTCAAAACTAAATCATGCTAAAACTTTATTCTACTAGATAAAGATATTACCAAAAGGCATAGGCTCACCATCATAGAAGGATGACCGAGTCTCCGGGATCCTCGAATCTGCAGCCAAACTCATCCTCTTGAATCTATATTCATACTCACAATTTTGGTTTTGCAGGTCATAGATCCGGGCTTGGAGATGCTCAATTTTCTCGTGAAGCTTGAAGATGGTCTCCCCGATGTTCCTGGCATCTAGCTTGGTGTTGTTGGTGAACTCCGTGATCATTATGTGGTTGGCGTCGAGTCCATGTTCCACCATCTCCTCGCACTTGAAAACTTGTTGCTCCATTGCTTTGAGTCTTGTCTCCACGCTTCCGGTCCTCCTTGGTCCCTCAACATCGCGGATGTGCACCAACCCCTCACGCATCTCAATGGTTTGACGGTGTTGCAGCACCTCCGTGAGGTAGGGGTTGATGACCTTCTCGAAGAACTTGTCCTTGGGGGCACCTGAAGACGTCATGGTGATCTATATCTGTCAGAAAAATAGCTCGAAACAAAGACAAAAGATATTTGCGTGATACGGTGGTCAAAACCTTCAGGAGATTATATAATGAATTTCTACCGACCAAAAGAAGTATCACACAAGAAAACGGAGTCCGTAGAGCACATGAGGTGCCCACGAGGCAGGGGGCGCGCCCTCTACCCTCGTGGATGCCTCGTGTCCTTTCTGGATTGCTTCTTATTTTCCTATTTTCTTAAATATTCCAAAACGGAGAAAAATTGCTATTAGAACTGTTTTGGAGTCGGTTTACCTACCGTACCACATACCTATTCCTTTTCGGAGGCTGAAACATTCTGGAAGGTGTCTCTTATATACTCCTCCAGGGTTACGGTTTCAATAACATTAGTTTCAACATTTATAGGATTACCTAAGATATATTGTTTGATTCTTTGACCGTTCACCACCCTCAGATTTGTGCCTTCGAAGTTGTTGATTTTTATGGCACCGGAATGATAGACCTCCTCGATAACATAAGGACCTTCCCATTTACAGAGGAGTTTGCCTGCAAAAAATCTTAAATGAGAGTTGTATAACAATACATAATCACCTACATTAAACTCATGTTTTTGTATCCTTTTGTCATGCCATCTTTTAACTTTTTCTTTAAACAGTTTGGCATTCTCATAGGCCTGGGTTCTCCACTCATCAAGTGAGCTAATGTCAAATAGTCTCTTCTCACCGGCAAGTTTGAAATCATAATTGAGCTCTTTAATGGCCCAATATGCCTTATGTTGTAGTTCAAGAGGTAAATGACATGCTTTTCCATAAACCATTTTATATGGAGACATACCCATAGGATTTTTATATGAAGTTCTATAGGCCCATAATGCATCATCAAGTTTCTTGGACCAATTCTTTCTAGATCTATTAATAGTCTTTTGCAAAATTAATTTAAGCTCTCTATTGCTCAGTTCTACTTGACCACTAGAATGTGGATGATATGGAGATGCAATTGTATGATTAACATCATACTTAGCAAGCATTTTACGAAAAGCACCATGAATAAAATTTGAACCACTGTCAGTCAAAGTATCTAGGGACTCCAAACCTCGGAAAAATAACTTCTTTAAGCATCTTAATAGAGGTGTTATGATCAGCACTACTAGTTGGAATAGCTTCTACCCACTTAGTAATGTAATCAACAACAACTAAAATATGTGTATACCCATTAGAGGAAGGAAACGGTCCCATATAATCAAAGCCCCAAACATCAAATGGTTCAATAAGAAGTGTATAATTCAAAGGCATTTCTTGACGTCTACTAATATTACCAATTCTTTGACATTCATCACAAGACAATACAAACTTACGTGCATCTTTGAAGAGAGTAGGCCAATAAAATCTGGATTGCAATACCTTATGTGCAGTTCTATCTCCAGCATGGTGTCCTCCATAAGCCTCGGAGTGAAACTTGCGCAAGATCTGTTCTTGTTCATGCTCAGGTACACAATGTCTAATAACCCCATCTACTCCTTATTTATAAAGGTGTGGGTCATGCCAGAAGTAATGTCTTAAATCATAGAAAAACTTTTTCTTTTGTTGGTAAGTGGAACTAGGTGGTATAAATTTAGCAACAATGTAATTAGCATAATCAGCATACCATGGAGCAGTACGAGAAGCATTTACGACAGCTAATTGTTCATCAAGAAAGCTATCATCAATAGGTAGTGGGTCATCAAGAACATTCTCTAACCTAGACCAGTTGTCTGCAACGGGGTTCTCAGCTCCCTTTCTATCAATAATTTGCAAATCAAATTCTTGTAGTAGGAGAACCCATCTAATAAGTCTAGGTTTAGCATCTTGCTTTTCCATAAGGTATTTAATAGCAGCTTGATCAGTGTGAATAGTTACTTTAGAATCAACAATATAAGGTCTGAACTTATCACAAGCAAATACAACAACTAAAAATTCCTTTTCAGTAGTAGCATAATTTCTGTGGGCACTGTCTAGAGTTTTACTAGCATATTGGATAACATTTAATTTCTTATAAACTCTTTGTCCTAGAACAGCCCCTACAACATAATTACTAGCATCACACATAATTTCAAAGGGTAAATTCCAATCAGGAGGCTGAACAATAGGTGCAGAAATCAAAGCTTTCTTAACTATTTCAAATGCTTCTACACAATCATCATCAAAGACAAAAGGAACATCTTTTTGTAAGAGATTAGTCAGAGGCCTGGAAATTTTCGAGAAGTCTTTAATGAACCTCCTATAAAAACCCGCATGACCAAGGAAAATTCTTATACCTTTAATGTCCTTAGGACATGCCATCTTTTCAATAGCATCAACTTTAGCTTTATCAACTTCAATACCTCTTTCAGAAATTTTATGCCCCAAGACAATGCCTTCATTAACCATAAAGTGGCACTTCTCCCAATTCAAGACAAGATTAGTTTCTGCACATCTCTGCAAAACTCGATCAAGGTTGCTTAAGCAATCATCAAAATAAGTTCCATATACAGAAAATTCATCCATGAAAACCTCAACTATCTTTTCACAAAAGTCAGAGAATATAGCAGTCATGCATCTTTGAAAGGTAGCAGGTGCATTATATAAACCAAAAGGCATAACTCTATAAGCAAAAGTACCAAAAGGGCAAGTAAAAGTGGTCTTTTCCTGATCCTCTTTTGACACAGGTATTTGAGAGAAACCAGAATAACCATCTAGAAAGCAAAAATGTGTATGTTTAGATAATCTTTCTAGCATTTGATCAATAAAAGGTAAAGGGTAATGATCCTTTTTAGTAGCTTCATTTAATTTGCGGAAGTCAATTACCATTCTATAGCTTGTAACAATTCTTTATGGGATGAATTCATCTTTATCATTAGGAACAACAGTAATGCCTCCCTTCTTAGGGACACAATGGACATGACTTACCCACTGACTATCAGCAACGGGATAAATTATACCTGCCTCCAGAAGCTTTAGTATTTCTTTTCTTACCACTTCTTTCATCTTAGGATTTGACCGTCGTTGGTGATCAACAACCGGTTTAGCATCTTTCTCCAATTTTATTTTGTGCTGGCATAGAGTGGGACTAATGCCCTTAAGATCATCAAGAGTATATACAATAGCAGCGCAGTGCTTCTTCAGAGCTTTCAATAATCTCTCTTCTTCTTGCTCTGAAAGGTTAGCACTAATAATAATAGGATATATCTTCTTTTCATCAAGATAAGCATATTTAAGAGTATCAGGTAATGGTTTAAGCTCAAACACGGGATCACCCTTGGGTGGAGGAGGATCCCCTAAGATTTCAACAGGCAAATTGTGTTTCAAAATAGGTCACTGTTTAAAGAGTACTTCATCTATTTCCCTTCTTTCATTCATAAACATATCATTTTCATGGTCTAGCAAATATTGTTCTAAAGGATCATTAGGAGGCACGACAATAGAAGCAAGACCAATAATTTCATCTTTACTAGGCAATTCTTTATCATGGGGTTGTCTACGACATTTAGCAAAGTTAAATTCATGAGATATATCTCCTAAACCAATAGAAACAATATCCACTTTGCAGTCTATCTTAGCATTAACAGTATTCAAGAAGGGTCTACCAAATATAATGGGACAAAAGTCATCTTGTGGGGAACCAAGAAGAAGAAAATCAACAGGATATTTAACTTTCCCACACAAGACTTCAACATCTCTAACAATCCCAATAGGTGAAATAGTATCTCTATTGGCAAGCTTAATTGTAACATCTATCACTTCTATCTCAGCAGGTGCAATATCATGCATAATTTCTTTGTACAAGGAATGAGGTATTGCACTTGCACTAGCACCCATATCACATAAGCCATGATAGCAATGATCTCCTATTTCAACAGAAATAACAGGCATGCCTACAACAGGTCTATGTTTATTTTTAGTATCGGGTCTAGCAATTCTAGCGGCTTCATCATAGAAGTAAATAACATGCCCATCAATATTATCAGCCGAGAGATCTTTAACCATAGAAACACTAGGTTCAACTATAATTTTCTTAGGAGGTGTAGGTGTTTTAGCATTACTCTTACGAACCACAGTTGAAGCTTTAGCATGATCCTTTATTCTAACAGGGAAAGGTAGTTTCTCAATATAAGCGGTAGGAACAATAGGATCAACATTATAAGTGATAGTCTTTTCTTCAAATCTAATAGGTTCAACTAATTTACTTCAATGGGAGGATTATATTTAAACCACTTCTCCTTAGGGAGATCAACATGAGTAGAAAAGGATTCACAGAAAGAAGCTACTATCTTAGAGTCAAGTCCATATTTAGTGCTAAATTCACGGAAAACATCAGTATCCATTAAAGATTTAACACAATCAAACTTAGGGGTTATACTCGACTCCTTACCTTCATCGAGGTCCCAATCTTCAGAGTTGCATTTAATTCTTTCCAATGAATCCCATTTGAATTCAATAGTCTTCATCATAAAAGAACCAATACAAGAAGTATCAAGCATGGAGCGATTATTGAGAGAAAGCCGGGCATAATTTTTTTGTAAACAATTTCTCTTGAGAGCTCATGATTGGGGCACGAATATAACATTGACTTAAGCCTCCTCCAATCTTGAGCGGCGATTTCTCCTTCACGGGGCCAAACATTATATATATAATTACGATCACGATGAACAAGATGCATAGGATAAAAACTTATGATGAAATTCCAGTTTCAATCGGTTGTAGTTCCATGATCCCATATCATCACATAGCCTAAACCATGTCAATGCCTTTCCCTTTGAAGATAAAGGGAAGAGCTTCTTTTTGATAACATCCTCCAGCATACCTGCAAGCTAAATAATCCACAAACTTCATCCACATAGATTAAGTGCAAATCGGGATGCAATGTTCCATCTCCTGTAAAAGGTTTAGCTAGCAGTTTCTCTATCATACCCGAAGGAATTTCAAAGTAAACATTTTCATTAGGTTCAGTAGATTGAGGAGCAACTCTTTTCTCTACTGGTCAGGGTGAAGATACCCCAAACAAGCCCCTCAAAGGATTACTTTCCATAGTAACAAGTGACAGTAAATTTCAGCACACTATATAAATTTTTCCTTACCAAATTCCACCTACCAAAGGCGCTTCACTCCCTGGCAACGGCGCTAGAAAAGAGTCTTGATGACCCACAAGTATAGAGGATCTATCGTAGTCCTTTCGATAAGTAAGAGTGTCGAACCCAACGAGGAGTAGAAGGAAATGATAAGCAGTTTTCAATAAGGTATTCTCTGCAAGCACTGAAATTATCGGTAATAGGTAGTTTTGTGATAAGGTAATTTGTAACGGGTAACAAGTAACAAAAGTAAATAAGGTGTAGCAAGACGGACCAATCCTTTTTGTAGCAAAGGACAAGCCTGGACAAACTCTTACATAAAGGAAAACGCTCCCGAGGACACATGGGAATTATCGTCAAGCTAGTTTTCATCACGTTCATATGATTCACGTTCGTTACTTTGATAACTTGATATGTGGGTGGACCGGTGCTTGGGTACTGCCCTTCCTTGGACAAGCATCCCACTTATGATTAACCCCTCTTGCAAGCATCCGCAACTACAAAATAAGTATTAAGGTAAACCTAACCATAGCATGAAACATATGGATCCAACTCAGCCCCTTACGAAGCAACACATAAACTAGGGTTTAAGCTTCTGTCACTCTAGCGACCCATCATCTACTTATTACTTCCCAATACCTTCCCCTAGGCCCAAACAATGGTGAAGTGTCATGTAGTCGACGTTCACATGACACTACTAGAGGAAAGACAACATACATCTCATCAAAATATTGAACGAATACCAAATTCACATGACTACTTATAGCAAGACTTCTCCCATGTTCTCAAGAACAAACATAACTACTCACACAGCATATTCATATTCAAAATCAGAGGGGTATTAATATGCATAAAGGATCTGAACATATGATCTTCCACCAAATAAACCAACTAGCATCAACTACAAGGAGTAATCAACACTACTAGCAACCCACATGTACCAATCTGAGGTTTTCAGGCAAAGATTGGATACAAGAGATGAACTAGGGTTTGAGATGAGATGGTGCTAGTGAAGATGTTGATGGAGATTGACCCCCTCCCGATGAGAGGATCGATGGTGATGATGATGATTTCCCCCTCCCGGAGGGATGTTTCCCCGGCAGAACAGCTCCGCCGAAGCCCTAGATCGGTTCCGCCAAGGTTCCGCCTCGTGGCGGCAGAGTTTCGTCCCGTAAGCTTGCTTATGATTTTTTCCAGGGCAAAAGACCTCATATAGCCAAAGCTGGGCACCAGAGGCCTGCCAGGGGGCCCACGAGGCAGGGGGAGCGCCCAGGGGGTAGGGCGCGCCCCCACCCTCGTGGATGGTGGGTGGCCCCCCTCTAGTGCTTCCTTCGCCCAATATTTTTTATATATTCTGAAACTGACTTCCATGGAGTTTCTGGACTTTTGGGGTTCTGTAGAATAGGTCTCTAATATTTGCTCCTTTTCCAGCTGCCGGCATTTTCCCTCTTCGTGTAAACCTTGTAAAATAAGAGAGAATAGACATAAGTATTGTGACATAATGTGTAATAACAGTGCATAATGCAATAAATATCAATATAAAAGCATGATGAAAAATGGACGTATCACCTTCTGTGGGTGTCCACCACGGCACGCATGGTGAACTGTTGCTCATCGTCAGCAGCCGCTCGGAGGGCCATTGGAGCCGCGCAGGATACTCGCTAAGAATTTCTCTTTATGGGTGTGCTTCTTGTAATGGTGGGGCGCGTGATACGTATCCAATGTATCTATAATTTTTGATTTTTCCATGCTATTATGGTATCCATCTAGGATGTTTTATATGCATTTATATGCTATTTTATATGATTTTTGGGACTAACCTATTAACCTAGAGCCCAGTGCCAGTTTCTATTTTTTTTCCCTGTTTTCGAGTTTTACAGAAAAGGAATACCAAACGAAGTCCAATTGACGTGCCAATTTTTGATGATTTTTTATGGACCCAAAGAAGCCCCCGGAGTAAAAGAGTTAGGCCAGAAGAGTCCTGGGCCATCCATGAGGGTGGGGGGCATGCCCTACTCCCCTGGGTGCACCGCCCTATCTCGTGGACGACTCGGGGACCCCCTGACTTCTTCCCGACGCCAAAAATCCCTATAAATACAGAAACCTCCAGAAAATAACCTAGATCGCGAGTTCTGCCGCCGCAAGCCTCCGTAGCCACCAAAAACCAATATAGACCCTTTCCGGCACACTGTCGGAGGGGGAAATCCCTCTCCGGTGGCCATCTTCATCATCCCGGCGCTCTCCATGATGAGGAGGGAGTAGTTCACCCTCGGGGCTAAGGGTATGTACCAGCAGCTATGTGTTTGATCTCTCTCTCTCTCTCTCTCTCGTGTTCTTGATTCAGCATGATCTTGATGTATCGCGAGCTTTGCTATTATAGTTGGATCTTATGATGTTTCTTCCCTCTACTCTCTTGTAATGGATTGAGTTTTTCCTTTGAAGTTATCTTATCGGATTGAGTCTTTAAGGATTTGAGAACACTTGATGTATGTCTTGCATGTGCTTATCTGTGGTGACAATGGGATATTCACGTGATCCACTTGATGTATGTTTTGGTGATCAACTTGCGAGTTCTGTGACCTCGTGAACTTATGCATAGGTGTTGGCACATGTTTTCGTCTTGACTCTCCGATAGAAACTTTGGGGTACTCTTTGAAGTTCTTTGTGTTGGTTGAATAGGTGAATCTGAGATTGTGTGATGCATATCGTATAATCATACCCACGGATACTTGAGGTGACATTGGAGTATCTAGGTGACATTTGGGTTTTGGTTGATTTGTGTCTTAAGGTGTTATTCTAGTATGAACTCTATGATAGATTGAATGGAAAGAATAGCTTTGTGTTATTTTACTACAGACTCTTGAATAGATCGATCAGAAAGGATAACTTTGAGGTGTTATTTTACCCTACAATAATCTCTTCGTTTGTTCTTCGCTATTAGTGACTTTGGAGTGACTCTTTGTTGCATGTTGAGGGATAGTTATATGATCTAATTATGTTATCCTTGTTGAGAGAACTTGCACTAGTGAAAGTATGAACTCTAGGCCTTGTTTCAACGCATTGCAATACCGTTTTCGCTCACTTTTATCATTAGTTACATTGCTGTTTTTATATTTTCATATTATAAATACTTATATCTACCCTCCATATTGCACTTGTATCACCATCTCTTCGCCGAACTAGTGCACCTATACAATTTACCATTCTATTGGGTGTGTTGGGGACACAAGAGACTCTTTGTTATTTGGTTGCAGGGTTGCTTGAGAGAGACCATCTTCATCCTACGCCTCCCACGGATTGATAAACTTTAGGTCATCCACTTGAGGGAAATTTGCTACTGTCCTACAAACCTCTGCACTTGGAGGCCCAACAACGTCTACAAGAAGAAGGTTGTGTAGTAGACATCAGCGTGATCGAAAGGTTGAAGAGACACAAGGGTTAAATGGCCGCTGTAATAAATGGGGCCCGACCGACCTGTAATCGTCACGTCATGTCACGGCGTTCATAGCGGAGGATTCCAGTGCACGCTTGACAACACCGCACCGCACGCGTGGGCTCTAAGAGGCGCCAAATGTATCGTCGGTGAGTGTGTTCCCGCTTTACCGTGCTGCTTACCACGCAAGCTTCCTGCTCGGCTAGTTTGGCCATGCGTCGGCTAGAAGAGGGACAAATTATGGGCGTTTATTGGCAAAAAGCTTTGTAAAAATGAAGTGTGTGGAATGACTTCGATCATAAGTTTACCCGTGGGTGATGAGGTCAAAGTTACACAGAAGGGTGATAATGGACACTCGAGTGTGATAAGTAATTTTGCACTCTACAGTGCACACGGTGGAAGAAACTAACTGTGTGCAATAATGTCGAAGATTGCAGTCGAGTTAGCTATACAGATCGTGTGATGTGAGATCGACAAGGTAAACTGATTCGAGAATGGTTAATAAAATCTAAGACCATTGCATATTAAGGTCAAAATAGTGTTAGCTGTATACAAGTCTCATACGATGCCATTTCAACGATTGTACCACAAAAGCTCGAAATGTTACAAGGTTCAAATTTCAGAGTTATATGGCTCAAATTCAAAGATTACAAGGATCAAACTAATATTAGAAATGAAACCCAGCTCATCAGCTGCAAACGCTCGCGCTGATCCGCTGAACATGGATATCAGAGAGGTTCAAACTAATATCACCATTTCTCAGTTTGGTTTCGAAACCTCACAATTTTTGCAAAGGGGTCAACCACTAAGAAGTCATGTATGGGGTTGACATGATGACTTCCGATTACTCTGTCATCTGAAGTTCCAAAATGAAATTTAGTATTTTTGGAGCCTACTCCATTCTGCTGCAGTCGCCGACGCTGATCAACAAACCATTCATTTCTGCAAAATAAATGTAGGGCAAACCTCATTTCCTTCAGCACCCTTGCTCTGAGAACAAAGAACTTGGTGAGTATAATCTCTGATAAGGTCCCTCGGTAGGAGTTCAAAGTAATTTCTAAGAGATGCAGATCTAGGCATTCGACGTGATTGTTATATTGTATGACATTATCCACCACTGGGCCTAATCTTACCTGCAAAAGAAGAAAATGTGTTAGTGCCTACGTGCAGTTTTGAACACTACTATAGGCCTATTTGGTTTGCAGGATTTGTAAAATGCACTAACATGCCATCTTCGATCTGACATGATTAACATGGGCATTTGATTACATTCTAGAAAAATGTAGCCTTCTTCACAAGAGGATGGAGTGGATGAAAAGTTTCCTAAGAAAACTTGAACTCCTTTATGGTTAACATTTAACAGGAAAGGAATATCACCTCGATATATAGCTTCTCCAGGCACGGAAAGCATCTCAGGAAACTGACAACTTGCTCTAGGTTGGGGCCGATAGATTCTAGTGCCAAGACCTTCACTGTGCGAAGTTTCAGGGTCAAGCTTGTTAGAATCATTTTCTGAATGATAGATGAACAAACATCTTCAAAATTAGAAATAATGTTAATTTGTAGAAGGAGAGGTAGAAGGCGGATGTTGTACCTAAACTGGTGTGGATCCAATAACAAGTTCGGAGTATTTGTGAGACGAGTAGCCCACCACTGTCAATTTCAGCGAGAAATGACATTGATTCTTGTTGGACCTTCTTGATCAACTACAAGTAATCTCTCAAGTGCAGGTGTATCCTCAATGACCATACCGTGGTACACATCTTGTGATGTCTTCCTACCATACCAGCAACACACATAAATAGTCCGGAGAGTCATGGAGGTGATGTGGAGGTACTCAACCCATTGATCGCCTGAAGACGAAGGTACTCGAGTGCCGTACAGCCACGGAGCAGGCGCTCCATGTCACCGTTTGAGAGGTAGACGACGACGAGCTCGAGGTGCTTCAGTTGTGGTAGAATAAGAGTGGGCGCGTCATTAAGGGGGGGGGAGTGCAGTTCCTGAACTTGGCGATGTGCAGCGTGGGCGTGAGGCGGAGTGTAGACGTTGGCAGCGACCGCATATGCCCATCATCAAAAGTGAGCTCCTTGAGCCGATCTAGGACTGGGGATCGGAACCAGTCGTCAAGCTTGGCTCGCTCCTTGCCGTTGGAATGGAACTTGCCCATTCTAAGGCCTTTGGTTGGGCCAAGGTGACTGCCGAGGATCTTGGAGAATGCATCCAAGCTTTTGCGATAGCCATGGCAGAGCTTGTGGGTGTCGATGAGGTTGAGAGGGCTGGAGTTCCATAGTGGGCGCTACCGCCTGGAAAGGACAGTTGTCCGCGCCCCATATTTGATTGGGAGGAGGGAGATGATGACTCTCAACATATCATCGAGGATGCTGCTGATGAAGTCTAGGCCTGCTGGAGTCGCTTGCGGTTCTAGCTCGCCCCGCCTCCGCTTGTTGGCAACCCCGTTCTCCACCTCCGGAGTCTCCTTGTCAACGGCGCTTTCTGATATAAATGGGAGTACAGGGAATATTTAGTTAAAACAGGGCAATATAAAAGTGTATTGGTAACTACAAGTTATTAGGTAGGAATATAGTAAGAAAAGGGAATAACAATTGGTTGCTTAAATACTACACAATTCATTTGACATTGCTGGGTAAGTTAACATGCAGATAGTTGAAAATAAAACTTACTTCGAACAAAGTCTGGACGGATGATTTTGTCGGGGAAGATAGCATATATCTCATGACCAGGCCCTTTTATGTGCAGTGCAATTTTAGTGCCAGCTTTTAGTACATAAAACTTTGCAATTTCTTTCCAAAACCAGTGCCAAAATAGGAGTCACCACGTTCATCAAGTCTTATAGTAGCAATGATTGTAAATCCATGGTTTTGTGTGCAGTATGACATCTGTGGAGCCTTCATCTATGTAAAGGGAAAAATGTGCACTACATAATATGTTGCATAGCAAGGGATGTTCTGCAGAAAATGGTAGGATTGTTAAAGAAAATATGGTAACATGCAAATATGGGCCCAAATTGAAAGAACTGTACATCAGTTGAAATCGAAGGACAAAAATCTATAATTAAACAGATAGGGTAAACATGATGTCATGGAATTATGAGAGTAATCGAAAGAACAATATTGAAAGAAGAGGGGAAAATCCCCTTTGATGTATATGATGCATGCGGCACCTTTTATCCAAATGTAGCAATATTTAGAATATGTTCTGGAAAGTAGGCCATGCCAACCGATTTAGGGTGAGATTGAACATACCGCGCGCGTCCTCAAGTAATCTGGTACGGTGAGATGGAATCTCTGGCGGAGGTCGCAATGTCCTGAAGTGTCGGCACACTATACATTATATGAATGAAAGAAAACCCTCAAATCAACTCGAATAAAAATGAATTCACGGCGATTTCTGCCGGGTGATTAAAGGAGGCAGATGAACTGGGATAAGAGATGAGGTAATATCTCGTTAAATTAGTTACCTTGTCTGTCGGCGTTCTGGGAATGGGGGTCCCCAGACTTGCCTGCCTGCGGCTTGCGGCGTGGCTCAAAAGGGGGCCCAGCACGGCCCATCTTCATCAACACAAACCCAAGACCCTCGCGAGGGGCCAAGCCTCGCGAGGCGGACAACGCGAAGCTTCCTCAGGCACGGCCTCGTCAGGCTGGCTCACGAGGAGGCGGAGAGATCGAGGCGGGGTACCTCACGAGGTGCCCATGATGCAAGCCATGACAACCCAGGGCGCCAGGTGGGTGCCAGCCCGCGCAGCGTCCTCCTTTCCTCTTTGGTGCAAAGGGGGCAAGCGCAGCCGTAGAGTACCAAGGCATCAGGAAAAGGTTGCCATTTCGGTGCAACGAGACCAAGCCCAGGAGGACTACGAGACAGAGGTCACCGTGGAGCCCAAGACGGCGTCATCACCAGAGCTTTGCGCAGGGGAAGACCGATTTTGTCAGGATAGTTGATACTTGTTGTCCCCCTTCAAATTAGCCCGCCATTGTTGGCTCCCTTCCCGCTCAATATTTGGGAAGAGGACCAGGGCCTCTATAAATAGGACTAGCCACCCACATAGGAGAGGGGGACGAAAAAGAGATAGGGAGAAAGAGGCTCATTAGAAGGGTCGGCCAAAGGAGGTCAAAGAGAGAGAGAGAGAGAGAGAAAGGTGGTTGAACTCCTCCCAGCAGTTCATCGCCTCAGCCAAGAACAGACCCTCGCGAGGCTGTTCTTCCTTGTATTGTTCCTCATCACCAGCCCAAGAGGCAATCCACACACCACACACTGGAGTATGGTATTACACCACAACGGTGGCCCGAACCAGTATAAACCCTGTGTCACTTGTGTTGGTCTTTCCTGAGTTTAGATCCTAGCACGGCGGAGGGGTGCAGGAAGGTAGGAGGCAAAATCTCCGCACGCACCCCAGTGTTCGAACCTCAAGGGTCTGCCGGAACCCAAAATCCGACATTTGGCGCGCCAGGTAGGGGTGCGCCGGAATTCGTCTTCCACCGCTACATGCCCCGTCGCGCCGTCATCACCATGCTCGTCGACCAGGAGGGCAACCCAGACCCATGGGCGGCGTGGCCCGCCCGCACAGAGCCGCTCACCTCAGGTGACCCTGTGCCCCAGGCAGTTCGCGGTCCGCAGGGCGCTGCGGGTAGCGGGCGACGCAGACAGGCTTCGACAGCTCTCACACTGTGGCAGGCACGGTCGGCAGCAAGGGCCTCCAATCACGCCGCGACCATGACACCGTACACCCACCGGGAGCAAGCGAACTCGAGGGCCGTGCTCACAGTGGCTCGAGAGCTGCTGAAGTGCAGACTGCTGGAGGGCAGCCGCGACGTGCTACTGGAGCGGGTGGCAGAGCTCCTGGGCTTCGCCGCCTCGGGGGCTCACCCCTTCTGCACCCAGCTCCCGTCTCCAACCTAGGGCGGCTCGCACGGGGGCCCCGCGCGCGCCCGCGGGCTCCAAGGCTGCACCAACACCAGCGAGGCTGTCAGCACCGGACCGGCGGCGGTGCAACCCCCGCTCCTGGTCCGCGAAGAAGAAGGGCTCGACGCGACCCGCAGCCTGAGTGGACAGTCGCGCTGCCATTACGGAACGAGTAAAGAGATTTGCTGGTAACGAGATTGAACTAGGTATTGAGATACCAATGATCGAATCTCGGGCAAGTAACATACCGATGACAAAGGGAACAATGTATGTTGTTATGCGGTTTGATCGATAAAGATCTTTGTCGGTGTCAAAACCAGCGGATCTCGGGTAGGGGGTCCCAAACTATGCGTCTAGGCCAGATGGTAACAGGAGGCAAGGGACACGAAGTTTTACCCAGGTTCGGGCCCTCTTGATGGAGGTAAAACCCTACGTCCTGCTTGATTAATATTGATGATATGGGTAGTACAAGAGTAGATCTACCACGAGATCGGAGAGGCTAAACCCTAGAAGCTAGCCTATGGTATGATTGTTGTGTATGTTGTCCTACGGACTAAAACCCTCTGGTTTATATAGACACCGGAGAGGGTTAGGGTTACACAAAGTCGGTTACAATGGTAGGAGATCCACATATCTGTATCGCCAAGCTTGCCTTCCACGCCAAGGAAAGTCCCTCCCGGACACGGGACGAAGTCTTCAATCTTGTATGTTCATAGTCCAGGAGTCCGGCTGAAGGTATAGTCCGGCCATCCGGACACCCCCTAATCCAGGACTCCCTCAATCTTCGTAGAATATGTAAGAACCAATATGAGCATCCAGGTTCCGCTATTGGTTATTGACCAGAGATGAGTCTCGGTCATGTCTACATAGTTATCGAACCTGTAGGGTCTGCACGCTTAACGTTCGGCGACGATCGATATTATGAGTTTATGTGTTTTGATGTACCGAAGGTTTTTCGGAGTCCTAGATGTGATCACGGGCATGACGAGGAGTCTCGAAATGGTCGAGACATAAATATCGATATATTGGAAGCCTATGTTCGGACATCGGAATGGTTTCGGGTGAGTTTGGGAATATACCGGAGTACCGGGAGGTTACCGGAACCCCCGGGGAAGTATATGGGCCTTATTGGGCCATAGTGGGAGAGAGGAGAAGGGAGCCTAGGAGGGCCCCCCCCCAAGCCCAATCTGAATTGGGAAGGGGCTGGCCCCCTTCCTTTCCCCCTCTCCGCCCTTCCTTCCTCTCCTAATCCAACTATGGAAGGGGGGGAATCCTACTCCCGGTGGGAGTAGGACTCCCTTGGGCACGCCATAGAGGGCCGACCCTCCCCCTCCTCCACTCCTTTATATACGGGGGAGGGGGGCACCCCGTAGACACACAAGTTGACAATTGTCTTAGCCGTGTGCGGTGCCCCCTTCCACCATAATCCACCTCGGTCATATCGTTGCAGTGCTTAGGCGAAGCCCTGTTCTGGTAGCTTCATCATCACCGTCATCACACCGTCGTGCTGACGAAACTCTCCCTCGACACTGAGCTGGATCTAGAATTCGTGGAACGTCACCGAGTTGAACGTGTGCAGATCACGGAGGTGTTGTACCTTTGGTGCTAGGATCCGTCGGATCATGAAGATGTTCGACTACATCCACCGCGTTATCATAATACTTCCACTTATGGTCAACGAGGGTACATGGACAACACTCTTCCCTTCTCGTTGCTATGCATCACCTAGATAGATCTTGCGCGTGCATAGGAAAATTTTGAAATTACTACGTTCCCCAATAGTGGTATCAGAGCCAGGTCTATGCGTAGATGTTATATGCACGAGTAGAACACAAAGGAGTTGTGGGCGTGGGTATATACATATTGCTTTCCGTCACTAGTTGATTCTTGATTCAGCAGTATTGTTGGATGAAGCGGCTCAGAACGACATTACGCATACGCTTATGCGAGACTAGTTCTACCGACATGCTTCGCACACAGGTGGCTGGTGGGTGTCAGTTTCTCCAACATTAGTTCAATCAGATTCAATGAACAGGGTTCTTTCTGAAGATCAAAAAGCAATCACTATACCACGTTGTGGTTTTTGATGCATAGGTAAAAACGGTTCTTGCTCAGCCCATAGCAGCCACGTAAAACTTGCAACAACAAAGTAGAGGATGTCTAACTTGTTTATGCTGGGCATGTTGTGATGTAATTGAAGGAAATATGCCCTAGAGGCAATATTAAAGTTACTATTAATTTCCTTATTTCATGATAAATATTTATTATTCATGCTAGAATTGTATTAACCGGAAACATAATACATGTGTGAATACATAGACAAATAGAGTGTCACTAGTATGCCTCTACTTGACTAGCTCGTTAGTCAAAGATGGTTACGTTTCCTAACCATAGACATGAGTTTTCATTTGATTAACGAGATCACATCATTAGGAGAATGATGTGATTGACTTGACACATTCCGTTAGCTTAGCACTTGATCATTTTAGTTTACTGCTATTGCTTTCTTCATGACTTATACATGTTCCTATGACTATGAGATTATGCAACTCCCGATTACCGGAGGAACACTTTGTGTGCTACGAAAGATCACAACGTAACTAGGTGATTATAAAGGTGCTCTACAGGTGTCTCCGATGGTACTTGTTGAGTTGGCATATATCAAGATTAGGATTTGTCGCTCCGATTGTCGGAGAGGTATCTCTGGGCCCTCTCGGTAATGCACATCACTATAAGCCTTGCAAGCAATGCAACTAATGAGTTAGTTGCGGGATGATGCATTACGGTACGAGTAAAGAGACTTGCCGGTAACGAGATTGACCTAGGTATTGAGATACCGACGATCGAATCTCGGGCAAGTAACATACCGATGACAAAGGGAACAACGTATGTTGTTATGCGATTTGACCGATAAAGATCTTCGTAGAATATGTAGGAGCCAATATGAAAATCCAGGTTCTGCTATTGGTTATTGACTGGAGATGTGTCTTGGTCATGTCTACATAGTTCTCGAACCCGTAGGGTCCGCACGCTTAATGTCCAATGATGATTTGTATTATGAGTTTATGTGATTTGATGTACCGAAGGTAGTTCGGAGTCCCGGATGTGATCACAGACATGACGAGGAGTCTCGAAATGGTCAAGACATAAATATTGATATATTGGATGACTATATTCGGATATCGGAAGTTTTCCAGGTGATTTCGGAGAAACCCGGAGTGCCGAAGGGTTACCGGAACCCCTCGGGAGAAGTAATGGGCCACATGGGCCTTAGTGGAGGGAGAGAAGGCCGGCCAGGGAAGGCCGCGCGCCCCCTCCCCTCTAGTCCGAATTGGACAAGGGAAGGGGGGCGGCGCCCCCCTTTCCTTCTCCCTCTCCTCCTTCCTTTCCCCTCCTATTAGGAGTAGGAAAAGGGCGTCCTACTCCTACTAGGAGGAGGACTCCTCCTCCTGGCGTGCCTTGCAAGGGCCATCCGGCCTCCCCCTTGCTCCTTTATATACGAGGGCAGGGGGCACCCTAGGACACACAAGTTGATTGTTCCAAGCCATGTGCGGTGCCCCCCTCCACCATAATCCACCTTGATCATATCGTAGCAGTGCTTAGGCGAAGCCCTGCGTTGGTAGCAACATCATCACCGTCATCACGCCGTCGTGCTGACGGAACTCTCTTGTGAAACTCTGTTGGATCAGAGTTCGTGGGATGTCATCGAGCTGAACGTGTGCTGAACGTATCGTATGTTCGGTACTTGGATCGGTCGGATCGTGAAGACGTATGACTACATCAACCGCGTTCTCATAACGCTTCCGCTTACGGTCTACGAGGGTACGTGGACGATACTCTCCTGTCTCGTTGCTATGCATCACCATGATCTTGTGTGTGTGTGTGTGTGTAGGATTTTTTTGAAATTACTACGTTCCCCAACAATGGCATCCGAGCCAGGTTTATGTGTAGATGTTATATGCACGAGTAGAACACAAGTGAGTTGTGGGCGATACAAGTCATACTGCTTACTAGCATGTCATACTTTGGTTTGGCGGTATTGTTGGATGAAGCGGCCCGGACCGACATTACGCGTACGCTTACGCGAGACTGGTTCTATCGACGTGCTTTGCACACATGTGGCTGGCGGGGCTCAGTTTCTCCAACTTTAGTTGAACCGAGTGTGACTATGCCCGGTCCTTGTTGAAGGTTAAAACAGCACTAACTTGACCAAATATCGTTGTGGTTTTGATGCGTAGGTAGGAACGGTTCTTACTCAGCCCGTAGCAGCCATGTAAAACTTGCAACCACAAAGTAGAGGACGTCTAACTTGTTTTTGCATGGCATGTTGTGATGTGATATGGTCAAGGCATGATGCTATATTTTATTGTATGAGATGATCATGTTTTGTAACGGAGTTATCGGCAACTGGCAGGAGCCATATGGTTGTCGATTTATTGTATGATAGTCGTAGAAGCAATATTTCGCGAGACAACAATGATGCTACGATGGAGATCAAGGTGTCGCGCCGGTGACTATGGTGATCATGACGGTGCTTTGGAGATGGAGATCAAAGGCACAAGATGATGATGGCCATATCATATCACTTATATTTATTGCATGTGATGTGTATCCTTTATGCATCTTATTCTGCTTGATTGACGGTAGCATTATAAGATGATCTGTCACTAAATTTCAAGGTACAAGTGTTCTCCCTGATTATGCACCGTTGCCAAAGTTCGTCGTGCCGAGACACCACATGATGATCAGGTGTGATAAGCTCTACGTTCACATACAACGGGTGCAAGCCAGTTTTGCACACGCAGGAATGCTCGGGTTAAACTTGACGAGCCTAGCATATGCAGATATGGCCTCGGAACACTAAGACCGAAAGGTCGAGCGTGAATCACATAGGAGATATGATCAACATAGTGATGTTCACCATTGAAAACTACTCCATTTCATGTGATGATCAGTCATGGTTTAGTTGATTTGGATCACGTGATCACTTAGATGATTAGAGGGATGTCTATCTAAGTGGGAGTTCTTAAATATGATTAATTGAACTTTAATTTATCATGAACTTAGTACCTGATAGTATTTTGCTTGTCTATATTGTTGTAGATAGATGGCCCGTGATATTGTTCAGTTGAATTTTAATGCGTTCCTTGAGAAAGTAAAGTTAAAAGATGATGGTAGCAATTACACAGACTGGGTCCGTAACTTCAGGATTATCCTCTTTGCTACGCAAAAGAATTACGTCCTGGAAGCACCGCTAGGTGCCAAACCTGCTGCAGGAGCAACGCCAGATGTTATGAACGTCTGGCAGAGCAAAGCTGATGACTACTCGATAGTTCAGTGTGCCATGCTTTACGGCTTAGAACCGGGATTTCAACGATGTTTTGAACGTCATGGAGCATATGAGATGTTCTAGGATTTGTAGTTAATATTTCAAGAAAATGCTCGGATTGAGAAATATGAAGTCACCAATAAATTCTGCAGCTACAAGATAGAGGAGAATAGTTCTGTCAGTGAACATATACTCAAAATGTCTGGGTACCATAACCACTTGACACAACTGGGAGTTAATCTTCCTGTTGATAGTGTCATTGACAGAGTTTTTCAATCAATGCCATCAAGCTACAAGAGCTTCGTGATGAACTATAATATGCAAGGGATGGATAAGACGATTCCCAAGCTCTTCGCAATGCTGAAAGCTGCGGAGGTAGAAATCAGAAGGAGCATCAAGTGTTGATGGTCAACAAGACCACCAGTTTCAAGAAAAAGGGTAAAGGGAAGAAGAAGAAAGGGAACTTCAAGAAGAGCGGCAAACAAGTTGCTGCTCAGGAGAAGAAACCCAAGTCTGGACCTAAGCCTAAGACTGAGTGCTTCTACTACAAAGGGACTGGTCACTGGAAGCGGAACTGCCCCAAGTATTTGGCGGGTAAGAAGGATGGCAAGGTGAACAAAGGTATATGTGATATACATGTTATTGATGTGTACCTTACTAAAGATCCTAGTAGCACCTGGGTATTTGATACTGGTTCTGTTGCTAATATTTGCAACTCGAAACAGGGACTACGGATTAAGCGAAGATTGGCTAAGGACGTGGTGACGATGCATGTGGGAAATGGTTCCAAAGTCGATGTGATCGCCATCGGCACACTACATCTACATCTACCGTCGGGATTAGTTTTAGACCTGAATAATTGTTATTTGGTGCCAGCATTAAGCATGAACATTATATCTGGATCTTGTTTGATGCGAGATGGCTATTCATTTAAATCATAGAATAATGGTTGTTCTATTTATATGAGTAATATCTTTTATGGTCATGCACCCTTGAAGAGTGGTCTATTTTTAATGAATCTCGATAGTAGTGATACACATATTCATAATGTTGAAGCCCAAAGATACAGAGTTGATAATGATAGTGCAACTTATTTGTGGCACTGCCGTTTAGGTTATATTGGTGTAAAGCACATGAAGAAACTCCATTCTGATGGACTTTTGGAATCACTTGATTATGAATCACTTGGTACTTGCGAACCATGACTCATGGGCAAGATGACTAAAACGCCATTCCCCGAACTATGGAGCAAGCAACAGATTTGTTGGAAATCATACATACTGATGTATGTGATCCGATGAATGTTGAGGCTCACGGCGGGTATCGTTATTTTCTCACCTTCATAGATGATTTGAGCAGATATGGGTATATCTACTTGATGAAACATAAGTCTGAAACATTTGAAAAGTTCAAAGAATTTAATAGTGAAGTCGAAAATCATCGTAACAAGAAAATAAAGTTTCCATGATCTGATCGTGGAGGAGAGAGTTACGAGTTTGGTCTTCATTTGAAACAATGCGGAATAGTTTCGCAACTCACGCCAGCCGGAACACCACAGTGTAATGGTGTGTCTGAACGTCCTAATCGTACTTTACTAGATATGGTGCGATCTATGATGTCTCTTATTGATTTACCGCTATTGTTTTGGGGTTATGCTTCAGAAACAGCTGCATTCACGTTAAATAGGGCACCATCTAAATCCATTGAGACGACGGCTTATGAACTATGGTTTGGCAAGAAACCAAAGTTTTTGTTTCTTAAAAGTTTGGGGCTGCGATGCTTATGTGAAAATCTTCAACCTGATATGCTCGAACCAAAATCGGAGAAATGTGTCTTCATAGGATACCCAAAAGAGACTGTTGGGTACACCTTCTATCACAGATCCGAAGGCAAGACATTTGTTGCTAAGAATGGATCCTTTCTAGGGAGGGAGTTTTTTTTCAAAAGAAGTGAGTGGGAGGAAAGTAGAACTTGATGAGGTAATTGTACATGCTCCCTTATTGGAAAGTAGTCCATCACAGAAACCAGTTCCTATGACACCTACAACTATTAGTGAGGAAGCTAATGATGATGATCATGAAACTTCAGATCAAGTTACTACCGAACCTCGTAGGTCAACCAGAGTAAGATCCGCACCAGAGTGGTACGGTAATCCTGTTTTGGAGGTCATGTTACTTGACCATGACGAACCTACGAACTATGAGGAAGTGATGATGAGCCGAGATTCCGCAAAATGGCTTGAGGCCATGAAATCTGAGATGGGATCCATGTATGAGAACATAGTGTAGACTTTGGTTGACTTGCCCGATGGTCGGCAAGCCATCAAGAATAAATGGATCTTCAAGAAGAAGACTGACACTGATGGTAATGTTAGTGTCTACAAAGCTCGACTTGTTGCGAAAGGTTTTCGACAAGTTCAATGAGTTGACTACGATGAGACCTTCTCACTCGTAGCGATGCTTAATTCCGTCTGAATCATGTTAGCAATTGCCGCATTTTATGATTATGAAATTTGACAAATGGATGTGAAGACTGCATTCCTGAATGGATTTCTAGAAGAATAGTTGTAGATGATGCAACTTGAAGGTTTTATCGATCCAAAGGGTTCTAACAAAGTGTGCAAGATCCAGCGATCCATTTATGGACTGGTGCAAGCCTCTCGGAGTTGGAATAAACGTTTTGATAGTGTGATCAAAGCATATGGTTTTATACAGACTCTTGGAGAAGCCTGTATTTACAAGAAAGTGAGTGGGAGCTCTGTAGCATTTCTTATATTATATGTGGATGACATATTGTTGATTGGAAATGATATAGAATTTCTGGATAGCATAAAAGTATAATTGAATAAGAGTTTTTCAATGAAAGACCTCGGTGAAGCTGCTTATATATTGGGCATCAAGATCTATAGAAATAGATCAAGACGCTTAATTAGACTTTCACAAAGCACATACCTTGATAAAGTTTTGAAGAAGTTCAAAATGGATCAAGCTAAGAAAGGGTTCTTGCCTGTGTTACAAGGTGTGAAGTTGAGTAAGACTCAATGCCCGACCACTGCAGAAGATAGAGAGAAAATGAAATGTGTTCCCTATGCTTCAGCCATAGGGTCTATCATGTATGCAATTCTGTGTACCAGACCTGATGTGTGCCTTGCTATTAGTTTAGTAGGGATGTACCAAAGTAATCCAGGAGTGGATAACTGGACAACGGTCAAGAACATCCTGAAATACTTGAAAAGGACTAAGGATATGTTTCTCGTTTATGGAGGTGACAAAGAGCTCGTCGTAAATGGTTACGTCGATGCAATCTTTGACACTGATCCGGACAATTCTAAATCGCAAACCGGATACGTGTTTATATTGAACGGTGGAGCTGTCAGTTGGAGCAGTTCTAAACAAAGCGTCTTGGCAGGATCTACGTGTGAAGCGGAGTACATAGCTACTTCAGAAACAGCAAATGGATGAGTTTGGATGAAGGAGTTCATATCCGATCTAGGTGTCATACCTAGTGCATCGGGTCCAATGAAAATATTTTGTGACAATACTAGTGCAATTGTCTTGGCAAAGGAATCCAGATTTCACAAGAGAACAAAACACATCAAGAGACGCTTCAATTCCATCCGCGATCAAGTCCATGTGGGAGACATAGAGATTTGCAAGATACATACAGATCTGAATGTTGCAGACCCATTGACTAAGCCTCTCTCACGAGCAAAACATGATAAACAGCAAGGCTCCATGGTGATGTGAACTATGGGTGTTAATCACATAAAGATGTGAACTATTGGTGTTAAATCACATGGCGATGTGAACTAGATTATTGACTCAAGTGCAAGTGGGAGACTGAAGGAAATATGCCCTAGAGGCAATAATAAAGTTATTATTAATTTCCTTATTTCATGATAAATGTTTATTATTCATGCTAGAATTGTATTAAACGGAAACATAATACATGTGTGAATACATAGACAAACAGAGTGTCACTAGTATGCCTCTACTTTACTAGCTCGTTAGTCAAAGATGGTTATGTTTCCTAACCATAGACATGAGTTGTCATTTGATAAACGGGATCACATAATTAGGAGAATGATGTGATTGACTTGACCTATTCCATTAGCTTAGCACTTGATCGTTTTAGTTTACTGCTATTGCTTTCTTCATGACTTATACATGTTCCTATGACTATGAGATTATGCAACTCCCGATTACCAGGGGAACACTTTGTGTGCTACCAAACATCACAACGTAACTGGGTGATTATAAAGGTGCTCTACAGGTGTCTCTGATGGTACTTTTTGAGTTGGCATAGATCGAGATTAGGATTTCTCACTCCGATTGTTGGAGAGGTATCTCTAGGCCCTCTCGGTAATGCACATCACTATAAGCCTTGCAAGCAATGCAACTAATGAGTTAGCTGCGCGATGATGCATTACAGAACGAGTAAAGATACTTGCTGGTAATGAGATTGTGCTAGGTATTGAGATACCGACGATCGAATCTCGGGCAAGTAACATACCGATGACAAAGGGAACAACGTATGTTGTTATGCGGTTTGACCGATAAAGATCTTCGTAGCATATGTAGGAGCCAATATGAGCATCCAGGTTCCGCTATTGGTTATTGACCGGAGACGTGTCTCGGTCATGTCTACATAGTTCTCGAACCCGCAGGGTCCGCACGCAAAATGTCGAATGACGATCGTGTAGCGACCAGACCTCAAACAGTCTGATCTCTGTGCTTCAGTGTCATCCCTAGATCAGTAATGCTGACACGCACAGTACTTGAAGGATTTATAACAGAGTAGCAATCACACACTTATTACATCGAATGTCTCAAAAGAGAGCTTGATACAAATAGTATGGCTTAAGGCCATCTACTAACGATAACAGCGGAAGGCTTGGAAGATAAGTGAGTCCATCAACTCCAACGGCATCACTGGGTATAGAACCGCGACCTAAGGCTCCTTATTTGTCGGCTGAAAAGTCTACAACATGAACGTTGCAGCCCGAAAATGGGTCAGCACGTGGAAGATGCTGGCAATGTAACACATAGAGAGTAGTGAACAGAATAGGCTATACTACATGCATATATGGCTGGTGGAAAGCTCTATGGTTACAGTTTTGCGTAAAGCCGGTTTTTCCCTACTGCAAAGGAATAACTTTTATTTAACTATCATGGTGGTTGCTAAACATTGAGAGTGTAGACACCCTCTCGATCTCAATTAAATATCATCATTAAAACCCAACAAAATTAATTAAAGTCACATGATGAGATTCACAGGATAATCCAAGTACTAGATACTCAAGTTGCCCATAATAGGGGACACGGCTAACCATGATTAGTTTATACACTCTGCAGAGGTTTGCGCACTTTTCCCCACAAGACTCGATCTCCTCCGTTGGGATTCTCGCACTACATGGTGTTTGAGAAAAGGATGAACGAGACATAGTTTTTCAGAAGCGCTAGCACCTTACGATCGGGTAGACCGTTACACCTACTTTCCCCTACATCTGATAGTCTACCACTATAAGAGTTTGCACGACTTAATCAACTATGCTAGAGCCCATAGTATCTTGTGGCTGCACACGGAAGTTTCTAGTATGAATAATCTCATGATCCCTTTGAGCCTGGGTGGCGGTCCATAAAGAAAAACAGGCAATCGCTGGAATACCCAGGTGCCTCAATCCACCCAAATGTCATGAAAACACATCTGTCATATTAGAGTTGCCACCTTAAGTTAACCATTAATTAAACAATCTCACATCTATCATGAAAACACTCAAACCCAAACCACGTCTACGAGCATAGCATAGCAATATAAGCATAACGTAGAAGTAACTCCCAGGGTTTGATAATAAACAGGTGAATAGGTACTACCTCGTCTACTTCCCAAACCCACACATTAAGTCAGATCCTAACCATGCAATTGTGTGAGGATTGATCTAATGCAATAAAACTGGGTAGTAAGAGGTATGATCAAAGTGTTACTTGCCTTGCTGATGATCCGTGAAACCTAGAGATTCGAAGTAGCAAGCGGCGCACTCCGGGTACTCTATCGCAAACAAACAAGCACACAATAAGCACTCATGTAATGCACATGTAAAAATCAAATAAGAGATCTAACCAGAAAGTTCAACTTAAGAACTCCAGTTTGCAAAAAGAAACCATTCGAACGAAACAACGAAAGTCAAACGGCGAAAGAAACAGGCTTCGTTTAGTAATCTAGACCTAAGTCAAATTTTACAAAAGCAAAAACTTGTTTTAGTTGGTTAAACAGAAAGAGGGTTTCGAGACGAAACTCTAGGCGCTTGAATCCCTTGATTCCGATAAACGAGCGAAAAGTTATACTAAAACGAAAAACAGATCAGAAATCGTGATCAGAAATAATCGTGGAAAATCCGAGAAAAAGAAAAATGGACGAACAGGCTAACGAATGAACGTTCGCTAACTGCGGCTAAAAGACGAAAACCATTCGTTAAAACGAATGAACGAATGGGCGTTCGCTAAATAAACTAAACCGAAAAAACCGAGCTAAATAAAAAAACAGATCTAGGTTTTTTTTTAAAAAACCGAACAAAAACCGGGCGGTTTTCTCGAGGAAACTGGCGGCGCCGGCGGTGGTCAACCTCGGCGGCGGGACGGCTACGGCGTCGGGCGGAGTCTTCGGTGGAAGGCAGGGTCGGCGGCGGAGCGGCGTTGGGCGGCGGCGTCGGTGGCGGCGCTAGGGTTTGGGGTGGCGGGGCGGCTCGGGCTGGGCTACGGGGTTGGCCTCCCCGGCTTATAAGGGCCGGCCGGGCCAGAGTCCTAGTCGGACACAGCCCGGTTAGGTCGGTTCGTTTTTTTATAATAATAATATCACACAGAAAAACAAATAAAAGAAACACTAAATGGACTCCAAAAATCCCGAAATAAATTTTCCCCGACTTATAAAATCAAGGCAGACAAGATGAACATTTATTTGGGCCAAAATGCAATTCTGAAAAACGCGTATTTTTTCCTAATTCAAATAAAATAGTGAGAAAACTCCAAAATAAAATCTTATTTGATTTTTTAAAATCCTCAATATTTCTTTATTCTAGGAAAGTCATTTTATTCCCTCTCTCTTATTTTTATAATTGAAGATAAAATAAATAAAATCAAATGATCCTATTTTCAAAATTTGAGAAAACCCAAATATGAAAATAACGAAATCCCCAACTCTCTCCATGGGTCCTTGAGTTGCGTAGGATTTCTAGGATCTAGCCAAAATGCAATAAAATATGATATGCAATGATGATATAATGTATAACATTCCAAATTGAAAATTTGGGATGTTACATATCGGTATTATGAGTTAATGTGATTTGATGTACCGAAGGTAGTTTGGAGTCCCGGATGTGATCATGGACATGACGAGGAGTCTCAAAATGGTCGAGACATAAAGATTGATATATTGGACGACTAGGTTCGGATACCGAAAGTGTTCCAAGTGATTTCGGAGAAAACCAGAGTGCCGGAGGGTTACCGGAACCCCCCGGGAGAAGTATTGGGCCACATGGGCCTTAGTGGAGAGAGAGAGAGAGAGAGAGGGCCGGATAGGGTAGGCCGTGCGCCCCCTCCCCCTCTGGTCTGAATTGGACTAGGGAAGGGGGGCGGTGCCCCCTTTCCTTCTCCCTCTCCTCCTTCCTTTCCCCCTCCTAGTAGGAGTAGGAAAGGGGAGTCCTACTCCTACTAGGAGGAGGACTCCTCCTCCTGGTGCGCCTTGCAAGGGCCGACCGGCCTCCCCCTTGCTCCTTTATATACGGGGGCAGGGGGCACCCTAGGACACACAAGTTGATTGTTCCAAGCCGAGTGCGGTGCCCCCTCCACCATAATGCACCTCGATCATATCGTAGCAGTGCTTAGGCGAAGCCCTCGTCAGTAGCAACATCATCACCGTCATCACACCGTCGTGCTGACGAAACTCTCTTGTGAAACTCTGCTGGATCATAGTTCCTGGGACGTCATCGAGCTGAACGTGTGCTAAACTCGGAGGTGCCGTACGTTCGGTACTTGGATCAGTCGGATTGTGAAGACATACAACTACATCAACCGCGTTCTCATAACGCTTCCGCTTACGGTCTATGAGGGTACGTGGATGATACTATCCTCTGTCGTTGCTATGCATCACCATGATCTTGCGTGTGCATAGGAATTTTTTTGAAATTACTATGTTCGCCAACAGTGATATGGTCAAGACATGATGCTAAATTTTATTGTATGAGATGATCATGTTTTGTAACAGAGTTATTTGTAACTGGCAGGAGCCATATGGTTGTCGCTTTATTGTATGAAATGCAATCGCCATGTAATTGCTTTACTTTATCACTAAGTGGTAGGAATAGTCATAGAAGCAATAGTTGGCAAGACGACAATGATGCTTCGATGGAGATCAGGTGTCAAGCTGGTGACGATGGTGATCATGACGGTGCTTTGGAGATGGAGATCAAAGGCACAAGATGATGATGGCCATATCATATCACTTATATTGATTGCATGTGATGTTTATCCTTTATGCATCTTATTTTGCTTAGTTCGGCGATAACATTATAGGATGATCTCTCACTAAATTTCAAGGTACAAGTGTTCTCCCTAAGTATGCACCATTGCTACAGTTCGTCGTGCCGAGACACCACGTGATGATCGGGTGTGACAAGCTCTACGTTCACATATAACGGGTGCAAGCCAGTTTTGCACATGCAGAATACTCGGGTTAAACTTGACGAGCCTAGCATATGCAGATATGGCCTCGGAACACTGAGACCGAAAGGTCGAGCATGAATCATATAGTAGATATGATCAACATAGTGATGTTCACCATTGGAAACTTCTCCATCTCACGTGATGATCGGACATGGTTTAGTTGATATGGATCACGTGGTCACTTAGATGATTAGAGGGTTGTCTATGTAAGTGGGAGTTCTTAAGTAATTTGATTAATTGAACTTTAATTTATCCTGAACTTAGTACCTGATAGTATTTTGCATGTCTATGTTGTTGTAGATAGATGGCCCGTGCTGTTGTTCCGTTAAATTTTAATGCGTTCCTTGAGAAAGATAAGTTGAAACATGATGGTAGCAATTACACGGTCTAGGACCATTACTTGAGGATTATCCTCATTGCTGCACAGAAGAATTACGTCCGAGAAGCACCGCTAGGTGACAAATCCGCTGCAAGAGGAACGCCAGATGTTGTGAACACCTGGCAGAGCAAAGTTGATGACTACTCGATAGTTTAGTGTGCCATGCTTTACGGCTTAGAACCGGGACTTCAACGACGTTTTGAATGTCATGGAGCATATGAGATGTTCTAGGAGTTGAAGTTAATATTTCAAGCAAATGCCCGGATTGAGAGATATGAAGTCTCCAATAAGTTCTACAGCTACAAAATGGAGGAGAATAGTTCTGTCTGTGAACATATACTCAGAATGTCTGGCTACCACAACCACTTAACTCAACTGGGAGTTAATCTTCCTGATGATAGTGTCATTTAAAAAGTTCTTCAATCACTGCCACCAAGCTACAAGAGCTTCGTGATGAACTATAATATGCAAGGGATGGATAAGACGATTCCCGTGCTCTTCGCAATGATAAAGGCTATGGAGGTAGAAATCAAGAAAGAGCATCAAGTGTTGATGGTCAACAAGACCACCAGTTTCAAGAAAAAGGGTAAAGGGAAGAAGGGAACTTCAAGAAGAACAACAATTAAATTGGTGCTCAAGTGAAGAAGCCCAAGTCTGGACAGAAGCCTCAGACTAAGTGCTTCTACTGCAAAGGGACTGGTCACTTGAAGGAAAACTGCCCAAGTATTTGGTCAAGAAGAAGGATGGCAAAGTGAATGGTATATTTGATATACATGTTATTGATGTGTACCTTACTAATGCTCGCTGTAGTGCCCGGGTATTTGATACTGGTTCTGTTGCTAATATTTGCAACTTGAAATAGGGGCTATAGATTAAGCGAAGATTGGCTAACGATGAGGTGACTATGCGTGTGGGAAATGGTTCCAAAGTTGATGTGATCACCGTCGGCACGCTACCTCTACATCTACCTTCGGGATTAGTTTTAGACCTAAATAATTGTTATTTGTTGCCAGCGTTGAGCATGAACATTATATCTGGATCTTGTTTGATGCGATACGGTCATTCCTTTGAATCAAAGAATACTGGTTGTTCTATTTATATGAATAATATCTTTTATGGTCATGCACCCTTGATGAGTGGTCTGTTTTTACTAAATCTTGATAGTAGTGATACACATATTCATAGTATTGAAGCCAAAAGATATACGATTAATAATGATAGTGCAACTTATTTGTGGCATTGCCGTTTAGGTCATATTGGTGTAAAGCGCATGAAGAAACTCCATGCTGATGGGCTTTTGGAATTACTTGATTATGAATCACTTGATCCTTGCGAACTATGCCAAATGGGCAAGATGACTAAGACTCTGTTCTCCGGAACAATGAAACGAGCAACAGACTTGTTGGAAATAATACATACTAATGTATGCGATCCAATAAGTGTTGATGCTCGCGACGGGTATTGTTATTTTCTTACCTTCACAGATTATTTGAGCAGATATGGGTATATCTACTTAATGAAACATAAGTCTGAAACATTTGAAAAGTTCAAAGAATTTCAGAGTGAAGTGAAAAATCATCGTGACAATAAAATTAAGTTTCTATGATCTGATCGTGGAGGTGAATATTTGAGTTATGAGTTTGGTCTTCATTTGAAACAATGCGGAATAGTTTCGCAACTCACGCCACCTGGAACACCACATCGTAATGGTGTGTCCGAACGTCGTAACCGCACTTTATTAGATATGGTGCGACCTATGATGTCTCTCACTGATTTACCGCTATTGTTTTGGGTTTATGCTTTAGAGGCACCATCAAAATCCGTTGAGAAGACACCTTATGTACTGTGGTTTGGCAAGAAACCCAAGTTGTCGTTTCTTAAAGTTTGGGGCTGCGATGCTTATGTGAAAAAACTTCAACCTGATAAGCTCGAACCCAAATCGGAGAAATGTGTCTTCATAGGATACCCCAAGGAGACTGTTGGGTACACCTTCTATCACAGATCTGAAGGCAAGATATTCATTGCTAAGAATGGATCCTTTCTAGAGAAGGAGTTTCTCTCAAAAGAAGTGAGTGGGAGGAAAGTAGAACTTGATGAGGTAATTGTACCTGCTCCCTTATTGTAAAGTAGTTCATCACTGAAATTAGTTCCAGTGATTCCTACACCAGTAAGTGAGGAAGCTAATTATGATGATCATGAAACTTCTGATCAAGTTACTACCGAATCTCGTAGGTTAACCAGATTAAGATCCGCACCAGAGTGGTACGGTAATCCTGTTCTGGAGGTCATGTTACTTGACCATGACGAACCTACGAACTATGAGGAAGCGATGATGAGCCCGGATTCCACAAAATGGCTTGAGGCCATGAAATCTGAGATGTGATCCATGTATGAGAACAAAGTGTGGACTTTGGTTGACTTGCCCGATGATCGGCAGGCCATAGAGAATAAATGGATCTTGAAGAAGAAGACTGACGCGGACGGTAATGTTACTGCCTACAAAGCTCGACTTGTTGCAAAAGGTTTTCGACAAGTAGAAGGAGTTGACGACGATGAGACTTTCTCACCCGTGGCGATGCTTCAGTCCATCCGAATCATGTTAGCAATTGCCGCATTTTATGATTATGAAATTTGGCAAATGGATGTCAAAACTGCATTCCTTAATGGATATCTTAGAGAAGAGTTGTATATCATGCAACCAGAAGGTTTTGTCGATCCAAAAGGTGCTAACAAAGTGTGCAAGCTCCACTGATCCATTTATGGACTGGTGCAAGCCTCTGGGAGTTGGAATATACACTTTGATAGTGTGATCAAAGCATATGGTTTTATACAGACTTTTGGAGAAGCTTGTATTGACAAGAAAGTGAGTGGGAGGTCTGTAGCATTTCTGATATTATATGTGGATGACATATTGTTGATCGAAAACGATACTGAATTTCTGAATAGCATAAAAGGATACTTGAATAAGAATTTTTCAATGAAAGACCTCGGTGAAGCTGCTTATATATTGGGCATCAAGATCTATAGAGATAGATCAAGACGCTTAATTGGACTTTCACAAAGGACATACCTTGATAAAGTTTTGAAGAAGTTCAAAATGGATCAAGCAAAGAAAGGGTTCTTGCCTTTGTTACAAGGTGTGAAGTTGAGTCATACTCAATGCCCGACCACTGCAGAAGATAGAGAGAAAATGAAAGTCATTCCCTATGCTTCAGCCATAGGTTCTATCATGTATGCAATGTTGTGTACCAGACCTGATGTGTGCCTTGCTATTAGTTTGGCAAGGAGGTACCAAAGTAATCCAGGAGTTGATCACTGGACAGCGGTCAAGAACATCCTGGAATACCTGAAAAGGACTAAGGATATGTTTCTCGTTTATGAAGGTGACAAAGAGCTCGTCGTAAACGGTTACGTCGATGCATGCTTTGACACTGATCCGGATGACTCTAAGTCACAAACCGGATACATATTTTTATTAAATGTAGATTTGTCAGTTGGTGCAGTTCCAAGCAGAGCGTCGTGGTGGGATCTACATGTGAAGCGGAGTACATAGCTGCTTAGGAAGCAGCAAATGAAGGAGTATGGATGAAGGAGTTCATATTCGATCTAGGTGTCATACCTAGTGCATCGGGTCCAATGAAAATCTTTTGTGGCAATACTGGTGCAATTGCCTTGGCAAAGGAATCCAGATTTCACAAGAGAACCAAGCACATCAGGAGACGCTTCTATTCCATCCACGATCAAGTCAAGGAGGGAGACATAGAGATTTGCAAGACTCCCTGGGTGTTAGAATCATCACAATGTAATCTAGATTATTGACTCTAGTGCAAGTGGGAGACTGAAGGAATTATGCCCTAGAGGCAATAATAAAGTTGTTATTTATATTTCCTTATATCATGATAAATGTTTATTATTCATGCTAGAATTGTATTAACCGGAAAATTAGTACATGTGTGAATACATAGACAAATAGAGTGTCACTAGTATGCCTCTACTTCACTAGCTCGTTGAATCAATGATGGTTATGTTTGCTGACCATAGACATGAGTTGTCATTTGATTAACGGGATCACATCATTAGAGAATGATGTGATTGACTTGACCCATCCATTAGCTTAGCACGATGATCGTTTAGTTTGTTGCTATTGCTTTCTCCATAACTTATACATGTTCCTATGACTATGAGATCATGCAACTCCCGAATACCGGAGGAACACTTAGTGTGCTATCAGACGTGACAACGTAACTGGGTGACTATAAAGATGCTCTACAGGTGTCTTCGATGGTCTTTGTTGAGTTGCATAGATCAAGATTAGGATTTGTCACTCCGAATATAAGAGAGGTATCTCTGGGCCCTCTCAGTAATGCACATCACTATAAGCCTTGCAAGCAATGTAACTAATGAGTTAGTTGCGGGATGACGCATTACGGAACGAGTAAAGAGACTTGCCGGTAACGAGATTGAACTAGGTATTGAGATACCGACGATCGAATCTCGTACAAGTAACATACCGATGACAAAGGGAACAACGTATGTTGTTATGCGGTTTGACCGATAAAGATCTTCGTAGAATATGTAGGAACCAATATAGCATCCAGTTTCCGCTATTGGTTATTGACCAGAGATGAGTCTCAGTCATGTCTACATAGTTCTCGAACCCATAGGGTCCGCACGCTTAACGTTCGGTGACAATCGGTATTATGAGTTTTTGTGTTTTGATGTACCGAAGGTTGTTCGGAGTCCCGGATGTGATCACGGGCACGACGAGGAGTCTTGAAATGGTTGAGACATAAATATTGATATATTGGTAGCCTATGTTTGGACATCGGAATGGTTCCAGGTGAGTTCGGGATATACCGGAGTACCGGGAGGTTACCGGGACTCCCCGGGAAATATGTGGGCCTTATTGGGCCATAGTGGGAGAGAGGAGAAGGGATCCTAGGAGGGGGCGCCCCCAAGCCCAATTTGAATTTGGTGGGGCGCCCCCCCCCCTTTCCTTTCCCCTCTCTCCCCCTTCCTTCCTCTCCTAATCGAACTAGGGAAGGGGGGAATCCTACTCCTGGTGGGAGTAGGACTCCTCTGGGCGCACCATAGAGGGCCGGCCCCTCCCCCTCCTCCACTCCTTTATATACAGGGGAGGGGGGCACCCCATAGACACACAAGTTGACAATTGTCTTAGCCATGTCTGGTGCCCCCTTCCACCATAATCCACCTCAGTCATATCGTTGCAGTGCTTAGGCGAAGCCCTGTTCCGGTAGCTTCATCATCATCATCATCACGCCGTCGTGCTGACGAAACTCTCCCTCGACACTCAGCTGGATCTAGAATTCGCGGGACGTCACCGAGCTGAACGTGTGCAGATCATGGAGGTGCCGTACCTTTGGTGCTAGGATCGGTCGGATTGTGAAGACGTTCGACTACATCAACCGCGTTGTCATAACGCTTCCGCTTACAGTCTACGAGGGTACGCGGACAGCACTCTTCCCTTCTCGTTGGTATGCATCACCTAGATAGATCTTGCGTGTGCATAGGAAAAATTTGAATTTACCACGTTCCCCAAGAATATGCACCACTTATTCTGCTTGGTTTACCTCGTAACCATCACATGCATCACTTACCAGCCTCGGACATCACACGATCATCTCAGGATCAAATCAAGCTTGGTATAAACAATACCATAGTAATCATTAAATGAGCGCAAGGAGCTTGATCTTTACCCATGATTCACGCACAACATCACGAATATCCAACAACTCGGTATCCTCGATACCACGGTGATCATCTCACGATCACATAAAGATCAACTAACTCTAGTATCCACTATACCTCCATGATCCTCTCTTGATCACAACCAATCTCTTTCTCATCATCGAACCGGGGTTGTTGTTAAGCAAGTTATTGTTATTACTGTTGACCCACAATGTGACCAACTATGAACTGGGCCCTTATTTGCGGGCGCGGCTATCGATAGATTAATACACTCTGCAGAGGTAGCGCACTTTACCCACGCCACGGAACCCATGGCCTCGCACTCCCATTCGGGTGGACCAACGACATTCCGACAGAACTCTCCCATTGCCATGACACTCTTACGGCCACTCCGACCAACTCCCCACTAGGCTTAGTCCTGGGTGACCTAGCCTACCAAAGGCAAAACTACCACCGCCGTGGCAAATAAACAGTCCCAAACGGGGACACGGTACCATAACAACAACGGGTTCACAAGGTTATGTCTGCTTACCGGGCCAGGGTAACACATGTCCATAACCTTCCCTCGTTGGAGACACTGACAAAAGGCATGACAACGGACGACTACCGGCCTCCCCATAAAGGAAAATGTGGTTTCACTTTTCATCCCGATATGGTGGCACCATGACTCAGCCAAAAGTTGTTCAAGTTCAACTTAATCCGGTTAAACTTGAATGCAATATGTTGAGCCATGATAAAATAACATGATGCAGATGTTATTGGGCCTCCAAGTGCAGAGGTTTGTAGGACAGTAGCAAATTTCCCTCAAGTGGATGACCTAAGGTTTATCAATCCGTGGGAGGCGTAGGATGAAGATGGTCTCTCTCAAACAACCCTGCAACCAAATAACAAAGAGTCTCTTGTGTCCCCAACACACCCAATACAATGGTAAATTGTATAGGTGCACTAGTTCGGCGAAGAGATGGTGATACAAGTGCAATGTGGATGGTAGATATAGGTTTTTGTAATCTGAAAATATAAAAACATCAAGATAACTAATGATAAAAGTGAGTGAAAACGGTATTGAAATGCGTTGAAACAAGGCCTAGGGTTCATACTTTCACTAGTGCAAGTTCTCTCAATAATAATAACATAATTGGATCATATAACTATCCCTCAACATGCAACAAAGAGTCACTCCAAAGTCACTAATAGCGGCGAACAAACAAAGAGATTATTGTAGGGTATGAAATCACCTCAAAATTATTCTTTCCGATCAATCCATGGGCTATTCCTATAAGTGTCACAAATAGCCCTAGAGTTAGTAGTAAAATAACACCTTAAGACACAAATTAACCAAAACCCTAATTCCACCTAGATACTCCAATGTCACCTCAAGTATCCGTGGGTATGATTATACGATATGCATCACACAATCTCAGATTCATCTGTTCAACCAACACAAAGAACTTCAAAGAGTGCCCCAAAGTTTCTACTGGAGAGTCAAGACGAAAACGTGTGCCAACCCCTATGCATAAGTTCACAAGGTCACAGAACTCGCAAGTTGATCACCAAAACATACATCAAGTGGATCACGTGAATATCCCATTGTCACCACATATAAGCACATGCAAGACATACATCAAGTGTTCTCAAATCCTTAAAGACTCAACCCGGTAAGGTAACTTCAAAGGGAAAACTCAATTCATCACATGGAGATAGAGGGGAAGAAACATCATAAGATCCAACTATAATAGCAAAGCTCACGGTACATAAAGATCGTGCCATATCAAGAACACGAGAGAGAGATAGAGAGAGAGAGAGAGAGAGATCGAACACATAGGTACTGGTACATACCCTCAGCCCTGAGGGTGAACTACTCCCTCCTCATCATGGAGAGCGTCAGGATGATGAAGATGGCCACTGGTGATGATTCACCCCTCCGCTAGGGTGCCGGAATAGGGTCCCAATTGGGTTTTGGTGGCTACAGAGGCTTGCGGCGGCGGAACTCCCAATCTAGGTTTTTTTCGATGGTTTCTGTATTTATAAGAATTTTGGCGTTGGTCTCACGTCAGGGGGGGGGGGGTCTCTGAGTCATCCATGAGATAAGGGGGCGATCCTAGGGGTAGGGCGCGCCCTGCACCCTCGTGGATGGCTCGGGACTCTTCTGGCCCAACTCTTTTACTTCGGGGGTTTCTTTTGGTCCATACAAAATCATCAAAAATTGGCACGTCAGTTGGACTCCGTTTGGTATTCCTTTTCTGTAGAACTCAAAAACAAGGAAAAAACAGAAACTGGCACTAGGCTCTAGGTTAATAGTTTAGTCCCAAAATCATATAAAATAGCATATAAATGCATATAAAACATCCAAGATGGATAATATAATAGTATGGAACAATAAAAAAATTATAGATACGTTGGAGACGTATCAAGCATCCCCAAGCTTAATTCCTGCTCGTCCTCGAGTAGGTAAATGATAAAAACAGAATTTTTGATGTGGAATGCTACCTAACATAATTATCAATGTAATTTTCTTTATTGTGGCATGAATGTTCAGATCCAGAAGATTCAATACAAAATTTTAATATTGACTTAAAAGTAATAATACTTCAAGCATACTAACAAAGTAATCATGTCTTCTCAAAATAACATCGCCAAAGAAAGTTCATCCCTACAAAATCATATAGTCTGGCTATGCTCCATTTTTATCACACAAAATATTCAAATCATGCACAACGCCGATGACAAGCCAAGCAATTGTTTCGTACTTTTGATGTTCTCAAACCTTTTCAACTTTCACGCAATACATGAGCGTGAGCCAGTGACATAACACTATAGGTGGAATAGAAGGTTGTTGTGGAGAAGACAAAAAGAATGAGATAGTCTCACATCAACTAGGCGTATCAACGGGCTATGGAGATTCCCATCAATAGATATCAATGTTAGTGAGTAGGGATTGCCATTCAACGGATGCACTAGAGCTATAAGTGTATGAAAGCTCAAAAAGAAAACTAAGTGGGTGTGCATCCAACTTCCTTGCTCATGAAGACCTAGGGCATTTGAGGAAGCCCATCGTTGGAATATACAAGCCAAGTTCTATAATGAAAAATTCCCACTAGTATATGAAATTGAAAACATAGGAGACTCTCTATCATGAAGATCATGGTGCTACTTTGAAGCAAGAGTGTGGTAAATGGATAGTAGCATTGCCCCTTCTCTCTTTTCTCTCATTTTTTGTTTTTTGGGGCCTTCTCTTTTTTGGCCTTTCTCTTTTTTTATTTCCCCACATGGGACAATGCTCTAATAATGAAGATCATCACACTTTTATTTACTTACAACTCAAGAATTACAACTCGATACTTAGAACAAAATATGACTCTATATGAATGCCTCCGGTGGTGTACCGGGATGTGCAATGAATCAAGAGTGACATGTATGAAAGAATTATGATCGGTGGCTTTGCCACAAATACAATGTCAACTACATGATCATGCAACGCAATATGACAATGATGGAGCGTGTCATAATTAACAAAACGGTGGAAAGTTGCATGGCAATATATCTCGGAATGGCTATGGAAATGCCATAATAGGAAGGTATGGTGGATGTTTTGAGGAAGGTATATGGTGGGTGTATAGTACCTGCGAAATTTAAGCGATACTAGAGAGGCTAGCAATGGTGGAAGGGTGAGAGTGCGTATAACACATGGACTCAACATTAGTCATAAAGAACTCACATACTTATTGCAAAAGTCTATTAGCTGTCGAAACAAAGTACTATGCTCATGCTCCTAGGGGGATAGATTGGTAGAAAAATACCATCGCTCGTCCTCGACCGCCACTCATAAGGAAGACAATCAAAAAATATCTCATGCTCCAACTTCGTTACATAACGGTTCACTATACATGCATGCTACGGGACTCACAAACCTTAAAGTATTTCTCAAATTCACAACTACTCACTAGCATGACTCTAATATCAACATCTTCATATCTCAAAAAAATCATAAAGAATCAAACTTCTCATAGTATTCAACACACTTTATATGAAAGTTTTTATTATACCCATCTTGGATGCCCATCATATTAGGACTAGTTTTATAGCCAAAGCAAATTACCATGCTGTTCTAAAAGATTCTAAAAATAATATAAGTGAAGCATGAGAGATCAATAATTTCTATAAAATAAAACCACCGTTGTGCTCTAAAAATATATAAGTGAAGCACTAGAGCAAACGACAAACTACTCCAAAAGATGTAAGCGAAGCACAATGAGTAGTTGAATAATTATGTAACTATGTGAAGACTCCTTCTCATAAATAAAATTTCAGATCTTAAGTACTTTATCCAAACAGAAATCAACACAAAATAAAATGACATTTCAAGTATAGCACATATCATGTGAAGAAGCAAAAACTTAGGCTCAACCAAAACTGACCAATAGTTGTTGAAGAAGAAAGGTGGGATGCCAACCGGGGCATCCCCAAGCTTAGATGCTTGAGACTTCTTGAAATATTGACTAGGGATGCCTTGGGCATCCCCAAGCTTGAGCTTTTATGTCTCCTTAATTCCATTCATATCGCGGTTTCCCTAAATCTTAAAAACTTCATCCACACCAAACTCAACAAGATCTCGTGAGATAACTTAGTATGAATCCATGCTAAACCTTATCATTCTATACTATATAAAATCACTAAAATTATATTTTGACATTGCATACTAAATACCTCTGCATATTTAATACTCGTATCATCAAATAGAATCATTAAACAAGCAAACATATGCAAACAATGCAATCATAACAGCAATCTTTCTAAACAGGATAGTCTATAAAGAATGCAAGAGGAATCATACTTCTTTAACTCCAAAAATTCTGAAAAGTTACCACACTGTAGATAATTTGTTGTTACACATTGTGCAAACATTTCAAGATTTTATCATGTTCTGACTATTCACAAATATTCAAAACTTAACAGCAAACTTTCTGTTTTTATAACAAGAACATATGGACTTGCAAAGTAAGCATGGTAAAGGCTATACTTGACATTTTTATTGAATTAAAAGATATAAACCATTAATCTAAATACCAGAAAGAAAATCCTAAAAAATAAAATGACGCTCCAAGCAAAACACATATCATGTGGTGAATAAAATTATAGCTCCAAGTAAGGTTACCGATGAACGAAGACGAAAGAGGGGATGCCTTCCGGGGCATCCCCATGCTTAGGCTCTCGGTTGTCCTTGAATATTACCCTGGGGTGCCTTGGGCATCCCCAATCTTAGGCTCTTGCCACTCCTTATTCCATAGTCCATCGAATCTTTACCCAAAACTTGAAAACTTTACAACACAAAACTTAACAGAAAACGTGTAAGCTCCGTTAGTATAAGAAAGCAAATCACCACTTAGGTACTGTCAAGACAAGATTCATAATTTTTCTCACATGATTCCTACTGTACCCTATCATTTCTACAATTTATATTAAGCAATATAAGCCATAGAAACTAGAAAACAAGCAAACTATGCATCGAACACAGAATCTGTCAAAAATAGAACAATATGTACTAATATGTAACTCTCGAATACTTCTGTGACTCCATAGAAAACAAGCAAACTATGCATCGAACACAGAATCTGTCAAAAACAGAACAATATGTACTAATATGTAACTCTCGAATACTTCTGTGACTCCAAAAATTCTGGTAAATTAGGAAGTCCTAGGCAATTTGTTTCTTAATCCTCATCAGAAATAATCAGTATTTTATCACACTTCTGTTAAAAATGAAAACTAATCTCCTGGGCGCAAAAGTTTCTGTTTTTCAGCAAGATCAAATCAACTATCACCGTAAGCCACCCAAAGGTCTTACTTGGCACTTTATTGAAATACAAGCTATAAAACATGATTGCTACAGTAGCATAATCATATGAACACACAAAAATAGTAGGTATAAATGTTGGGTTGTCTCCCAACAAGCGCTTTTCTTTAGTGCCTTTCTAGCTAGGCATGATGATTTCAATGATACTCATATAAAAGATAGGGATTGAAACATAATGGGATCATCATGAAGAATATGACTAGCACATTTAAGTCTCACCCACTTCCTATGCATAGGAATTTTGTGAGCAAACAACTTATGGGAACAAGAATCAACTTTTATAGGCAGGTAAAACAAGCATATCTTCAAGATTTTCAACACATAGAGAGGAAACTTGATATTATTGCAACTCCTACAAGCATATATTCCTCCCTCATAATAATTTTCAGTAGCATCATGAATGACTTCAACAATATAACACATAAAGCATTCTTTTCATGATCTACAAGCATAGAATTTTTAGTACTCTCCACATCAACAAATTTCTTCTCATGAATAGTAATGTGAGCAAACTCAACAAAATAACTATCATGTGAGGCATAATCCAATTGAAAGTTAAAATCATGATGACAAGTTTCATAGATATCATTATTCTTTATAGCATACATGTTGTCGGTGTCAAAACCGGCGGATCTCGGGTAGGGGGTCCCGAACTGTGCGTCTAGGCCGGATGGTAACAGGAGGCAAGGGACACGAAGTTTTACCCAGGTTCGGGCCCTCTTGATGGAGGGAAAACCCTACGTCCTACTTGATTAATATTGAAGATATGAGTGTTACAAGAGTAGATCTACCACGAGATCAGAGAGGCTAAACCCTAGAAGCTAGCCTACGGTATGATTGTATGTTGTGATTGTTGTCCTACGGACTAAAACCCTCCAGTTTATATAGACACCGGAGAGGGTTAGGGTTACATAAGGTCGGTTACAAAGGAGGAGATATCCATATACGTATTGCCTAGCTTGCCTTCCACGCCAAGTAGAGTCCCATCCTGACACGAGACGAAGTCTTCAATCTTGTATCTTCATAGTCTAACTGTCCGGCCAATGGAGATAGTCCGGCTGTCCGGAGACCCCCTAATCCAGGACTCCCACAGTAGCCCCTAAACCATGCGTCAATGACGATGAGTCCAGTGTGCAGTTGTCTTCGGCATTGCAAGGCGGGTTCCTTCTCCGAATACATTGTAGAAGAAGTTGAATACGAGGATAGTGTCCGACCCTGCAAAATAAGTCCCACATTTCACCATAGAGAGAATAATGCTTTCGCAGATCTAATCCGCTAGCTTGTTTTGGCAACATGACGTTACGTCGTGGCCCGGTGATTATTCGAACCATTTCTCTTAACCTGCTCCACGCATAACATGAGGCGGTTTCTTGACACGTCTTGCCAAAGCGGAGATCGTGTTCCCCTGATTACGGGATTCTCATTAATGCGGTTAGTGGGTAACCCAACCGTGTCTAGGACTCCTAGATTATAGCTAAGTCCAAAACGGCTACGGAGAGGACGCTTGATATTCACCCTCTTTATAAGGGGACAAGGTTTTCACTTTTTCCCTCTCGTGCTCAACCAAACCCTTCCCCCGCCTCGAGTTCTAACACCCAAAGCCCAGGTTAGGTGCTCCGGATCTTCAATCATGTCCGGATCCAGCCTTCAAGGCCGATGGATACCCTCCTCCGTGATGGAAGAGGACATTAAGAAGTTGAGGGAGGCCAGATACCTGACCGCCGAGGTTTCGCATCGGCTGCCTGCCCGAGGGCAGGTCGTCCCTACTCCCGAACCCAACGAGAACATTGTGTTCGTCTCCCACTTCCTCCGAGGTCTAGGCCTCACTCTGGATCCCTTCGTCAGGGGCTTGATGTTCTATTATGGGCTAGATTTCCACGACCTAGCTCCGGACTCCTTTCTCCACATCACGACATTTATTATTGTGTGTGAGGCCTTCCTCCGTGTGATCCCTCACTTTGGCCTGTGGCTCAAGACCTTTGAAGTACAACCGAAGGTGATCAAGGGGCAGCATGCAGCGTGCGGAGGTGCATCAATATGCAAGATGGCATGAGCTCCATGGCCGAAAGGTTCCTTTCCAGAGGTATCCGAATTATGGCAACGGGAGTGGTTCTATGTCATGGCTCCCAGAAGTGCCAAGTGGGCGGCTGCCCCCGCTTTCCGCCCGGGCCCCCCACCACAACTGATGTCATGGATTAGCAGGGGCCTGAGCTGGGGTCCAGCCAAGGACGTGCCTATACTGCAACGCCGCATCAAAGATCTCTTCGAGGGAGATTTTAATTTGGTTGCGGTAATACAAGTTATGCTGGTTCGTCAAGTCCAGCCTTGCAAATGCCGACCCCTGCGCTTGTGGGAGTTCAACCCAGAGGGACCACGTTCCATTCAAAGTTTCCTCGGCCTGACGCACGAGGAGATGTACAAGTCATTCTTCGGACCTCAAGTGGAGTGTCCGGATATCACCGAGGACGTGGGCCTAAGCAGTAATCGCGTCGCTGAACAAGTAAGAAATCCTCTAGCCGAACACACTATCTTTTATTCGAGGTTATTTTTGAGAGTTCGCCTTTTGACCAGGACTGGCTAACGAAGGCGAAGATGATTCGGTGTTTGGCCCCCCTCCCCGAGGGTTCGGAAAATCCGGTATTGGAGAAGATGCTCGAGGTCGCACCTTGCCCGGAACCCTTGAAGGAAGATACCGAGGGGGATAATACGGGCGAACGCGGGCCCCCATCGCTACCCGCTCCGACCGAGGGAACGAGCGTTCCCACGAAGGAGGACGATCGGGGGAGGAAAAGGACTGCTTTCGAGGATCCAGAAGCCGAAGCCTCCAAACAGGAGAAGAAGTCTGACACAGAGGGTCCTGCCTCGGGGGTGCTTTTGCCGCACAAAGTCCGCGAGGGGATCTGCCCTCGAACGAGTCGTAAGTGATCCAAAATATTTTAATAGTAAGAGTATGCTATCTTTTTCCTCTGAGAAAACAACCACCGCATATATCTTGTAGTTCGGGCCTCAACCCCTCTCAAATGAGTTCGTCTTTGGGGGATCTTCTTTCGGAGATGATGGAGAGCAAAACGCCTCCCCCGGACTCCTCCGCTCCAGAAGCGGGCGACCCCGAAGTGTCATCACGGAGGGCCTCTCCGGATCCGGTGAGGCCAGAAGATAGTCCCATAGACCCCAGAAGTCCCCAGTGTCCGGCTCCCGAAGAGAGCATATGAAAGAGTCCGGCACCGTCTAGTGTGCGGTCAGACGTTCTGAGGGAGTTGGTGGGGCGAGCGGCCATCTCAGAAGAGCACCGTACGCTGATGGGTACGGTGATGGAGAGAATCTCGTTCGCTGAAAGCGGATTACATGAAGCCTTTATGAGTCTATTGACAGGCTTTGAGGTATGTGAGATAAGATGTGATAGTACTGCACATGTTATAGTAGCCCCTGAGACTCTGGTTGTCGTCGAGAACGGCAGCGAACAGAGGATCAAATTCCCAGGCAATAACCTGTCTACTTTTATGTGCAGGTGGTGGGAGCTCCGGTGGCTAGCCGGACTAGGGAGTTTGCCCAATTAAAACGACAGCTGGATGCGGCAGACGCCGACATCAAGCTTGTTAACAAGAGGCTTGAAGAGGCACAGGGTAAGTGTTATTATCCGGTGAACGCCACATAGTAAGAGCAGCATAATGCTAGTATCTTTAATATGTTGTGACTGCAGATGGGGCTGCCACCGTGGAAGCCTTGCGGGAGGAACTTGCCCGAGCCAAGGAACAAGCGAGGAGTAGTAATGTGGTTGCTTTGAAGGCGGCCGAAGAGTTGAAAGCCGAGAAGGCCGCACATTGCGAGAGCCAAGAGAAGATGGCCAAGATGCCCGTAGAATTGAAAGACACTGCCGACCGTTGTCGGGTCCTTGAGAAAGAGAACCAAGCGAAGGCAACGGACCTTGAGAAGGCCGCGGTGGCAGACAAAGACACCCGTACTGCTATGAGAGCGAAGAAGGAGGAGCTGCAGGAAGCCGGGGATATTGCGGCTGGAAAACCCTTGTCAGGACCCCGACTCGATGTCACATTGATCTAGCCGGTAACACCTCATATCACTTTGCGGCCTCACGCACGGTATCCCCACGGGTGTCGCCTTACCTTTGCCCGGGACCGTTTGCGCCTTTTGGCTCACGTATATGATAGTGTCGCTAGCATCCATATGATAAGGAGCCCGGGCTGACATGACTAGTCGTAAACTCAAAGTGGCACAGACTTACAGGGACAGGCATCCATGACCCAGCTTCGAACATGTCGGTCATCAGCAAGTGGGTCCGGGCTGTAGCACTGGGCTAGCAGGACTCCGGTAAACTGGGCTGTAGCGAGCTAACAGGACTCCGGTACTCAATGCGTGACATTTCCCCGAAGGGACAGACACAGGAACGAAGAAGGACACATGCCGGCCAGCCTAAGTGTTCCAGAGCAGTAGCAAGCTACCATGGCTCAGCGGTAACACTAGGAGACATTTCCCGGTAAGAGAGGCTACTAAAGATAAACAACTAGATAGTCAGATCCCACACATACCAAGCATTTCAATCATACACACAATATGCTCGATATGTGCAAATACAACGAAGCATCACAACATGACTCTACGACACAAGTACTTTATTTAAGGCTCAGGGAGCCATACATAACATACACAAAGGAACGGGCCTCACGACCCAACATTCAAGTCATACAGTCATACAAACCAACAGCGGAAGTAACTTGTCTGAGTACAGACAACTAGTAAAATAAAAGAGGCTTGGAAAGCCTAGCTATACTACGTGGTCCTTCATAAGCTCAGGATCACCACCTGGGCCTTTAGCCTACTCGTTGATGTCAACGTCTACGTAGAACCCATCAGAAGGGGTTGCAGCGTCTTCTGAAAAAATGTAAATTACAGCAACATGAGTACAAAGGTACTCAGCAAGACTTACATCAGATCCTACATACATGCACATTGTCAAGAAGGGTTGGTGGAGTTATTGCAGCAAGCCAGCTTTGACTCTTGGCTAGACTATCTACGATACTCCAACTTGAAATGGTTTTGCGCACACGAGTCCACTACCCACCACTTCAATACACTACCGAGGATCCACCTCCGTCTTCCTACGGAAGAGCCATCCTCGGCACTCACACTTATCTTGAGGCTTTTAGTAGTTTCCATTTACTTGTCTATGAACTGTATAGGCAACCAAGTAGTCCTTTACCGCGGACGCGGCTATTCGAATAGATCATGATAACCCTGCAGGGGTGTACTTCTTCATACATGTTTCCACCACTTAGCGTCTGCACACGACATGTGCTCGGCAGACTTCAAGCGAAAGCCGACGTGGGTGTAGACCACGACCTACCTAAACACTTAAGCCTCTAGTCCAGGTTTATCGCCTATCCAGGTTCCATCCGCAGGGAGTCCGGCCGAGGTTTCCCATACGGCCCCGAACGATGTGAACAGGGTTCCCGAGATACCTAACGGGTATTCGGTACACCCGGCCACGTACCTACCGCATCACAGCCCACCCCTACGGTCAGCGCTGTCCACGGCCTCCAGTAGGCTACAAACACCATAAACTACTTGCAACTCCTGGACAGAGAGCTAGGGTGAATAAGAAGTCGAGCGGGGTCATATTTCAGGGCCCAATGCATGGTAGTAGCTGTATCTTAAATCACACATACAGATCTCAGTGCTTAAGGTCGGCTTCAATGAAACAACCCACCATGTACTCCTACATGGCCTCTCATCGATACCTTTACCAAATCGTGTTCACCACACCACTCTCATTACCGACATAATCATTTCACTCTAGCCCATCACCCAGATGAACCAGACCTGACACGACTCTAAGCTTAGCAGGCATAGCAAGGTAGGAACAACACATACATATGGCTCAATCAACTCCTACACATGCTAGTGGGTTTCATCTAGTTACTGTGGCAATGACAGGTCATGCAGAGGAAATGGGTTCAACTACCGTAGCACACAGCAGTTTGAAACGCGTTGTCTTAATGCAGTAAAAGAGAGTAGGAGCGAGAACATGGGATTGTATCGATATGATCAAATGGTTGGTTGCTTGCCTGATGGTTCGATGCACTGATACGGTTCTTCGTTAGGGTAATCACGGTACTCCTCGGAGGTAGAACCTGTCGCAAAGGACACCGATACACAACCATCACCAAACAATGTGCAACAGTATGATGCATGCATGAAACATGGCAATATGAGTGTGTTGGGCTAATGCAACTAAGACCAGAAGGGTTTGAACCAATTTGAATCAAAGATTCAAATTTCAAACTCAAACATGGCCTTTTAAAGTGCTTTTCCTTGTTCTGCATTAAACATCAAGTTAACTTGTTTAGTCATGCATGAAAATAGTACAGATGGATAGATTGGATTTTTCTGATCATTTTTCATATATAATTTGTCTGATTTGGAGTTACAGAATAAAAGTTATGAATTTTTGAAGTTTAAATTATATTCTGGAATTTCCTGATTTAATTTAAATCCAGAAATATATATATATTGCGCCAGCATGACGCCAGCACGACGTCAGCGGTCAACTGCGGCTGGCTGGGGTCAAACCTGACGTGTGGGGTCCACACGTCAGTGACAGGGGGGTTTAACAGAGGTTAGTTTAATCCTAATTAAGAGTTAGTGGCGCTGGGGCCCACTGGTCAGTGTCAGGGGGGTTAATTAACAGTGATTAGCACTAGGCTAACCACCTGGCCGACGGGGCCCACGCGTCAGTGACTCTGGGGGGGGTCAAACCCCAGGTCGAACAAGTCAAACCCGCCGGCGGTTAGTCGCCGGCGAGGTCCGCGGCGTACATGTGCCCCGGGTTTCCTCTGTGGTGCTCCAAACGGCGTGCGGCTAGGTGCGTTGGAAAGCTAGCTCGATGGCGCGTCGGGCGGTGGCCGTGGCTGGGCCTGGGGTGGCCGGAGTCGACGGCGGCGAGCTCGGCTGCGGCCGCCGGGGTTCGGTCGTGCACGGAAACGTGGTTGGAGCTCGAAGGCGAGCGAAGCAAGGCGCTAGGGATGCTCTACGGGGCCTTACGGACTTGTTGGACTCGCCGGGGTGACCAAATGGTCACCGGAGCTGCATCGACGGCGAGCTCGGCGACGGCGGAGGTTCGGCCGTGGTGGGAAACGGAGTTACGGCGCGGGAACGAGGGGGAGAAGAGAGGGAAACGGTGGCGGAGCTCACCACGGTTGCAGCGGGCGTCGAAGCGGACTCGGGGACGCACTGGAGACGGTGAATCGACGGCGATGGTGGTCGGAGCCCGAGGAGGAAGACGATGGCGACGGCGGCTCCACAGGGCGTCCGGCGTCTTGTGGCTTGACGGAGAGCTTCAGGGCGAGGGGGCGGAGCTCCTGCGCGAGTCGGGAAGGCGAGGGGAGGCCGGTGGCGGCGGCTATGGCGAACGGCGGCGATGGGTGCGTTCGGACACGGGAGAGAGAGAGCGAGGGAGAGGAGAGGAAGAACCGGGGGAGAGTGAGAGAGTACGGGGGGGGGCGTGGCGTCGTTCCAGGGCATCCAGACGAGGAGGGGAGAGGCAGGCAGGCAGGCGAGCTGGTGGCGTGGCGCGGTGGCGCGCGCGCGCGCCGGGCACGCTCCCCTCCCTCTGTCGAGGACGAAGACGACAGAGGAGGAGGCGGGCTGGGCCGCCTGCTGGCTGGGCCGGCCAGCTACTGCTGGGCTGCACAGGGAGGAGCCCCAGGTAAGCTTCTCCTTCTTTATTTATTTTTGTTTTCTAATTTCTGTCATTTGTTTTGATTTAAATAAAATATTAAATCATTTTATTACCTTATGCCAATTTTTGCAGGAGCTAGATATATTATTCCAGAGCTCCCCAACAGGTGTCATAATTTTTGGACATATATTAATATATATAACTAATATATTTCCAATGCAATTAGTTATGCATTAATTCCAAATGCCCAAAATAAATACCTATGAGCTCTTAAAAATATTGGTTTGATTTTTATCTCTGTCCAATATTTTCAGAGAGCAACATGAGCATTTTCTTGCACCCTTTTGGAGAAATTTTTATTTGGGTCATTTTCAAAAATGATTCCGAGGGTTTCACAAATCCCCATTTCAGGTTTCTGGTGAAAGAATAAACATGATGCAACACTCTAATGCATAACTAGCTAGGGTGTGACAACTCACCCCCACTCAAAAGAATCTCGTCCCGAGATTTGGGTTCCTCCGGGAAGAAGGCGGGATACTCAGTTCGAAGACGATCCTCCCTTTCCCAAGTTGCTTCATCCTCATAATGGTGCGACCATTGTACTTTAAGAAACTTGATATTATGACGTCGAGTGGTACGCTCGGCCTGATCGAGGATACGAATGGGGTACTCTCGATATGTAAGATTATCTTGGAGATCAAGTGTTTCGTGGTCCACTCCACGGATAGGATCCGAAAAGCAACGCCTGAGTTGAGAAACGTGGAAGACATCGTGGACTCTGGAGAGGTGCGGAGGTAGTTCCAACTGGTAGGCAACTTCTCCTCGTTTGGCGAGAATGCGAAAAGGTCCAATGTAACGAGGAGCCAATTTGCCTTTGATACCGAAACGATGGGTTCCCTTCAGAGGGGTGACCCGAAGATGAGCCTTCTCGTCAACCTCGAAAGTCATAGCCTTATGTTTTCGGTCATATTGACTCTTTTGACGAGATTGGGCTGTTTTCAACTTTTCACGAACGATACGAACTTGTTCTTCTGCTTCCTGAATCATATCCGGGCCAAAGAATTGTCTTTCCCCGGTCTCTGACCAGTTAAGGGGTGTTTGACACCGTCGTCCATAGAGGACTTCAAAAGGGGCTTTACCCAAGCTAGATTGATAGCTGTTGTTGTAAGCGAATTCGGCAAATGGAAGGCACTTCTCCCAATCCATTCCGAATGAGATAACAGAGGCTCGAAGCATGTCTTCTAGAATCTGGTTGACGCGTTCCACTTGACCACTCGACTGAGGGTGGAAAGCGGTGCTAAAGGAGAGACGGGTTCTCATAGCATTTTGGAAGCTTTCCCAAAATCGAGAGGTGAAAAGACTTCCTCGATCCGAGTTAATTTCCAAAGGAACACCATGGAGAGACACTATCCGGGAGATGTATAAGTCTGCCAATTGACTAGCGGTTATACTCTCACGAACAAGTAGGAAATGGGCTACTTTGGAAAGACGATCGACAACGACGAAAATAGCATTATTCCCTCTCTTGGTCCCGGGAAAACCGGTAATGAAATCCATGCCAATTTTATCCTATTTCCATTCAGGAATAGCTAAGGGTTGAAGGGTGCCAGCAGGCCGTTGATGCTCTGCTTTTACACGACGACAGACGTCGCAATTAGCAATATACTGAGTAATTTCTCTCTTCATCCTAGTCCACCAGAACCTCTGGCGTAGGTCCTGATACATCTTAGTACTACCGGGATGAATGGTGAGAGGAGATTCATGAGCCTCCTTAAGGATCAACTGCCGTAGATGCTGGTTCTTGGGAACCACTAGACGGTTCTCAAAGTACACAACACCATGATCATTTGTGGAGAACCAACTAGCACCTCCGCTAGCAATGTTCTCTTTGATTTTAGATATTCCCTTATCTCGCTTTTGGGCAGCGATGATTTGATCCGTAAGAGTAGGTTTTGCTACCAAGGGGGAAAGAGAACCTTGAGGGACAATGTGAAGGTTAAGCTTCCGAAATTCCTCATGGAGAAGCGGTTGACTTTGTTGTAACATCAGGTTGTTACAATAAGATTTACGACTTAGCGCATCAGCCATGACGTTGGCTTTCCCTGGGGTGTAAGTTATTCCTAAGTCGAAGTCTGTGATCAACTCAACCCAACGTCTTTGCCTGAGATTCAGATCCGGTTGGGTGAAAATGTACTTCAGACTTTGGTGATCAGTGAATATCTCGCAACGGTTGCCGAGGAGGTAATGTCGCCAGGTCTTGAGTGCATAGACTACGGCTGCAAGCTCTAGATCATGAGTAGGATAATTCTCCTCATGTGGGTGCAATTGCCGTGAAGCGTAGGCAATTACGTGTCGATCTTGCATGAGAATGCAACCTAGTCCTTGTCGCGAGGCGTCGCAGTAGATAACAAAGTCCTTGGAGAAGTCTGGCGGTACCAGTACGGGAGCAGAAGTCAGGCGTCTTTTCAGTTCCTGAAAGCTGTGCTCACATTGTGGAGTCCATTCGAACTTCTTATCTTTCTTGAGGAGTTCGGTTAGAGGTTTGGCAACTTTGGAGAAGTTTTCGACGAAGCGACGACAATAGCTCGCTAAGCCCAGAAAACTACGAACTTGCTTGACCGATTCAGGTGGAGTCCAATTAAGGACGGCTTGAACTCGCTCAGGGTTAACAGCAATACCTTTACCAGATATTACATGACCCAGATCGGTCACTTCTGACAACCAGAATTCACATTTAGAAAATTTGGCATAAAGGCGATGCTCTCGAAGTTTCTTCAACACTAGCCTTAGATGTTCGGCATGTTCCTCCTCGTTCTTGGAGTAGATGAGTATATCATCGAGGTAAACCACGACGAATTTATCCAAATACTCCATGAAGATTGAGTTCATTAACCGAGAAAAGGTGGCTGGAGCGTTGGTTAAACCGAAGGACATGACGGTGTACTCGTATTGGCCATAACGAGTAACAAAGGCCGTTTTAGGAATGTCCCCGTTTCTGATTTTGATTTGATGGTAGCCCAACCTCAAATCCATCTTGGAGAAGACTGAGGATCCAGCGAGCTGATCATACAGGTCGTTGATCCTGGGGAGCGGATATTTGTTCTTGATTGTGACCAAATTGACAGGTCGATAATCCACAACCATCCGGTCCGTACCATCCTTCTTCTTGACGAAGAGGACGGGGCAAGCCCACGGAGATGAACTAGGTCGGATGAAACCCTTTTTCAAGGACTCATCGAGTTGTTTCTTAAGCTCGGATAGTTCTAGTGGTGCCATCTTATAAGGTCTTCTAGCAATCGGAACGGTTCCTGGGATGAGGTCTATTACGAACTCAACATCCCTGTCAGGTGGAACACCTGGCAATTCCTCTGGGAAGACATCCGGGAAGTCACGGACTACCGGAACGTCCTCAAGGTCTGGCAAAGGGCTGGCGTTAAGAGAATATAATTGTCGCTTGGCTAATCGGGTTAAGACATTGACTTTCTTGCCCGAAGGGTGAGTGAGTTGAACAGTCCTAGAGAAGCAATCAATTTTGGCATGATGAGCTGACATCCAGTCCATACCCAAAATGATATTAATATCTGAAGATTTGAGGGCTATCAATGATGCAAGAAAAACAAGTCTGTCGACTTGGATTTCATTTCCATAACTTACCCTAGAGGTCTGCCATCTAGACCCGGGAGTAGAAATTTCCATAGTGGATGGCATGTCACAGAATGCAGTGTTATGCAAACGAGCATAGTTCTCGGATATAAATGAATGAGAGGCTCCTGTATCGAAAAGAACAGATGCCGGGTGGCAATTAACAAGGAGCGTACCGAGAACGACGTTGGGATCCTCTTGAGCTTCTTCGGCAGAGATACAGTTGACATGGCCACGTGAGGCGGTGGCCGGCTTGGCGTGGAATACTTTTCCTGTCGGCTTGCCACGGCCAACAGCTTTAGCAGATTGGTTGGGGTTGGTCTGGGGACACTCACGCATATAGTGGCCAGATTCCCCACACTTGAAACAAGTCACGGAACTGGTACGTGGGGGAGCATTGTTGGTTGGACCCCCATAGGGCTTGGCTGGTGCAGACTGTTGAACAGGGCGAGGCGCCTGGAAAGATGGCCTCGGTGTGAACCTGGGTGGCAGGGCGGTGTTGGGCACCCACACGCGGCGCTTCTGAGGACCAGCACCGGATGAGGAACCCATGTCACGGCCATGCTTGCGTGTTGCGTCATAATCAGTCTGACCAGTTTCAGCACTGATGGCCTTGTTGACAAGTTTCTGAAAAGATGTGCACTCATGCAGACGGAGGTCGCGGCGAAGCTCAGGACTAAGTCCCTTACGGAACCTTGCTTGCTTCTTGGCGTCAGTAGAAACTTCCTCGGTTGCATATCGTGCGAGGTTACCAAACTCCCTGCTGTAAGCATCCACAGAAAGTCGGCCCTGAGTGAAACTGCAAAATTCCTCACGTTTACGGTCCATGAGACCCTCCGGAATGTGATGTTCACGGAAAGCCTCGCTGAATTCAGCCCAAGTAGTGACATGGCCCGCTGGGCGCATAGCTCCATAATTCTCCCACCATAGACTGGCGGGGCCTTCAAGATGATATGCAGCAAAGGTGACCTTGTCAGCCTCCGCTACCAGCGCGGAACGTAGTTTGTGAGAGATACTGCGAAGCCAGTCATCAGCGTCGAGAGGCTCGACGGAGTGGTGGAACGTGGGTGGATGTAATTTGATAAAATCACTGAGTGACACCACGTTAGTCCTCTGATGGTGTGTCGTGTTCTGTTCAATACGCTCCAACAAACGGTTGGTCTCCCGCTTGTTTCTCTCAGCTTCCATCATAACCTCGGCTAGGGAAGGAGGATGAGGCAGATTTGCATCCCTAACTTCACTGCCTTCGGCCTGCTCTTGAGGAGCAGGGTTAGTGCGCGTGTTGACCATCCTAGGTAAACAAGACAATGATTTAGTCAGGATGATAAAATTCCGACATAGGATATAAAATGTAAGGAATAACTCGAAATGCAAGATGATCATCCGTATGACATGGTAAATACAGAAACTGCTTCTTTATTCCATCGTCATACACACCATACAGGGTTTAGTACAAGACCAAACAAAATACTATTACGGTGAAAAGAGGATTACATCTCATCGGAGGCATTCCAAGCTCCTATACATTATTTTTCTACACCTCCGGAAAGAGTACAAACTAGGTCATATCCCACGAGTCACGCGGGACGATAGACAACACAGCTAGTGCGAACTAGTGATACTACCACTAACTCAGACCGATCCGTAGTAGTCCTCGTAGAAGTCACCTCCATAGCCTGGAAGCTCAACATGATCATCCGGAAACAGACGATCTCGCGGAGCTTGTGGACCATAGGGGCTAGGATGAGGTCTTGGACCAACAGACGGTGGCCTGCGGGGACCGCGAGGTGGGGTGATGCCTCCTACATCACGCCAACCCATCACGTCTGGCAGAGCAGATCTCACAGGATAGAGATCGCGCATATCCGAATATCCAGCTTGCACCGCCGGTGCGAACCGAGTCAATGTGACCCAGTGGTCAGCACGGGTATTGAAGAGCTCTAACCTCAAGGCCCGATTTTCACGGTCCTTATCCTCGAGCATCTCAGCAGTGGTGCGAGTCCGTGAATCCTCCTGGGTGGGGTCAGCATAGATAGCCTGGAGATACCCTTGTGCTCCCGGAAGTGATCCTGGCATATACCGGAAATCAGAGTCCCGAAATAGACCAGACCTGACTCGCATGATGGTCATCATAGAGTAGGCGGCGTCCTGCACAGCCATCTCAATAGTAACCCCGAGTCCATAGGAGCAGTGAAGGGGCTCGGTGGATCCAGGATAAGATGGAAATATCCTGACAGTGCAGAGATACTGGCTTTGATTGAAGTCCCGAAATTGCTCTTCGACCGTGTACTCAGGATACCAGCGGTATCCAGCCTCAGTCATTACCCTGACCAACATGGCAGTATGGCCGGGTACATCTAGGCATCGAGTCAGGCGAACCACTTGATTGAGGTCGCGAGTGGCCATCTGAAAGCACAATCATAATGCAATGGCATTAGAATTTCTAGCAAAATTTCGGCAGCATAACAGCTGTAAATGCTCAAGAAGGATTTTGAGACATTTGACATAGGATTTCATACACACTCAACATCATCATATCAAAGTTCTGAGACCATCCTAACAACATAACGTAGTAGAAGAACTAAACTAGGCTTGTATCCATCAAACTTATAAGGTACTACTGATTAGTAACACGTGATCCTGATAGAGAGAATAGATCCTAATTCCTTAACCCCCGGTGGAAGAATAGACTGACTCAGATCAGAATGTCATAAGATGAAGGAGTAAAAGAGCCTTACGTTCCAACCCACAAACAATTCCCCTACATATAACTAAAGAATTTCTAGACTCAACATCGACCAGTTCGGCTTGGAGAACCTACAGGCAGTCCGGCTCTGATGCCAACGCTGTCAGGACCCCGACTCGATGTCACATTGATCTAGCCGGTAACACCTCATATCACTTTGCGGCCTCACGCACGGTATCCCCACGGGTGTCGCCTTACCTTTGCCCGGGACCGTTTGCGCCTTTTAGCTCACGTATATGATAGTGTCGCTAGCATCCATATGATAAGGAGCCCGGGCTGACATGACTAGTCGTAAACCCAAAGTGGCACAGACTTACAGGGACAGGCATCCATGACCCAGCTTCGAACGTGTCGGTCATCAGCAAGTGGGTCCGAGCTGTAGCACTGGGCTAGCAGGACTCCGGTAAACCGGGCTGTAGCGGGCTAACAGGACTCCGGTACTCAATGCGTGACATTTCCCCGAAGGGACAGACACAGGAACGAAGAAGGACACATGCCGGCCAGCCTAAGTGTTCCAGAGCAGTAGCAAGCTACCATGGCTCAGCGGTAACACTAGGAGACATTTCCCGGTAAGAGAGGCTACTAAAGATAAACAACTAGATAGTCAGATCCCACACATACCAAGCATTTCAATCATACACACAATATGCTCGATATGTGCAATACAACGAAGCATCACAACATGACTCTACGACACAAGTACTTTATTCATTAGGCTCCGAGGAGCGAGATATTACAAACATGGGTCTCATGACCCAACACTCAGAGCATACAAGTCAAAGCACAAGCGGAAGCTATCATGTCTGAGTACAGACGTCTATAAATGAAAAAGGCTGAAAAGCCTGACTATCTATCAGATCCTGCCGAGGGCACAAGATCGTAGCTGAGGTATCAAGCTAAACGTCGAAGTCCAAGCGGAACTACTAGTGAGACTGAAGTCTCTCTGCAAAAACATAAAATAGGCAAACGTGAGTACAAATGTACCCAGCAAGACTTACATCAGATCTATCTACATATGCATCATTATCAACAAAGGGGATGGTGGAGTTTGACTGCAGCAAGCCAGCTTTGACTCGGTGGCTATCCTGAACTACGACTGCAAGTAACTCTTTTGAGGTGGCGCACACGAGTCCACATATTCACCATATCAATACACCACTATGGATCCGCTCCCGTCTCCCTACGAGAACGCCATCCATAGCACTCACGCTTATCTTGCGCATTTTAAAGTATCCACTTTCACTTGTCTATGAACTGATATAAGCAACCCAGAAGTCCTTTACCGCGGACACGGCTATTCGAATAGATGATGTTAACCCTGCAGGGGTGTACTTCTTCATACATGTTTCCACCACTTAGCGTCTGCACACGACATGTGCTCGGCAGACTTCAAGCGAAAACCGACGTGGGTGTAGACCACGACCTACCTAAACACCTAAGCCTCTAGTCCAGGTTTATCGCCTATCCAGGTTCCATCCGCAGGGAGTCCGGCCGAGGTTTCCCATACGGCCCCGAACGATGTGAACAGGGTTCCCGAGATACCTAACGGGTATTCGGTACACCCGGCCACGTACCTACCGCATCACAGCCCACCCCTATGGTCAGCGCTGTCCACGGCCTCCAGTAGACTACAAACACCAGAAACTACTTGCAACTCCTGGACAGAGAGCTAGGGTGAATAAGAAGTCGAGCGGGGTCATATTTCAGGGCCCAATGCATGGTAGTAGCTGTATCTTAAATCACACATACAGATCTCAGTGCTTAAGGTCGGCTTCAATGAAACAACCCACCATGTACTCCTACATGGCCTCTCATCGATACCTTTACCAAATCGTGTTCACCACACCACTCTCATTACCGACATAATCATTTCACTCTAGCCCATCACCCAGATGAACCAGACCTGACACGACTCTAAGCTTAGCAGGCATAGCAAGGTAGGAACAACACATACATATGGCTCAATCAACTCCTACACATGCTAGTGGGTTTCATCTAGTTACTGTGGCAATGACAGGTCATGCAGAGGAAATGGGTTCAACTACCGTAGCACACAGCAGTTTGAAACGCGTTGTCTTAATGCAGTAAAAGAGAGTAGGAGCGAGAACATGGGATTGTATCGATATGATCAAATGGTTGGTTGCTTGCCTGATGGTTCGATGCACTGATACGGTTCTTCGTTAGGGTAATCACGGTACTCCTCGGAGGCAGAACCTGTCGCAAAGGACACCGATACACAACCATCACCAAACAATGTGCAACAGTATGATGCATGCATGAAACATGGCAATATGAGTGTGTTGGGCTAATGCAACTAAGACCAGAAGGGTTTGAACCAATTTGAATCAAAGATTCAAATTTCAAACTCAAACATGGCCTTTTAAAGTGCTTTTCCTTGTTCTGCATTAAACATCAAGTTAACTTGTTTAGTCATGCATGAAAATAGTACAGATGGATAGATTGGATTTTTTGATCATTTTTCATATATAATTTGTCTGATTTGGAGTTACAGAATAAAAGTTATGAATTTTTGAAGTTTAAATTATATTCTGGAATTTCCTGATTTAATTTAAATCCAGAAATATATATATATTGCGCCAGCATGACGTCAGCACGACGTCAGCAGTCAACTGCGGCTGGCTGGGGTCAAACCTGACGTGTGGGGTCCACACGTCAGTGACAGGGGGTTTAACAGAGGTTAGTTTAATCCTAATTAAGAGTTAGTGGCGCTGGGGCCCACTGGTCAGTGTCAGGGGGGTTAATTAACAGTGATTAGCACTAGGCTAACCACCTGGCCGATGGGGCCCACGCGTCAGTGACTCTGGGGGGGGGGGGTCAAACCCCAGGTCGAACAAGTCAAACCCGCCGGCGGTTAGTCGCCGGCGAGGTCCGCGGCGTACATGTGCCCCGGGTTTCCTCTGTGGTGCTCCAAACGGCGTGCGGCTAGGTGCGTTGGAAAGCTAGCTCGATGGCGCGTCGGGCGGTGGCCGTGGCTGGGCCTGGGGTGGCCGGAGTCGACGGCGGCGAGCTCGGCTGCGGCCGCCGGGGTTCGGTCGTGCACGGAAACGTGGTTGGAGCTCGAAGGCGAGCGAAGCAAGGCGCTAGGGATGCTCTACGGGGCCTTACGAACTTGTTGGACTCGCCGGGGTGACCAAATGGTCACCGGAGCTGCGTCGACGGCGAGCTCGGCGACGGCGGAGGTTCGGCCGTGGTGTGAAACGGAGTTACGGCGCGGGAACGAGGGGGAGAAGAGAGGGAAACGGTGGCGGAGCTCACCGCGGTTGCAGCGGGCGTCGAAGCGGGCTCGGGGACGCACTGGAGACGGCGAATCGACGGTGATGGTGGTCGGAGCCCGAGGAGGAAGACGATGGCGACGGCGGCTCCACAGGGCGTCCGGCGTCTTGTGGCTTGACGGAGAGCTTCAGGGCGAGGGGGCGGAGCTCCTGCGTGAGTCGGGAAGGCGAGGGGAGGCCGGTGGCGGTGGCTATGGCGAACGGCGGCGATGGGTGCGTTCGGACACGGGAGAGAGAGAGCGAGGGAGAG